>NC_056750.1:335389462-335542742 GCF_019279795.1 Protopterus annectens
AACAAGACCGTCTTCAAATCTGTCCTGAACCTTAAATGTAATACAGAAGTGTGTTGAATTGGTGGTTAATGGCACCAACTTCAATGATCAAGGTGACACAGCAAATTTACTGGCTGATAAATTCAGCTCAAACTCATACCCACAGGTGAAATTCCCTCCAACATACTTCCTCTTACTATTAGCAGGGAACAGGTGCAGGCAACACTTGATAAAGTCAAGACCACAACCTCTTTGGGTTTTGACAACATCCCTGGTTGCCTCCTAAACAGTCTAAAACAGAACCTCTCAGGACCACTTCAGGCACTCAACTACAGTCCTGAACAAGAATACATTCAAAGTGAATGGAGGGCTGCAATAATCATCCCTCTCCACAAGGGCAAACCATCAACAGACCAAAGGAACTACAGACCCATCAGTTTAACAAACCTAATATGCAAAGCCATGGAATGAATTATCATGGAAATGATAAACAAGGACATTGGCAAGCTACAGACCATAAACCCATCCCAATATGTCTTTAAGGGAAAGTCATGCCTACTTAACTTGGTAGATGTCTTTGAGAGGGTCACCAAGGTAACAGATGAGAGCAAAACAGTGCATACAGCTTATCAAGACTGAGCCATGGCATTCAATGCAATGCACTATTCAGGCATTAACAAGCTCTCTGAGCTAGGCAAAAATGCCAAAACAACTCACTAGATTTCAGGCTGGCTCACAGACAGGACCCAATAAGTCAGGATCAGTGAGACCACCTCCACCAAGAAATCAGTCACCAGGGAATACCAGAGGGGTCCATGCTGGGCTCAGTCCTGTTCAGGGACTCTGGCTCAAGTTCACAGATGACTGTAAATTGGGAGCTATTATAGAGTCCTCAAGATGCCAACACCTTGAAAAAGGGTTTAACACAGACAAATGACTGGTGCCAAAGTCAAGGCCTAAAACTCAATGCCACAAAATGCATCATAATGCCCATTGGGAACTGTCAAACCAAATTAATTACTCCATCGATAAAATACCTTTAAGATTCAACCCAGTAGAAAGTGATCTGAGAATATATGCAGACAGCAATTTGGCCTTTGACCCTAAGATAGTATGAAAATCATTCTAAGTCACCCAACTTATGGATAAGGGTGTGGCATCCAGGTCCAAGGAAGTTACAGTACCACTCTACGCAGCCCTTATTAGACCTATCACGGAGTACAATGCACCCTTTGGTATGTACCTAACCAGACCGTTACAACAGCTGGAACACCCACAAAGGTTTCCCAAAAGGGGAATTCAGGGTACGAATACCCTGTCCTACAGTGATTGCCTAAAGGCTGTGTCCCTGTATTCAGTCGAATTCAGGCTGCTGAGTGGGGCTCCTTGCCTGGCTTACAGGGCTTCCTCACACATGACCCTGATGGATCTGTTGCATACATGCAAAACAAATAGCACCTGAAACACTAAATCCAGGGATCTTAACTTCACTTGTGACAAACAGAACATGCTGGAGAGACAGGTGTGTGTCCCAAAGCATCCCCATGCTATGGAACAGGCTCCCCCATCCATGTGAAACAGAGTTCATCCTTGACTCTACTCAAATGAAGCCTTGACAATTGGATGGGAATTTGCAAATTTAACCCTGGTCTGGCCCACATGTCCCTTATGGACAGAGGTTGTCTACAAGAAAAGTATTATCCCAACATCCCTCTTACAAATCCATTTAGTTACCTCCCTACTAACATGCCCCCCCCCCCCCATACAGACATCCATAATACTCCGGACCCAAACGATTTGGGGTGTGCTGCTAGGCTTGCAAGACCCCTAGTGGTCGACAGCCTAGTAACAACCAATGGACCTATAAAATGCACTTGAAACAGTTGCACATCTTGTTGCTTGGTGTGATGCACTCGTGGCAGAAGGCCTATATACTGAAAGGTATAATAATGTGGCAAAACTGTTACACTGGGGATTATGCAAACACTACAATTTTGTAGTAGTTGAGAAGCACTGGAAACATGAACCACAAAACCTTATTGGTTGAACCCCAGAATAAGCTGGTCATAAATGGGTGAACGTCTGTTAACATGTTCTACTAGATGCCAGATTACAACCCTTAACTATATTGGGAGTTTTACAGCCCCTTTGCCTGAATCTTTGCTGCACGTTGTGATACTAGTTAAAAACTAAATCATCACTACATGGTCTTCTAAGTCTTAGAAATTAAGACCTGGGTAGGTTGCATACAACATATGGAGGATGGCAACTGCTGGCTGTTGGAACAGAGTTACAATGAAAAGGTTTTCTGCAGATAGATGTACAAACTATCCCATGAATTAACTGTCACCATTACATCCAGAAAATTACATACAAATAAACCCTTTGCATAAGTAAAATGAATTCCAAACTAAACTTGCATTCAAATAATCAACAAACACAGTTCATCAACAGTTCCAGTCCAAATAATAAAACAATCATCCAGATATTTCCTTAAATTCATGAGTTTATGAAACAAAGTATATACATCATAAATCACATGATATTCAAAATAATCTGTAAAAAAAAAAATATTGTCTATAATGGGGCAACTGTTGCCTCCATAGCTGTGCCTCTCAAATATAAATAACTTTTGTTCTTAGAATAAAAGACAGTGCTTTGAAAAAACTAACCTAAGCAAATGCAAGAAAAAATATGTAAATGAAGGAGAATAAATATTAGTTGAATCAGTCTAGTATTTAACAACTTTTAGACCCACTGGGTATGGGCTACTTGTGTATAATGCCTGCACATCCAGCATACACATGTAAGAATTCTTAAATACTGATAATACCCACAATTTGTTAAAAAAAATGTTAGTGTCGTTAATAAGAGCTCTGATAACAGGTAGCAAAGGAGCTAAACATCGTTCTAAAAATACAGTGTTTAGTCAGTGAACATTGTCCTGATACAATTGGTCTACCTGCAGTGGGCCATATAAATCCATGAAATCTGGAAAACAAACATAAGTATTGTCTGGTTGTGTTATTTACAACCAAATTCATCCACAAGATTAAAGCAATACTGCCTTCAGACACTTGTTGCTGTACAAGTGTCTAACACATTCACCAACTGCCACTCAATACTATTTCTAATGTATATTGCTGAAAGCATCGCCTCCTCTCCCTAAAAAAATTACACACTTTGTCCATCTTCATCTACGATCATCTACCTTACTCTACACCGACATTTTCTCTCCAGTCTCCAATCTTCAACAAGCAACTGCACAAATGTACACTACCCAATCGACAACTACTGTCATAACTCTACTAACCACTAATGAATCCCCAGTCCCAACATACCAGCATACAGATTCTCACATTGCTACATCTTACCTCTTTTACTACTGTACTTCAATGCAGGACAAAACCATTTACACACTTTCACGTACTCTTAACACCCACCACCCCCAAACATTACCCTGCTCTCCTATCATCTCACACATCACTCACTTTACTTCATTACACTTAACTTGCCTCTCCTAATTATCCACTTCTCACATCCTCCAACAAACCACAAAGTACAAACTCATATCCATTTCACATACAAACAAATCACCATTTCTCTTCAAAAAGTACTAAAACTATCAAAAAATGGTATACAACCCACCATTCTCATACTTCTCAAAAGTACAACTGTATCTAATTCAGGTCTCACCTCCCTCTCCTGCTTCTTAATAAATGCCTAAAATACAAAAAAAAAAAAAAAAAGATCAAATAAACGCCTTTACTTCACAACACAACCCTGACCTAGCAATTACAAAATCTTAGGCCAAAAATAACAATCCCTCAGTGCAACACCTCTTCCCAAACTACAATTACTACCTTAATGCAAGGCTAGGAGCAAGGAAAGAAGGGGGAACCCTCACCCTCATTAAATCTCATCTACAAGTACAACTAATAGCCCAAGCCAGCTTAATAACAGATATACTTCCAAACTGGCAACTAATCAGTGTACATACCAACAACATAATCTTTGCATGTAGAAGCAGCCTATCTCCCCCCTTCAGCAACTACAAATAAATTCCTATTATGTGGCATTTTCTCAACCACAAGACACACACAACCTCACACTACTCTAACTTCAACTTAAACATGTTTGTACCACGCATAACAATGTCAGTGACCTCCTAATAGATTTTAGCATCAAACTTCTACAACAGACTACCTGCCTAAACCTCAGTACCAACAAGTACTCACTACTACATCTAGTAATCGCAGACAATCCCTCACTAATCTCCATCGTCACGATCCAAACCCCAGTAACCGCTGCTCAGTTACCTTTCTATTACAGTTCACACAAAAAATCATCCAAAATGAATCAAACATTAATGAACTTCAAGCAATCCTTAGCACCCAAGACTAGCCACCAGCTTTAAATTCCACTGATGCAAAGCAAGCTGCAAAATTATTTACCAATACTCTTTAAAAACAGTAAGATACACGCATTCCCCCTAAATTCTAGATTATATAAGCCAATAAAAAAAATCGTCTTACAATACAACCAAAAAACAATCTTAAAACTCAAAAGATGAATCTTGGCATACCTAGAAAGCCAAACCTACCAAAGACACCAGACTAACCTTTACCCCAACTCAGAAACCAAGCAGAAAGTACAGTTGTGTACACTTACCATAAATGTAGATGTTTGCAGTCATTACATTTTGGTAATCTGCTGGCAGGTTGCCCTCAGTCGGCCTGAATATCAAAGTCTTGGGTCCTGCGTCAGTTGCTGTCTCCTCTTCCATGACATCAAGTCGTCAGGGGTATAAAACATGCAGCCGACGCCATTTTATTAAGTTTTTCTTGCCCCAGATGTCAGGTGCCCCCCAAATGGGGAGCAAAAATATGTATTTATAAATAAACAACAATATATATGTATGTATGTATATATATATATATATATATATATATACACACACACATGTAAATGCACTTTTAGCAACATAAACTTTGCCTTCATCTAAAAGCAAATACACCACAAAGGCTTTAGAATATATTGAAGGAAAGAGAAGTTCTAAAAGAAAAAGGGCGATGGCAGGTGGGTAACCAGGACTGCAACAGTGAATGCACTCGAACATCTACATTTATGGTAAGTGTACACAACTGTACTATGTTTTTCATGTTTCACTGCTGCAGTCATTACATTTGGGTAGAATCCCAAAGCTATGGATGGGAGGCTGGAACTAAATAGCATTAGGGACAGCTATAAGGCCCTGCAGAACTGCAGTGGCAAAGCCTGCCCTGGACTTAGAGAAGAGAGGCAAACGATAATGCTTTGTAAAAGTATGAACAGAGCTCCAAGTAGCAGCTTCTAGAATGTCTTTGGTTGGAACTCCTCTAAGAAAAGCTGCTGAGGTAGAGGCAGCCCTGGTGGAATGTGACCTGATTCCCTTGGGCACTGGTTTACCATGATGCAAGTAGCCGAAACGAATGCAGTGGCTTATCTACTTAGAAATAGTCTGCTTTGATATAACCTTCCCCTCTGATCCTGACGCAAATGCCACCAGTAGTTGCTCAGACTTTCTTAGAGATTTGGTCCTGTTTAAGTAGAATCTTAGTTGTCGGTGTACGTCCAGTGAATGCAGAATCCGCTCCCCCTTGTTCTGCGGATTTGGGTAAAAAGTTGGCAGGTGAATAGTTTGGTTAAGAGCCACACTGGATACCACCTTAGGCATAAATGAAGGATTGGTCCTGAGGGACACCCTGTCCGGGTAAAATGTAATAAAGGGCTCCGCAGATATGAGGGCCTGCAGTTCTGAAACCCTTCTTGCTGAAGTGATTGCCAAAAGGAAAGCTGTTTTCCAAGATAAAAACTTTATATCCGCAGTAGCTGCTGGTTCAAAAGGAGGCAGGGTGAGTTTTTCCAGGACAAAATTGAGGTCCCATGGAGGCGTTTGTGATCTTCTGGGAGGCTTTACATTTTTGGCCCCTCTAAGATGCTGTTTTAGCAGAGGATGAGAAAAGATGGGAGGCTCCGTGTTGTAATGAGCCGAGATGGCAGAGGCATGGATTTTTATTGAAGAAAAAGAAAGGTCCTTGTCAAGCATCTCAGTCAAGTATTGTAAAATCTGAGGGATATTGGGTTTTGCTATGTCCATTCCTTGTGCTTGGTTCCAAGCACAGAATCTCTTCCATTTATCAGCCTAAGATTTTCTAGCACTAGGCCTTCTGGCTTCCAGAATGACATCCATCACAGATTTACTGAGAGGTTTTGTTTGAATAATTACATGATCAGCCATCCTGCCAGGTTCAAAGTTTGGAGCTGAGTGTTCAGAATTTGATTGCACTGCTGAGACAGTAGATGAGGTATTTGAGGCAAGTACCAAGGAGGGAGTTGAGCCATATTCCTTAGAATTGGGTACCAGTGCTGGCGAGGCCATTCTGGGGCAATTAGGATCATTTTTGATTTTTCCTGTCTGACCTTTAGCAAGACCTTGGGGAGAAGAGGCAGAGGAGGAAAGGCGTAGACTGATAGGTTTTTCCAACTGAAGGATAGGGCATCCACTTTCCATGCTTGTCTGTGATAAATCCTAGTGCAGAATTTGTCCAGTTGATAATTTTGGGGAGATGCAAATAGATCTATGTCTGGGCTCCCCCATTTCTGTGTTAACATGTTGAAGACTTGTGGATCCAGTTTCCACTCGTGAGGGTCCATAAGATTTCTGCTTAGGTTGTCTGCCAGAGTATTTTGTTTTCCTGGCAGGTATTGAGCTTGAAGATGCACTTGGTAAGTCAAGGCTGTGTCCTACAATGCAATGGCTAATCTGCAAAGGGGGGTGGGAATGTGTACCCCCCCTGCTTGTTTATGTACCACATAACTGTGGTGTTGTCCATCTTTATCAGTAGTTGTCCTGGATGAAGTAAGTCCTTGAAGGCTGCCAGGGCATTCTGAACAGCTAGCATCTCTTTCTGGTTGATATGCAGATGCATTTGTTTTGGGCTCCATATGCCCTAAATGCATCTCCCCGCCTAGTGGGCCTCCCAAGCATAGTCTGATGCGTCTGTAGTTAGGGTTTGGGTGGCAGGGGGTAGAGTGAATGACAGTCCCTTGTTTTGATGACACGTCTCTGCCCACCAAAGAAACTCCTGTTGTAGGCAGGGAATGAGAGGAATCATTGTTTCCAGACTGTGACAATGTTGACTCCATAAACTTTTAAGGTACCACTGAAGTTTCCTCATATGCAGTCTTGCATATGGAATTAGTAGAATGCAGGATGCCATAAACCCCAAAGCCTGCAGAATTTGTCTTACAGCTAACTGGGTTTTTGTTGCCATCTGTTTGAAGTATATAGTCAGTTGCCTTTGTTTGTCTGGCATAAGGTAAGCCATCTGGGCAGTTGTATTCAACCTTGTACCCAGGAATGTAATTTTTTGAGAGAGTACCAGTTGTGATTTCTGTTCATTTATTGTGTACCCTAGGCATGTTAAAAGTCTTTTTACAAATGCCAGATGTTGAAGAAGAATGTCCTTGTTTTCTGCTTGAATGAGACAGTCATCCAATTAAGGATAGATTTGTATGCTTCTTTGTCTGCAAAATGCAATTACTGGTGCCAGGCACTTTGTAAAGACCCTTGGTGCAGTAGATAAGCCAAAGGGCAGTGCAGAGAATTGGTAATGCATAAAACCTGCCTTGAAACGGAGGTATCTTCTGCACGATTCCCTTATTGGGATATGCAGATATGCCTCTTTTAAGTCTAGAATCACTAACCAAATGTTCTTGCCCAGCATGGGCAGTAGCTGTTGTAAAGTCAGCATTCTGAATTTTGGGATGTCCAAGAATGTGTTCAAAATCAATAAGTCCAGTATTGGACGCCGGGCATGGTCTTTTCTGGGTACCAGGAACAGTCTTGAATAAAACCCTAGTCCTTTTTCCTGTTCTGGCACTGGTTGAATAGCTCCCACATCCATGAGGGAAGTCACTTGTTTCTGAGCCTCTGCCCATTGATTTTGTGGCAGATCTGGCCAACCGTTTGGAATTGGCAAAGTATGGAAATGAAATCTGTACCCCTGGGATACTATGTTTAATACCCACTTGTCCTAGGTAATTAACTGCCAATTTTGAGCATGAAGGGCTAATTTCCCCCCCAATGGGGCTGCCAAAAGATAAGTGCTTGGTGATGGTAGAGAGAAGTCATTGAGACTGCTTACTGTAGGGGTTGTGCTTTGTTTCCTCCAGATTTGGAGGTAGAGGCACCCCCATTGCTTTGACCTGTAAGCACCCTGTGATTGGTATCTACAGCCTTTTGAGCGCCTGGATTTGCCTGGTAAGGCTCTGTTGGACACAGGAAAGGACCAATTTTTAGTAGGCCAGTGCCTACTGAATCTGGGTGGCTGCACTTGTTAGAAATCTTTTAGTTTGCATAGATTTAGCTTTGTCTTCCATTTTCTTTAAAACCTCTTCTGCCTTATTACCAAACAAAGTATCATGCTGTAAAGGTGCATCCAACAATTTAGCCTTAACATGATCAGGCAGATTTTGCTCCTTGAGCCAGGCATGCCTTCTAATCACAGATCCAGTAACTGCGGCCCTGCAAGAGGCCTCCAAGGAATCAAAACCAAAGTATGCTTTCCAACTTGTTCTGCTGCATGCAATAATTCCTGTAATTCTTTATTTTCCACACAATCTGAAATCAACATAATTTTTTGTTTCAATAAGCCCATAACATGCTGTTGATAATTAAGCATATGAAACTGGCAGTTTAAGGCCCTAATTGCCAAGGTTGCAGACGTATAAACCTTCTTTCCCCATCTATCCAGCGCCCTTGAATCTCTATCAGAGGGGGCAGGATTTTTGGCTGTAGAGGCCTTTACACCTCTGGGACCCTGTAAGATAGTTTCAGGATCAGCAGCAGGATTTTTGAATAAAAATTTGTGGGAGTCAGGAACCATGTAATATCTGTCTGGCTTACTAGGAGCCAGAGGTAGGGAATCAGGAGCCATGCTTCATTCCAAAAACACATCATCAACAATGTCTAATACAGGAGGTATAGCATAAGGCCTATGCTGAGGAAGAAGAAGAAAAAAATCCCTAAGCCTCTTTTTTGATTCAGAGAAATCCTGTCTCTCCCAATGAAAATGTTCCCTTAAAGCATGCAAGGTTTCACCAAAAGAATAATCCTCAGGAGGAGATGCAAATGGAATGGATTCTTCTGCATCGGAATCCTCATAGGGTGGTATAGAAAATTCCTGATCAGAAGAGGAATCAGAAGAAATAGAAACCTGATCTGAAAATTCATAATCAGTGTCTTGCCTAGGCCTCTTAGCGGGGGGTGGGGTGGGTGGGTTTGGGAACCCCTAATCAAGGTAATTAAGTCCTCAGCCATTTTGATAATCTGTTTTTTAGGCATAGGGGCCTGAGCATGTGGCTCGTGTATCATTTGTTTAGACTTAGAAGTTGTTTTTGAAGCTGGCGTCAGATTTATATAGATATGTTGAGGCCTGAAAACACCCTCAGAAGCCAGTGCCTTCTCAGCAGCTCCGGACCCATCCGAGGGAGAAACATCTGTGGGTACAATACTCTGAGAATCTCGTGGCATACCGGACTCCGCATGGGTCTCGGTAGAGACCTGTGACTGAAAAGCAGTGGGTATCAGGGGCTGCCAAAGCACCTCACTAAGTACCGGTGAGCCGGCGACTGGCTTAGGAGAAGCTTCGTCGTCGGTTTTGGATCTCTTTTTCTTTATGTTTTTTGTGAACTCCGGTAGTCGGATTGCTATCCGACGACATTTCATGGTAATTAAATCTGGATCCAAAATATTTTGAAGCAAAAATATACAGACGTTTAATAGTGCATTGGTTAAATCTAGCACAAAACCGACAGCAAGGCACTTTATGATCTGGGCCTAGGCAAGGAATACAGTACAAATGAAAATCCTTATGAGGTATTTGCTTCCCACAAGTAATGCAGTTATTACCTTTTACTGACATCGGTAAGGAGCAAGAAAAAGTTTCCCCAATGGGGTAGTTAGCTTTAATTGAAGACTTCGGTTCTGAAACTCGAATGCCAAAATTTCAGGAGTCGGCCGACCAGCACTTGCAAACTGCTTCTGCTTCGGGCACCGCGCGGCAAGAAAGATTGAATAAAATGGCGTCAGCTGCATGTTTTATACCCCTGATGACCTGACGACATGGAAGAGGAGACAGCAACTGACGCAGGACCCAAGACGTTGATGTTCAGGCCGACTGAGGGCAACCTGCCAGCAGATTACCCAAATGTAATGACTGCAACAGTGAAACATGTAGAACATCAAGCCATGAGACGACGTAAATGTCATCTCATAAAACCAAAACAAACCTCTCTAATCAAAACTCTATAACTTGTTCTGGAAATAAGTCCGTCAACTAACGGTTAGATTAACCTCATCAATCCAACAAAATACTATACCTAGGTGTTAACCAACTGACCTCTGAATTTAGCAGTCTTCCATCAGTATCTCACAGTAGCATATCCCATACCTATTCTCCCTTCTTACATTTCATTTTTCTACTTTAAATACATCAGAAGCAATTACATTGAAAAAGCCAATCACTCGAAGCCATCATATTACTGCACAATTTCCATTTTCCTCACCCAGAGAATCTAGTCTTCGCAACTAACAGAATGCATCAGCAAATGCCATAGTTCCTGCATTGCATTTGCAGCACAAAAACAGCACTTTGGACTCTCATAGATGAGATCCTTCTAGCCATTAAGAAATAACTGACAGACACCATTTTTATTGATTTTTCCTAAGTTTTTGTTCAGCTAATCACAAATTTCTCTTAAACTACCTACTTAAAATAGGAATTAGCCCAGAATGTTCTGCAACCAGAACTAACCGTTTAACTGATACTGGTATAGTCCAGTCCTCACTCTCCCCCCTGGGTAATCTTGGAACAGGTGCCCCACAATGCTCTGGCCTTACCCCCTTCCTATTCACCATCTCTGTCAATAAACTTCCCCTTGACCTCCCTAACCTTCCTTTGCTACTTTATGCATATGACATAGTTCTATACTTGTCAAATCAATCCTTTACAGCACTCTAGAAAGAACTTGCTAATTTGCTCACCTATATACAACGAACTTAAAAAAAAAAAACACTAAACACATTAAAAACAAACAAAAAACTTTGACCATTCTGAAGCTCCACAAATCTCATTTTCTGCTACAAATATTTGATCACAGTACTGCCTTCGAAAACACTAGCACTTTCAAATACCTGGGTCTTTGGCCAGAGCAATTTCTCAGCTTCAATCTCCATCTCAACAAACCTGGGAAAAGGTTAACTTGCTACTATATTCTGGGTCAAACTGTCCCCATTTCTATCCAATGCATCCAGATTAGCCATCAGTAAAGGCATCTTCCTTTCTCAACTAGAATACGGCCTCCTCTTAGTAGCATATATTTCAAAAACAAATGACACAGACACATAGAGACAATTTATTCACCAATAAAATCTGCAGTTTCATCACTCCCACCCCTAAATAGTAACACTGCAAAACAAAAGAAAAAGCAAAATGTCTTCCAATTAAGCAAAGAACTCACTTCCTATTAGGCTCCCAATTATTCAGATTTCTATACAACCATTTTCCCCCTTAGCAGCCAAAGCAATATGACAGCTCCCATCCTATAACCTCAGGAATCATGACTATTGAACTCCCTTACTACTAGTCCCAAAGAACAAGCTCCACTGTACAGCTCTTGGCCCAAAGGTCTGGAAATCCATTCCATCCTATCTTAAAGAAATACCATCATCCAGCCTTCCACATACAACTAAAAACATCTTCTGAAACCTGCCAAATGCTGGTGTTATGCCACTAGCAACATTACATAAGCACACCATATTATCTCACTAATAACTTTTTTAGAGTCTATATCCCTTTGATTGTATATTACACTTACCTTAACATTTGGATCTCTTATACATAGCGTATATAACTTTCCGATACCACATACAATTTCATCATCAGTTAACTGTATATGTAAAGACTTTCTCATGCAAGGTACTTAACTATACTTATCTTGTTGTTACATTACTCTAACCTTGTTGTAGACATTGGATTCTATTGACACTCTGCCTGTTTTATGTACCTAATTTTTACTGATGTACTTTCCCCCCAGGCTGAAACTAAAATTGGTCATTTGTGGTCACTGCTGAAATTCAAATAAAAACACATGCACAATTTGCACATGTACAACATACAGTAAAGTATCAGCCCTGTGCTTTAGCATCCCATTCAGGACTGGCTTTCAGCTGTATGCTGCATACACCACACCAGTTGTGAGGATGCTTTGCCCCCACCACTACTGTAACCTTGAAAAAAAAACTAAGCAGATACTGGAAAATGAACAAGTCTAGTGCATAAACCCATTTCTACTCTTATTTTACAAAACATCATACTACTGAACAGATAAAAACAGCAGCAAAACACTGATTAAGAAATTATACTAAAAAGATGCATATAATGGCAACCAGAGGTGATCTGGATCAGGACAGACAATGCTACAATATGGGAGAGTGAATGAAGTATGCATACAAGTACTATGAGAAAATGAAATAACTTTCAACTCTTCTAAGCTTTCCACAAAACTGCCAAGCCTATCATTTTTCCCCAAATTAAATGGATAGCCACAACAATGCCAAGATAAGGAAGTGGTGGGCTACCTTTCATTCCATGTAATCAAAGACCAGTAGGATACTTGTTTAATTGTAAAACTAGTCAACCCCTTACCTCTTGCTTTTATCTTTTGAAGGTTCAACACAAAGCAGTGAATAAATGTGCATGCTTAGCATTCAATACCCAATTGCTTCTCCATTCAAGTTCTTGCAATGCGGTGGAAGTTAGGACCAACAACTCCTGTAGCTCTAGTGTCATTTACTAACTCCCCAAGATAGAAGTAATTTCTTCCAAATACTCTGTTCTACTTATTACAGTTTGATTACGAGATAAAACCCATCTGATTATGGTGCTCTTTTACAGGGGTGACCAAGGAAGTTTGACTCCACAAATTTCTTCCTCCTAGCTGAAATAAGTGATCACTTTAATTTCTGGCAACATGAGCAGCAATACAGCTGCTGCGCCATAAGGCCATGTTAATAAAAAGATAATTTGCTGAAGGATTTTGTCACTAGACAATTAATAGTGGTGCAAAATTTTTGACAGGATAGAAGACTTACACTGGTTGTACTATACATTTCATCAAAAGTAGTAAGACTGGATATAAAGAATATTGTGAAAGAAGTTAAAACCTTTCATCAAACATGTATGACAGTAGCACGAGACTGGAACACTACAGGAAATAAAGATTTCCCTGTTAAGATCAAGATGCCATAGAATGCTAGCTGAAGGTATATTTTTATGAAAATATATACAAGTATTTGGGCTTACTAATGTAATGAAATTAAGGCAGAAACAAGCGGCATATACACATTTTTCCATAAATGAGATGTTCCTGTCTAAGATTATAGACAAACATTCCATATTAAAAGAATATTTTAACAAGGTCTGAGTCATGAACACAAATTATATGAAAGTGTCAGACAATGCATATATACAAATGAAAGTTTTGTAAATAAGTAAAAGCATATTATTATAAATATTGGCATTTTCAGTATTCCTTCTGAAAAAAAAGCCATTTAATGATTGGATAGCTCAAACTAACTGAAACACGATTCGATCTGAACCTAAGCAGTAAAGACCTTGCAAGGAACTGGGGTGAATGCAAAGTTTTTAAGAAGCAAATGAGATATGGAATAACAGCCACAGCAGTTATCTAGATGGTTTAAAAAGTTAGGGATTTACAGAAGCAAAAAAAGAATGTAAAGAGCATGATAGGTTGAACAGCAGCTGAAAGAAGAAATGTCTACGTGACAATATTTAGAAAATATGAATGGACAGTGAGCCATGACATTAAAACAACTACTTCTGATAGTAACCCTAGTGCAAATAAACTGATGGTTCAACATTTGAGGTGACAAAATGTTGAAAGGATAATCACTAAAATCAGGAATTAAAAGAAAGAGAGGTAGAAATGGACCCAGGAAAAGTATCAATGTAATTGTGAATTATTACAGTACATTACACAAATATGTAGTGGCTGAGATTAACACACAGGAAATGGTAACAACTCAAAAATTACAACTTCTGCCAGCAGAAGGAGATGGGGGGTGGGGGGGGGATTACCATCAAAATCAAGTGAAACAAACTTAAGAAGCAAGGAGAAAAAGTGGTAGTTACACCAAAAGATGTGAAAAGGCCTTGGATCTACTGTTACACAAACCTATTTAGATTCACAGCCATGATTACAAAGCATTTATGACAATTATGGCAAAAACAATGGCAATGACATTGCCATGAATAATAGACCTGGATCAGTATGGATTAATAGACGGTAGGCAAACATTTTACAATATTAACAGAAACCTTACAAACCAAAAGGATGCAATGGGCAATAACTATATAAACTGACAGAGTGAGTTATGAACAGAGATACCTTGAGGCATTTAGATTTCTACAAACATGAGTAACATGAATATTTAATGACCGCAGAGGAGCTATAAGCTAGGTGATGTGTTGTGGTGAGCTGTCTAGTGTGTTCAGTCTTATCAGAGGAACTAAGTAAGGGTGTCTGCTTTCAGCATTACTTTTTGCTTTGTCTTATGTCTCAGGATAATGGCTCTAAACATAATCAAACATAACTGGATATACATAGATAAATCCTAATTACAACCTAGCCGTGGATAATATAATAGTATATGCTACGATTCTATATCATTTTACAACAAATATAATTGATAAGTTGAATTATTTCAATAGCACAGCCTGATGTAAAGCAAATGAAGCAAAACAACTACAAACTAAGGAACAATACCCCAATGCATGACTTAGGACACATTTTCCATTTTGTGGGGCCAGGACATGATGATATACTTGTAGACTTGAATGAAACAGGATGTTGAGCAAACAACTAATGAAATGAAGAAAGAAATTACTTAATACTCAAAAGAATACAAGTAAGGTAGCACTATGGAAACTTACTTAACAGCGTACAAGCAAGAAGTTTTTGGTCCCACTGATTTTTTTTATGTAAATAAAAATCAATAATGTAGAGCTGCCAAAGGTACCGAACAAAAAGAAACAAATACTGAAAAACTTCGGTATCCACCACGGCATGATAACTGTTAAAATCTTCTCTTTAATAAACTTAATAAAATGAAATCTGATAAGCGCTTTAGGCAAAAATGCCTTCTTCAGATCGTATAATTCATGAGATAAAAATCAGAATTTAAAAGCCTAATGCATTGATTGGCCCATGAATTTATTGAGATGTATTTTGATTGGACATTAGGCTTTTAAACTCTGATTAATTTTTTTAGTTAGGTCAGGCTTATGGGTAGTAACGGAGAGCCCAGATATGGAAGAATATGAAAAAATAAATAAATAAAGGTGTTTATTTGGGATAACAAATGGGAAAGAGATCATAGTAAAAAAAATTAATACTAAAAAAAGAAAAGGATGGTTTGGGGCTTCTAGATTTGGAACACTATAAGCCAAACATCTTAGATTAATGTACTTGATTCAGGATATGGCCTATATTGCCCAAACGGAAACACATGAAAGGCTTAACACCAAATGAGATAACACACACACAGACCACACACACACACACACACACACACACACACACACACACACACACACACACACACACACACACACACACACACACACACCTTCTTGACCACTAGACATCCCAGCATTTACCCCTATTGTGATGGCTGAACACGGCCTTTTGGCAGTGTTCATTACTGCAAGTAGCCAGGAGCAGCCGTGCTAGTTTACGCAGCCAAGTGATTCTCTTGCTAATTAGCAAATGCTTCCCCCTGCCCCCCCCCCCAGACTGCCTCACTAGTATAAAAGCACAACAGCGAAGACAGACCATCTCATTATGTAAAAGTACTGTGGTACGGCTGTCTCTGATTGTTGAAAGGTTACCTTGAGGTGTATGTAACCTTACAAAAACTGGCCCATAATTTGTTAATGTGCGTTGTTTCACAATCTGTAAACTCAGACAAATATTGCCTAATAAAATTAATACCCACAGGAAGAGAAGTGTACAAACTGTTTACATCTAAAGAAATCATACAAGTCTCAACTCCCAGCCAATCCTAAGTGGACAATTTGAATGAAAAGTCCTATGAATCCTTAACATAAGAGATTAATTTCTGCACTATAGGATTAAGATGTCTATCCAAATATAATGCAACTGACTCCATTTTACAGACCTTTGCCAAAATAAATGGCAGTGCACTAACATTTTTATGAACTTTTGGTGATTTGAGCATGATTCCTACTTATGTCTTAGAAACGGGCACAAAATTATAGTATTAAAATCCAAACAACACTAAAGTGCATTAACAGTGCTCTTTTTTTACATTAATGATGTTTAACAAGAGAACCTTACAATAATAATCCTGATTATTCAAAAGCTGAACTACATTCATGTAGTATCAGGAAACATCTATAATAAGTAAAAATTTTTTCTCATCAGCCTTTATAAATGGCAAGGAGGACATAATCTGCAGTTCTTTCAATGCATGCCTTTCTCCCATAGTAAAATTAAAAAATCTAGGAGCAGGGGGTCTAGACAAGCAAGCTTTAATATCACTACCACAAGGCACACGAGCATAGCTAATAAAATCACTGTTTTCATAATTCTAGAACTTTTGACACACACGGAAAATGCTGAAACATACATTCCAAATTTAGCTTACAAGCATTCTCACATGGTTAGCCTGAGCAGATGGGAAAATGTCAGATAAAATGGCTATCTGGTCAATAGAAAACTGTACATTACCTGAAAATGGAGGCTGTCAATTCCTTCCTCTGCTTTCGCTCCAACTATGGGTTAAACTTTGGCTGAGTTATAAATGATTATTTGAAAAGGATGATTAGTGCACTCACAATGACTTCTAACTCCCTCCACTTGCTATGCAATTTTTCTCTACATCTGACTTCAGTATTAGGATACAAAGTTTACTTGTACTAATGCCACTACTATTTGAATCCATGCTGGTGAAGTCCAACATGCACACCAACCGAAAAAAAAGTGAAAACACTAAAATTAGCAGTGAGGCAGCAAGCATCAACTTTAAAAAAAAACAAATAAAAAAATAACAGGACACAATCCAGCTAGGAAAATGTAATAATGTTAAGTACTTATAAACTCAAATTGTAATCTTATGACTGAAGTCACATGAAATACATGCAATATCTACACATTAAAAATAAAACATTAAACATATAAAACCCATAACGATTTTAAACTGTTTGAACAAAGCAGGTTCAAAGATAGTGAAGAGGAATTTATCCCTGGCTTTTATGTTGGATATTAAGGCAGACAGTTACTCAATTAAACAGCTGTTGTGCGACAATTGCAAGATTATCCAGGGTAATAAGAACATGGTGAAAGTCCTAAGTCATAAACCAGCATTCGTTTTTAAAAGGGGCTCAAACTTTACAATGAGGTTGGAGAGTGGAAATATGGTTTAAGAGGGACCCTTCCATGTGGTAATTGTAATATGTACAGCCATATCTGACTCCAAAGTGTCATGGTGGCTAAGGAATAGGAAATAGCCTTGCCAGGAGTACTAAATGTTAAGAACAGACAGCGGTAGAAATTTAAACAAACAATATGAAGTGCAAAATGCAAAGAGCTGTACCATGGACCCATGAATGCATGCAACTGAAACAAGAGCACTTTCAAGACTAAAAAAACACACAGGAAGGCAGATGGCTGATAAAATAATGCAAACAGTGCAGCAATCTGATCATGAGTATGCCCGAACATACAAACCACTTTTTCCCCTTTTATTGACAATTTATTAATAATCTGGACACATAGCATCGACACTCACAGACTTCCACCAATGATTCAAACAGAATCCAACCATCTACTAAACTCTCCTTGGTCTACTTCACTTCAAATGTAACTTTCCCTTTCTTGGTAATGAGGTTGCTATACACAATGTAACATTACAGACATGTGTCTACATGAAACCAACTGATAGATGTATCTGCACGGTAGTAATAATCATCTCAGCCACTGAAAGAGGGCAGCTATTTACAGTCAAGTACTTCTGCCTCACTAGAACAAATGCAGAGATATTGAACAAGACATAGTTTGCACAACTGAAAGAAGAATGCCTGCTCAAGGTCACCCTGCCAAGGAATATGACAGGCCACTGGACACAGCAATACAGCTGCCATGGGAACAGCTACTCCAGTATAAAAAGAGAGCGAGAGGAAAGTACAGTTGTGTATGAATTTACCATAACAGATGATATTCAAATAAATCACTGCTGCTGTACATGCTGATAAATGGGATGTATCCTGCCAAAGACACAGTACATTCAGCCAGTATGCCAAAGCACTCATTCCTTGCACCCTATATGCCCACCCTCAAACCTTGGCACATTGGTACATAAAGGATGCATGGGTGCCAAGATTCTTGCCCAAGAAAAGGCACTGAGGTTAGCCTAAATGAGGACAGACTTGAGTAATACAAGACACACAGGGAGAATGATAGGCAAATAGGGTTTCCACCTAGGAGAAAAGACGGATGGCGACAGGATGCATACACTGTAACAGTCATATTTTAAATTACTACCCATCTGTTTTACATATATGACATCCCTGCTATGGGTCAGTGATCAAGAAACCTTAATCCTAACCGCCGACACTGGACAGGAATGTTCAATTGGAACAAAAACAGATAAACAGTATTTCCAGAAGCAGCTCTCTGCACCAAGCACAATTTCTCTTAACAGCACACAGGGAACACACACAGTCCAGGGGATGGGATTCCATCTCTCTCCAGGCCCCTAATAAGACTCCATGCTGGCACAGCTGTAGAGCCAAGTCGTCAGCCAAGTGTTCCAAGCAAAGTCCTCCACCACCCCCTCTGTGAGACCTGTGCTGTGTGTCCCTGCTCCAAAAGTAGCTAATCCACAAACTCTGAGATTTGATTTTCTCACACACACACACACACACACACACACACACACACATGCAAACACACCTGGAAAAGGCTGGCATAGATTTACTAGCTTTGCTATCTTTGCCTAGACTATAAGGTAGTTAACACTGCCACCAGCCAGCTACTCTAAGGCTCTTACAAGGGTACCCAATTACACTGAATACAATTAATACAAATACAAATGATACTGCTTGACTAATGCAGCAAGGCTTTCAGGAGTGGCCAGTGTCACCAAATAAATACAAGTACTCTCAAAGGTTAAAATATTCTCTAAAAGACCAGCCAAAATGAAAAATTTAAATATATTTAGTAATAAATAAAAGAACGTGAAAATACTAAATTTGTATTTACAATAAACACCAGAGTTTCAATAACAGGAAATATTAAAAATAACACAGATGGACAGAATCACACAGAAACAGAAAAACAGTACTTAACTAATCCCACTACAGTTTCCTGACTGATCTAAAGAATTACCATTTCCTACTTACTTAATAAAGCAAGGCAAGATGACGTAGATAAGTGGTCTTGTCAGTTCCAAAAAACAGACTGCCCTGAGACTTCTGTCTCATCTAGTATTAAAACATCATTTCAGTGCAGGATTACAGAATGACACCACATACATCTGGTCGTATGACTTCTGGTTCCCACACTACCCCCATTACTAGAAAATGAACCAGAATCCCGCACATATGTGTTACCATACACACAGATACAGTTTTGCTGAGATGTGTTATAGCATCTGTAAGATATAAAACCATTTCAAATCTTCCACCCATACAGGGTAGCAATTATTTCACCCCCGAGGACAATACAGTAGGACTACCAAGTCCTGGTTTTCACAGACATTTCAACTCCGCCTGCAATCAGAAAGTACAGTTTTGTACCTACCACAAATGTAGATGTTCGACTGTATTCACTGCTGCAGTCATTACACTTGGGTTATCCTGCCTTCAGGCAGTCCCGCAGTCGACTAGAGTTCCAAAGTCTTGGTTCGGCGTCAGTTGCTGTTGCTTCTTCCCTGACGTCAGTGCGCCAGAGGTATATAAGAAGGAGCCAACGCCATTTTCTTCAGTATTTCTTGCACCAGATGTCAGGTGCCCCCAAATAGGCAGGCAATACATATTGCCAATAAAAAATACATAAAAAATAAAAACAATATCTTCAGTTACAAGCAAATACACCACATAGGTTGTATAGGGTAGAAAGGTATAGAAAAGTCCCAGCTAAGAATGTGGGGATGGAGGGAGGGTAACCTGGACTGCAGCAGTGAATACACTCGAACATCTACATTTATGGTAGGTACAAAACTGTACTATGTTCATCGTGTTTCACTGCTGCAGTCATTACACTTGGGTTGAATCCCAAAGCTGAGGTTGGGTGGCTGGGTCTACAAATGATTCGGGGTGGATATGAGGCCCTGCAGCACTGCAGTGGCAAAGCCAGCTCTGGATTTACAGTAAAGAGGCAAGTGGTAATGCTTGGTAAAGGTGTGCACTGAACTCAAAGTTGCAGCTTCCAAAATATCCTTGGTAGGTACTCCTCTAAGGAAGGCAGTTGAAGTGGCTGTTGCCCTGGTGGAATGTGGCCTAATGTTGCTAGGTACAGTTTTTCCATGCTGTGTGTAGCAGAAATGGATACAGTGTCCTATCCACTTTGAAATGGTCTGCTTTGAAATAGCCTTTCCCTGTGATCCTGCAGCATATGCTACAAACAATTGCTCAGTTTTCCTGAAAGCTTTTGTTTTGTCCAAGTAGAAGCGTAACTGCCTGTGTATGTCCAATGAGTGCAAAAGTCTCTCCCCTTTATTCTGAGGATTTGGATAAAATGTTGGCAAGAGAATAGTTTGGTTAAGAGCCACACTGGATACCACCTTTGGCATAAATGTAGGGTTTGTTCTTAAAGAAACCCTGTCCTGATGAAAAATGACGAAAGGTTCCACTGCCATTAGTGCCTGTAACTCTGAGACTCTTCATGCTGAGGTTATTGCCAGAAGCAGAGCAGTTTTCCATGACACATATTTTAATTCTGCTGAATTGGCTGGCTCAAAAGGAGGTAAAGTTAGTTTTTCCAAGACAAAGTTGAGGTCCCAAGTTGGTGTTGGTGCTCTCCGGGGCAGTCTTAAGTTTTTAGCTCCTCTGAGGTACTGTTTTAATAATGGATAAGAGAATATAGGAGGATCCGTGTTGTAATGAGCTGAGATGGCAGAGGCATGGATCTTAATGGATGAAAAGGATAGGCCTTTGTCCAGCATCTCAGTTAAGTATTGTAATATCTGAGGAATATTTGGAACAAGAGGGTCAAAACTTTGAGCCTGGTTCCAGGCACAGAATCTCTTCCACTTTTCTGAATAGGATTTCCTGGTGCTGGGCCTCCTGGCCTCCAAAATGACATCCATAACCGCTTTAGAAAGAGGTGTTGGCTGTTTGGCTAAGTAATCTGCCATGCAGCCAAGTTTAAGGTTTTGAGCCGGCTGTGCAGGGTCTGATTGTTTTGTTGAGTCAGAAGATGAGGAATTTGAGGTAAAATCCATGCTGGGCCTTGTTCTTTAAGATTGGGCACCAGTGCTGGCGTGGCCAGTCTGGGGCAATCAGGATCCTTTTTGGCCTTTCTTGTTTGGCTTTTAGGAGTACCTTTGAAAGGAGAGGCAGTGGTGGGAAGGCATAAACTTTTAGGGTTTTCCAGCTGAACGAGAGAGCATCCACTTTCCATGCTTGTGTGTGGTAAGTCCTTGTGCAGAATTTCTGTAATTAGCAGTTCAGAGGGGAGGCAAAAAGTACAGTTTTGTACCTACCATAAATGTAGATGTTCGAAGATCCACATTGCTGCAGTCCTTACTTATGGGTAGTCCGCTGTCCTCGGTCGGCCCGAATACCAAAGTATTAGGCTGACGTCGGTCATGGGCGCCTAGATCTGACATCAGAGCGTCAGGGTATAAAGGCGCATGATCGACGTCATATCCTCAGTCTTTTCTTGCCCCAGATGTCAGAAGGCCAAACCAGAAAGGCCACAGCCAAAAACAGAATACCTCCCAAAAACATGCCCAACAACAACCATCACCTAAAGCATAGCACCAAGTCAAACTACAGAGGGATAGGAGCGGGGGAAAATTGGTCTGCAGCAATGTGGATCTTGAACATCTACATTTATGGTAGGTACAAAACTGTACTATGTTCTTCATCTCACATTGCTGCAGTCCTTACTTATGGGTAGAATCCCAAAGCAACGGGAAAGGGAGGATGGTAAAAATCATAAAGCATTAGGGGCCGCTAAAATGCCCTGTAAAATTGCAGTGGCAAATCCAGCCCTAGACTTAGAATAAAGAGAAAGGTGGTAATGTTTAGAAAAGGTATGCACTGAACTCCAAGTAGCTGCCTCCAAAATGTCTTTTGTAGCTACCCCCCTTATAAAGGCCGTAGAAGTAGCAGTAGCCCTAGTGGAATGAGACCTGATTCCAGCAGGAATCTCCTTACCATGATGGGAATAACAGAAAGAAATACAAAACCCAATCCATTTAGAAATAGTTTGTTTTGAAACAGGTTGACCCTGTGAACCCAAAGCAAAAGAAACAAATAATTGCTGAGACTGTCTGAACTCCTTGGTTCTGCTCAAATAATAACGCAACTGCCTGTGAATATCCAAAGTATGCAAAATTTTCTCCCCTTTATTTTGGGGGTTTGCATAAAAAGTAGGCAAATGAATAGTTTGATTTAAGGCCACACTAGAAACCACTTTAGGCATAAAGGAAGGATTAGTATGCAAAGATACCCTATCCTTATGAAAAATCAGGAAAGGCTCCACTGCCATGAGGGCCTGTAATTCAGAAACCCTTCTTGCAGAGGTAATGGCCAACAAAAAAGCAGTTTTCCATGATAAATACTTTAACTCGGCAGTAGCTGCAGGCTCAAAAGGTTGTAGAGTAAGTTTTTCCAACACAAAATTGAGATCCCAAGCAGGAGTAGGAGCTCTACGTGGGGTCTTATATTCTTTGCCCCTCTAAGAAATTGCTTAAACCAAGGATGAGAGAATAAAGGAGGGTCACAATCATAGTGAGCAGAAATGGCTGCAGCATGGACCTTTATTGAGGAGAAAGACAAACCCTTGTCCAATAATTCAGTAAGATATTGAAGAGCAACACTTAAATCAGGTTTGGAGACATCAAAGTCCTTTCCTTTGCTCCAAATAAAAAATCTCCTCCATTTACCAGCGTAAACTTTCCTGGTACTAGGCCTCCTGGCCTCCAAAATAACATTCAAAACTTGTTGTGGAAGCTGAGACCCTCCAGAGTCTAAAACAGAATATGCCAGGCTGTTAGATGCAGATACTGAATCTTGACATTGAGGAAGTGACTGTCCTCTTGTGACAAAAGGCGCGGAATCAAAGGCAGAGGCCACGGAGGTTCTCGTACTAAACTCCTCAGTAGTGGGTACCAGTGTTGTCGAGGCCAATCCGGTGCTATCAAAATCATGGTTGGCTTGTCTTGTCTGGCCTTCAAAAGTACCTTGGGAAGAAGAGGCAAAGGTGGAAAGGCATATACATGCAGATTGTTCCAACTGAAAGATAGAGCATCCACCTTCCAAGCTGTGTGATGAAACATTTCTGTGCAAAACTTTGGCAACTGGTAATTTAGTGGAGAAGCGAACAGATCTATGTCTGGAGTTCCCCATAACACTGTCAACTGTTGAAATACATGAGGATCCAATTTCCACTCGTGAGGATCCACTATTTGTCTGCTCAATACATCTGCTAAGGAGTTCTGTGCTCCTGGTAGAAACCTTGCCTGAAGATTGAGGTGTAGATTGAGAGCAGTTTCCCACAGAATCATCGCTTGCCTGCAAAGAGGGTAAGAATGGGTTCCCCTGCTTGTTGATGTACCACATGACAGTAGTGTTGTCTGTTTGAATCAACACCTGCCCTGGACGAAGTAAATCTCTGAAAGCCATCAATGCAAACTGGACTGCTAACATTTCCTTCAAGTTGATATGCAAATGTTGGAGTTTGACAGGCCACGTGTTTTGCACCCATTTTCCATTGAGGTGTGCTCCCAAGCCTTGTCCGAGGCATCTGTCGTTAGAATCTGACTCGCCTCTGGCGGGTCACAGAGAGTCCCTTGTTTAGGTGACATTCCTGAGCCCACCACAAAAACTCCTTCTGAATGCAAGGTATTATCTGAATGACAGTGTCTAGACCTTGGCAGTGCTGTGTCCACACATTTTTGAGATACCACTGAAGCTTCCTCATATGCAATTTGGCATTGGGAAGCACCAGAATACAAGATGCCATGAACCCCAAGGCTTGAAGGACTGTCTTTGCAGTCAGCCTGGACCGTAGAGACATTTGCTGGAAATAAAGAGAAAGGCTTCTTTGTTTGTCCGGGGTCAAAAAAGCCATCTGGGAAGCTGTATTCAGTCTCACACCCAGAAAGCACATGTCCTGAGAGGGTACTAGACTGGACTTTGTTTCGTTCACAGAATACCCTAGGCATCTTAACACTGCCATCACATACTGTAGATGATGAAGAAGTTCGTCCTTTTCTTGTGCAATAATCAGACAGTCGTCCAAATAAGGATAAATCTGTATTCCTCTTAGTCTGAAAAATGCTATCACTGGAGCCAGAACCTTTGTGAACACTCTGGGCGCAGTAGATAAGCCAAAGGGCAATGCAGAGAACTGATAATGTAAATTTCCAGCCCGAAAACGCAGGTACCTCCTGCAACTGGACCTGATAGGAACATGAAGGTAAGCCTCTTTGAGATCCAGAGTAACCATCCAGTGATCTTTTCCCAACAGAGGTAAAAGCTGTTGTAAAGTCAGCATCTTGAACTTTGGAATGTCCAGGTAAGTGTTGAGGATAGATAAATCCAAAATTGGTCTCCACGTGTTTCCTTTCTTTGGAACTAGAAACAGGAACTGGCTGTATAGCTCCTATTTGAAGAAGTAAAGAAATTTGTCTGTGAGCCTCTATCCTTTGCCGAGGAGGGACGTCTGGCATGCCTTTGAAAGGAGGCATGGTATGGAAATAGAACTTGTAACCTCGGTGTATAATGTCCAATACCCATTTGTCCTGGGTGACTAAATGCCAATTTTGCTTGAAAAGAGCCAACTTTCCTCCCAAAGGAGCTGCCAGGCAAGAGGAATCTGGCAGCTGAAAATGCAGGTCATTGGGCCTGTTTACGAAAGGACTGGCCCCTGCCCTCACCAGCAGATTGAGCAGGCGAACTCCATTGTCTCGGCCTGAAGATACTCTGAGCTCTGCCCCTACCACGCCTAGATCTACCCCTAGACTGAGAATCAGAAGAAGGGTACGTCCACCCCTTAGTAGGCCAATTTCTACTAAACTTTGGAGGTTGTACCTGCAAAAAATCTTTAACAGTCTGCATAGACTTAGCCTTGTCTTCCATTTTCTGTAAGACTGACTCCACAGGAGGACCAAACAAAACTTCAGACTGCAAAGGGGCATCCAGAATTCTAGACTTAACATGCTCAGACAAATTCTGATCCTTAAGCCAGGCGTGCCTACGAATAACTGAACCAGTGGCAGCCACCCTAGAAGAAGCCTGTAAAGCATCAAAACCACATTGCAAAGAGTGCTTACCCACCTGTTCAGAAACATGCACTAAATCCTGCAATTCTTTACACTCTATGCCCTCTGCCAAAGCATCCACTTTAGATCTCAGCTGAGAAAGGAGGAAATTCTGATACTTCAACATATGAAACTGGCAGTTCAAAGCTCTCATTGCTAAAGTAGAAGAGGTATACACCTTCTTACCCCATCTATCCAAAGCTCTAGCTTCCTTATCCAGAGGAACCGGATTCTTAACCACAGAGGCTCTAACACCCTTAGGCCCCTGACTAATAGTTTCTGGGTCCGCCCTAGGACTCTTATACAGATATTTATGAGCCTCAGGCACCCTGTAATACCTGGGTTTAACTGGGGCAGGAGGCACAGAATCTAGATTAAGGGAAGCTTCCGAGAAAACATCTGAAACAACATCCAAAACCGGAGGTATAGCTAAGGGACTATGCTGTGGTAAAAACAAGAACTCCCTAAGCCTCTTCCGGGAATCAGAGTAATCCTGTCCCTCCCACTTAAATGCTCCCTCATGGAATGGAGAGTTTCTGAAAATGAAAAATCCTCTGGAGGAGAAGCAGAAGGAGTGGAATCCTCTGCATCAGAATCAGAATAAGGAGGGAAATCTTGAATGTCCTCAGTAGAAGACTCTGAATCATCTGAGGCCTACTCCAAACTTTCCAACTCTGGCTCCATCCTGGGCCTCTTATCAGGAGGGGGCATAGAACCTCTAATTAAAGTAATCAAATCCTCTGCCATTTTAAGCATGTGCTTTTTAGGCACAGACCCTGAAGAACCAGAACTGACACCAGAGGAAGGCAAAACAGACCTGCCCTTAGACGGAGCCTTAGAAACAGTAACAGAAGGCCTAACCACCCTAAGCAAAGAAGGGAGAATAGTAACCTGAGAGGCCCCTTCAGCCTGGCCTGCCTCCTGAGAGGCCACATCTTGTAAAATCAAAGTTTCCCCCTGGGACTCAACAGAAACTTCAGCCGGATCCACCTGTTCAGCTGTAGCTTCTAAAGGTCCTGCGTCCGAAACGGACGAATCATCCTGCCTAGGCTTTAAAGATTTGTCTTTGCGCTTCTTAGTAGAAGCAGGCGTCGGAACATCCGACGGCATATTATAATTACACCTCTTGCCAAAGACTAACCTAGCGCAATCTAACCTCCGTTTTATAGTGCGCTTATTAAACCTAGCACAAAACCGACACCCGACTACGCCGTGCTCGTCCCAAACAAGAAATACAAAGCGAGTGGTAATCCCTATGCGGTATCTGTTTCCCACAAGAAATACAATTATTCACTTTTTCTGACATCCGGTAAGTAACTGAGGCAAGAAAAAACAAAAATATTCCCCAACGGGGTACTTAGCCCAACTTGGTATCGGTCTGAAACTCCGAAAAATTTCAGAATGCCGAACGGCACTTGCAACTCTGCTTCTGCATCGGACCATGCGGCAAAAAAGACTGAGGATATGACGTTGATCATGCGCCTTTATACCCTGACGCTCTGATGTCAGATCTAGGCGCCCATGACCGACGTCAGCCTAATACTTTGGTATTCGGGCCGACCGAGGACAGCGGACTACCCATAAGTAAGGACTGCAGCAATGTGAGATGAAGAACATCGATCTATGTCTGGGCACCCCCATTTTTGTATTATCATGCTGAATACTTGTGGATTTAATTTCCACTCGTGAGGATCCATGATGTTTCTGCTTAAGTCGTCTGCCAGAGTATTTTTCTTTCCTGGCAGGAATTGTGCTTGCAGATGAACTTGATAGGTCAGTGCTGTGTTTCACAACGTCATGGCTTGTCTGCAGAGGGGATAAGAATGAGTGCCCCCTTGCTTGTTTATGTACCACATAACTGTGGTGTTGCCCGTTTTTAGTAATAGTTGTCCTGGATGCAGAAGGTCCTTGAAAGCTGTTAGGGCATTTTGTACAGCTAGCATCTGTTTTTGATTGATGTGAAGATGCATTTGGTCTGCGGCCCACTTGCCCTGAACTCATTTTCCTGCCATGTGTGCTCCCCAGGCGTAATACGAAGCATCTGTTGTTAGTGTCTGCCTGGGTGTGGGTAAAGTGAAAGGCTGTCCCTTGTTGTGGTGACATGCCTGTACCCACCATCGAAACTCCTGTTGCAGGCAGGGAATAAGTGGTATTACTGTTTCCAAACTGTGACAGTGTTGAGTCCAAACACTTTTTAGGTACCATTGTAATTTCCTCATATGCAGTCTGGCATATGGTATTAGTAGTATGCAGGACGCCATGAACCCCAAGGCCTGCAGAATTTTTCTTGCAGGGTTATGGTTTTGTTGCCATCAATTGAAAGTACTGAGTCAGTTGTCTTTGCTTGTCTGGCGTGAGATAAGCCAACTGGGCCGTTGTATTTAAGCTGGCACCCAGGAATATTATCTCTTGTGAGGGCACTAGTTTTGATTTCTTTTTGTTTACTGTGTACGCTAGGCAAATTAGCAATCTTTTTACAAATGTCAGATGCTTTAGAAGAATGTCCTTGCGCTCTGCTTGAATAAGACAGTCATCCAAGTAGGGATATATTTGAATTCCTTTTTGTCTGCAAAATGCAATTACTGCTGCCAGGCATTTTGTGAAAACCCTGGGCGCAGTAGAAAAGCCAAAGGGCAGTGCAGAGAATTGGTAATGCATTGTGCCAGCTATGAATCTGAGGTATCTTCTGCAATTTTGTCTGATTGGGACATGCAGGTATGCCTCTTTGAGGTCCAAAGTAACAAGCCAAGCCTTCTTGCCCAGCATGGGAAGAAGTTGCTGTAGTGTCAAAATGTTGAATTTCGGAACATCCAGGTAAGTATTTAGAGTAGACAGGCCCAGTATGGGCCTCCATGCTTTGTCCTTTCTGGGGACCAAGAAAAGTCTTGAGTAAAATCCTTGTCCTTGTTCCTGTTGTGGCACTTTTTGAATAGCTCTCATGTCCATGAGGGCTGTAATTTGTTTTTGTGCCTCTGCCCATTGATTTTGTGGCAGGTCTGGCATTCCTTTTGGCCTTGGTAGAGTGTGAAAGTGGAACCTGTAACCTTGAGACACAATATTCAGAACCCATTTGTCTTGGGTGATTATATGCCAATTTTGTGAAAAAAGTGCTAGTTTTCCCCCTAAGGAGCTGCCAAAAGGTAAGTGCTTGGCATTTGAAGGGGGAAGTCATTGGGACTGTTTCCTATAAGGTTGTGACTTGTCTTCTCCTCCTTTTGGTGTTGAAGCACCCCACTGTCGTGGTCTGTAAGAGCCTTGGGGCTGAGATCTGCCTCTTGGGCATCTTTATCTGCCTCTTTGTGGTCTGTCTGACACTGGAAAGGACCAATTTTTAGAAGGCCAATTTCTGCTAAATCGAGGTGGCTGTACCTGTAAGAAATCCTTCACTGTTTGCATAGATTTTGCCTTATCCTCCATTTTCTTTAATACCTCTTCTGCCTTAACACCAAACAAGATATCATGCTGTAAAGGAGCATCCAATAATTTTGTCTTAACATGATCAGGTAAATTTTGTTCTTTTAAGCAAGCATGCCTTTGAATCACAGATCCTGTAACTGCGGCACTACAAGAAGCCTCTAATGAATCAAAACCACATTGCAGAGTACGTTTTCCCACTTGTTCAGCTGCATGCAATAAATCCTGCATTTCCTTATAGTCAGGACCTTCTGAGCTTGTAAGAATTTTCTGTTTTAACAGAGACATTAAATATTGTTGGTATTTAAGCATGTGGAACTGGCAATTTAAAGCCCTTACTGCTAAATTTGCAGAAGTGTAAACTTTCTTCCCCATCTATCTAATGCTCTAGAATCCCTGTCAGAGGGAACTGGATTTTTAGCAGTGGAAGCCTTTACCCCTTTGGGACCCTGGGAAATAGTTTCTGGGTCAGCAGCAGGGTTTTTATAAAGACATTTGTGAGAGTCAGGGACTCTGTAGTGCCTACCTGGCTTGACTGGTGCTGGGGGCAAAGAATCAGGGGTTAAACTGTATTCAGAGAACACATCATCCACAATATCTAACACAGGCAGAATAGTAAGGGGCCTATGCTGAGGCAATAAAAGAAAATCTCTGAGCCTTTTCTTGGATTCTGAGTAATCCTGGCTCTCCCAATGGAAATGCTCCCTCATGGTATGTAAAGTTTCCCCAAAAGAGTAATCCTCGGGAGGAGAGGCTGAAGGGATTGATTCTTTAGCATCAGAATCCTCATAGGGGTTAAAGAGTATCCCTGGTCTGAACAGCAGTCAGAAGAAATGGAAACCTGGTCAGAGGAATCATAGTCTGTATCCTGCCTACGCCTTTTATCAGGGGGGGATGGGAATCCCTGCTCAGAGTAATTAGGTCTTCGGCCATTTTAAGCATCTGTTTTTTAGGCATGGAGGCCTGTCCAGGTGAATGCTGTACTTGTTTCTTTGTCTTTAATGGAGTTTTAGACTTGGTAGTTGTTTGAATGGTAAGCTGTGAAGGTCTGAAAACACCCTCAGAAGCCGATGCCTTCTCAGTGGCTCCGGGCCCATCTGAGGGGTTAATTTCCGTAGGCCCAATACCTTGAGTTTCCAGAGGCCTAGAAATCTCCACAAGGGAGTAGAAGGCGGCCTGTGGCTCTAAGGTAGCAGGTGTCAGGGGCTGCGAAAGCGCCTCGCTGAGAACCGACGAACTGGCGACTAGCCTAGAAGAGGCTTCATCGTTGGTTTTGGACCTCGGATGCCTGTCCTTATCTTTGTCTTTGCGTTTTTTGTGTATTCCAGTCGTCGGTTGTTCCAACGGCATAGCATAATTGAACCTTAGGCCAAAATAATGGCGAGCAAAATCAAACCGACGGTTAATAGTGCACTTGTTAAATCTAGCACAAAACCGACAACTAGTGACGTTGTGGTCTGGGCCTAGGCATGTAATGCAGTAAGAATGAAAATCCTTATGAGGTATTTTCTTCACACAAGAAATGCAATTATTAACTTTTACTGACATCGGTCTGAGGCAAGAAAAAGTTTCCCCAACGGGGTACTTAGCTTTATTGAAGACTTCAGTTCTGAAATTCGAATTGGAAAATCTCAGGAGTCGGCCGACCGGCTCTTGCAAACTGCTTTTGCTTCAGGCACCACGCGGCAAGAAAGACTGAAGAAAATGCCGTCGGCTGCATCTTATATACCCAGTGGCGCACTGACGTCAGGGAAAGAAGCGACAGCTACCGACGCCGGACCAGGACTTTGGAACTCTGGCCAACTGCGGGACCGCCTGATGGCAGGATAACCCAAGTGTAATGACTGCAGCAGTGAAACACGATGAACATCTGTAAGATACAATTTTTATGGCCTAAACCAGGTAATTTAATTTCAGACTATTTTTCAAAGTTAGCTAGACTGAGATTAACCTCTCCTTCTCCAGTGTCCTCTGTTACAATATATTAATTTCAACAGTTACAACACAGTCTTACATACAGTGTGTACTTCTTATCTGCCCAGCAGTACCCACTGCTGGTACATTTTTAACACAATCAGCTTCACAGATACATTTTCAACACAAGCATCTGTACAAATCAGTTTGATATACTAATGACATAATTCTTTACAAAACTCCGGCTAGCTAAACTGGCATATGTTACACATCTACTGCCCTACTTTCTCTGGCACAGCTAGAACTACCTCACATCGTCACATCTCTTCCCCCCTTTGAAGACTCAAGCTAGTTTCTCAAGTTACCCTGGAGAAATGTTGTTTGAAAGGAATAAGCCTGTCTGGGAATACATTAACCCATGCCATGTCTCGAGAGCCCATCTGCATTAGCTTTACTGACATCACTATGGTGCTCCACTGCCATGTCATACCCCTGCAGCCCTAGGCTCCAACATAACAACTTGGCATTTTGTTGGCTGGCTCGATGTAGCCATAGATCTCCCTCAGACTCTTCCTGCCACCTATTGCAAATACTCAGCACAAGGGCCTCCCTAATAATGGTAAGGCCTCATTATGTTAACATGGTACAATTTGTGCCCCTGCCTCCTGCATAGCAGGTTTACCATGTAGTTTTCAATGACCCTCTTTACCATTTTGAAGGGTCCCTCCCAAGCTGCCTGTAGCTTACTGGGTCTGACAGGAATGAGCACCATAACCTACTGTCCCACAGCATACTCTCAGGCTTGAGCAATCCTGTCATACCAGACCTTTTTCTGCTGTTGGACTCCTGCTAGGTTCTCCTTGGCTAAGCCCATGAGCTCCCTAAGTCCTGTCCTGAGGTTTAGAATATATGCCACAACAGATTCCTTGTGGGATTCACACTCACCCTCCCACTCATCACAAAACAAATCTAAAGGCCCTCTCACCCTATGGCCATGCAACAACTCAAAGGGTGAAAAACCTGTGGATTCCTGGGGTACCTCACTGTATACAAACAGCAGCTGGGGCAAATATTTGTCCCACTCTCTCAAACTGGTCTGCAACTGCCCGTAGCATGGTAATTTAATGTACACTTTAACCTCTTCACAAGACCATTAGTCTGGGGGTAGTAGAAGGAGGTCTTTAGGCACTTCACCCCACAGTGCTCCCACAGGCAAGCCAGCAGGTCTGACATGAAATTGGTACCTCTGTCAGTCAGTATTTCTCTCAGGAAACCTACCCTGCTGAAAATCTCTACCAAAGCATTTGCCACTTTCTCTGCCTCAATGGAGGACAGAGTTACTGCCTCAGGGTATCTAGTATCATAATCTACTACCACCAGAATATACTTCTTTCCTGTGGAACTTGGAGTACTCACAGGACCCAGAATATCCATAACTACCCTCTGAAATAGCTCCTCGGTCTCAGGCAAAGGCATAGAGGGAGCTTTGACCTTGTCTTCTGCTTTGCCTAATTTTTGGTTCTGCTCATATGTCTTGCAATAACCTGTTACATCCCTTGCAATCCCCGGCCAATAAAAGTTCTGCATAATATGTCTCTTGGTATGCTTTACGCCCATATGACCTGCAAAAAAGGAATATCATGAGTTACGGAGAGAAGTGCCAGAGGGTAGGTTCTAGGCACGACCAACTGCTGTGTTACCTCACCCTCTAGCCCTCCCTCAGGGATCCACACACTATACAGTAACCCTTTGTTCCAGTATTCAGACTCCCCCTTTCCATGAGAATCAGATGGCTCCCTAGCTACCTCCATCAAGCCTCTTAGTGTAGGGCCCGAGAGCTGAGACTGTCCCTACTCTATCTTTGTGACCCTTCCCAGCCCCCCTTCCACAGGAAGTCTGGTATCTTTTGACAGTGGTGACTCACTGTCAGCCTGGTACTACCTCTCACTTCAGCTCTTGGAGTCACTCTGTCCAAGGGAACGTCAGTGTCTATCAGCAGCTGTGGCTCACTTTCAGGCTTACAGCTACAGGATAGCTCCCTCCTTGAAATAGCCACCTCACCAGCCCTGCCTTCAGGTGTAGGGTCTCTGTCTGGGTCTCCTCCAGGCTACCAAACCTACATGCCTGTCACCAAGCCTGAATGTGTGTAACTGCATGCACACAAGGCACTGCATTATAAAAATCATTCCCTATCAGGACATCTGCCAGGATATCCTCAAATACATATACTTGCTTGCTTCCCTTTCCACCCTCCCAGTCAAATTGAACCCTGGCCAAAGGCATTTGGAATGGGATCCCTCATAAAGCTCTGACTGGAGTGGACTGCCCAGGCAAGTACTGCTCCCATTTAACCACTGCAGGCTTCACAATGGTTATGTCAGAGGCTGTGTCTCTCTTAGCAGTGGCCTGTTTTCCATCCACTAAAATAAAATAGAAACTCTGGTGATAGTCTGGTACCCCTGTTATCTCCAGACAACTTACCACTGGCATAGTGTTATTCCCACTTGCTGGTTACCCCATCTTTTGTTCCCCACCTAGCTTCCATGATCATCTGTAATGCTACATGGCCCCACTGGTTACATTTAAAAATCTAACCCATTATCCTGGCTGTGTACCTGAACTAGCGGCTTCCCCTGTTACTGCTACACTCTTTGAAGTAAAAAAACAAGTACCATACCAACACACCTGGGCAAAAACCTCTGCTTATTAAAAAAAAATAGAAAGTAATAAAAAGTGAGCGTTTTCATGAAAACACTATCGCTTCTTCAGAATAATAAACAAGTAGAAAGACATGAGTTTAAAAAGAAAGTAAAACCAATCAGCTGTCATATACAAATCTGATGAAATAATTAAAAGGTACACACAAACAATGCAACAATTGTTATAAATACAAGGGAAACCATACAAATAAAATCTAAGTTTAAAAACAAATTAATGTTTAAGCGGCCATGCTTTCAAGAAAGGTTTAAGGCTAGAAACACCATTTAAACCAGGCGGTTTCTCTGCATTCAAGAGCAAGATCCATTTCTGTTCAGCCATTTCTGTTTTATTAGATGCATCACCCCCACTAATACCAACATCCAAAACCTGGAGTACAAAGAACTTAAAAATGTGTTCTGAGCCATGCAAACCAATATGCTGAGCTAAGGCATTTGTGTCTTTCTGATTCCTAATGTCCCTATAGTGTTCGAGAATCCTGTCCTTCAGTGGTCTGTTAGTTTTGCCTATGTAGATGGCATGACAGACCTGGCAAATCGCAAAATAAACAATATTTGGAGTTCTGTAGTCAACATAAAAATCAAGTTCAATTTTAACGTTAATGTGAGGATGTATGTAGGTTGAGCCTGTAAGTATATACTTACAGGCTGAACATGATCTACAGGAAGAAGTCTCATGCCTGGTAGACTGAGGCCCTTTGATATAGAGTTGTGATTTATAGCACAAATGTTTCTTCAAGGACTTATTGTTTTTAAATGCAAAATGTGGTGTGCTGTCTACAGTCCCTTTCAATTCATCTATTGTGTGTAGGATATTCCAATTCTGTTTAATGACCTCACAATATTTATTTATGTCACTAGAGTAAGGTAGAGAGACTCAAAGTACCTCTCATAGCTACTATTGCTTGTGGAGCATCAGGTGGAGTGTGGTTGCCAAAATAGGCTCTACATTTCCCTTCCATTCCCTTTCTTCCCATGCAGCATTCATTTGAGAATCATGCCAGCTTAAACATTCATGTTTTTAAAATTTGATTTTATTTGTACTGTTTCCCTTGCATTTATAAAGTACAGTTGTGTACACTTAACATAAATGTAGATGTTCGAGTGTATTCACTGTTGCAGTCATCACTTGTGGTTTATCCCTGCTGTGGTAGCCCTCGGCCGGCCCGAATACCAGAGTCAATATTTTTCTTCGTTGGCTGCTCACTTGTTGACTGACATCAGGTCGCCAGCGCTATAAAGCAAGGCAGCCGACACCATTAGATCAGTTTTTCTTGTCCTAACCAGTCAGAAGCCCAAGGAAATATGGTAAAGTGGTCCTGGTGGCTAAAAGCCACAGTAAGAAGCTTATATCTCCCTAAGGAAAGAGGGAGAAGGAGGGAGGGAAACCAGGACTGCAACAGTGAATACACTCGAACATCTACATTTATGGTAAGTGTATACAACTGTACTATGTTCTTCGTTTTTCACTGTTGCAGTCATCACCTGTGGGTGGATTCCCAAAGCTAAGTTGAGGGGTGGAAGGATTAGTTAGAGACCTAGGCATGGGTAAGCATGCCCTGCAGAACTGCAAAGGCAAACCCTGCCCTAGCCTTAGAGAAAAGAGGTAGGTGATAATGCTTTGTAAAGGTATGGACAGAAGGCCAGGTGGCAGCTTCCAAGATGTCCATGGTGGGAACTCCTCTAAGGAATGCTGTGGAACTGGAGGCTGCCCTAGTGGAATAGGTACGAATAGACTTAGGGGGTGGTTTCCTATGTAATCTGTAGCAGAAATGGATACAGTGTGATATCCATTTGGAAATGGTTTACTTGGAAATGAGCTTCCCCTCCACTCCTGGGGCAAAGCTGACAAGAAGTTAGTCTGTTTTCTCTAAGGGTTTAGTATGGTCCAGGTAGTATCTGAGCTGTCTGTGCATATCTAGTGAGTGCAGAATTCTTTCCCCATTGTTTTGAGGGTTAAGGAAGAAGGTGGGTAGATGTATGGCCTGGTTGAGAGTCACATTAGATACTACATTGGGCATAAATGAGGGGTTATTCCTCAGGGAGACCTTGTCTGCATGGAAAATGATGAATGGCTCAATGGCCATCAGTGCCTGAAGTTCTAAAACCCTTCTGGCTAAGGTGATGGCTAGTAGGAAAGCAATCTTCCAGGAGAGGTATTTCAGTTCTGCTGAAGCAGAAGGTTCAAAGGGTGGTAAGGTTAGTGTTTCCAAAACATAATTCAGGTCCCAGGCTGGCGTGGGTGGTCTGGGAGGTCTGACATTAGAAGCCCCTCTGGGGAATTGTTTAAAGGATGTGAGAACAAGGGCTGGTCTGCATCGAAATTAGCTGAAATGGCAGAGGCGTGGATTTTAATAGACGACAAGGAGAGGCCACTATTGAGTAACTCCACTAGACAGTCCAGGATAAGAGGGATGGAAGGTTGCGAGGAACTGCCCTCTCTGGACTGGCTCCAGGAGCAGAATCTTTTCCATTTCCCTGTGTAAGATTTTCTGGTGCTGGGCCTTCTGGCCTCTGTGATAATGTCTAGGACCTGTTTGCATAACAGGGCCCCCTTGTGTATTAGCCATGGAGACAGTTTGAAAGTCTGCAAGTCTGGGTGCAGCATCCCCCCCCCCACTCCTGAGTCAAGAGGTCTGAGATCAGGGGAATCTGCCTGAGAGGCTGTGATGTCAGGCTGCACAGTAAGAGGTACCAATGCTGTATGGGCCAATCTGGAGCAATAAGGATGGCCTTTGGTCTCTCCTCCCTTATCTTGATCAGTACCTTGGGAATAAGAGGCAGAGGAGGGAATGCATACACAAAGAGGGAGCTCCAGGGGAAGGGTCAAGGCATCCACCTCTTCCATGCTAGGTGGTGAGACTCCCTGGTACAGAATTTTTTTTAGCTGGTGGTTGAGGTGCGAATCAAAGAGTTCCACCTCTGGAGTTCCCCACTCCTGAGTGACATGCAAAAAGATTTTTCTGTGGAGCTGCCATTTGTGGGGGTCCAGTAAGTTTCTGCTTAAGTGGTCTGCCAGGGTGTTGTTGATCCCTGGTAGGTATTGGGCTATTAAATGTAATCCCATGGAGGAGGCTGTCAGCCAGAGATTCCTTGCTAGCCTGCACAGAGGGTAATATTGGGTCCTTCCCTGTTTGTTAATGTACCACATTACTGTGGTGTTGTCTGTTTTGATAAGGAGAACCCCTGTCCTGAGATGGGGTTTGAAGGATGTCAGAGCCTTTTGTACTGCTATCATTTCCTTCTGGTTGATGTGTAGACCTTGGGTGCACCTGCCTGCTAGGTGAGCACCCCAAGCAATGTCTACGGTGTCGGTGGTGATGGTCTGCCCGGTAGGGCAGAGGATTAAGGGAAGACCCTTGTTCTTGGCACAGGCCCCTGCCCACCAGAGAAACTCAGCCCTTATACAGGGGATCAGAGGGAGAGAGGTCTCTAGAGGCCGAGTGCGCCGACACCAAGGGTTCTTCAGATACCACTGAAGTTTTCTCATAAGAAGCCTGGCCAAAGGAATTTGAAGGATGCAAGATGCCATGTACCCCAAAGATTGCAGGAACTTCCTCGCAATGAGGTGACTTCTGGAAGCCAGCTGGGTAAAGTAGAGTGGCAGGAAGCTCTGCTTTTCTGGGGATAGGAAGGCCATTTGGGATGCTGTGTCCAGCACCGAAGAAAATGATCCTCCTGGAGGGTGTTTGCTTTGATTTCTTCTTGTTGATGGTGAACCCTAAGGAAGTTAGGAGGGTTTTGCCAAAGAAGAGGTCCTGGAGCAGCTTTTCTTTGCACTCTGCCTGAATGAAGCAGTCATCCAGATAAGGGTGAATCTGTATATTTCTCTATCTGCACAATGCTATGGATGGGGCTAAGCATTTGGTGAATACCCTGGGAGCAGTAGATAAGCCAAAGGGTAGTGAAGAGAACTGAAAGTGTTGTGAGCCTGCTCTGAATCACAGGAATTTCCTGCAGGATTCCCTTATGGGGATGTGGAGGTAGGTATCTTTTACGTCTAGTGTCACTAACCAGGCATTTTTATCAGCCTAGGCAGTAGCTGCTGCAAAGCTAGCATTTTGAATTTGGGGACCACCAGGGAGGTGTTCAGAATGGAGAGATCCAGGATGGGGCACCAAGTGCCCTCTTTTCTGGGAACAAGGAATAGTCTGGAATAAAAGCCTTTGCCTGTTTGATCTGCGGGAATAGGTTCTACTGCCCCCTGGGATATGTGACTTTGGACTTGTTTCAATGCCTCTGCCCACTGATTTGGAGGCAAGTATGGGTACCCCTCTTCGAATTAGGAGTTCGGAGAAAGATAATTTGTATCCCTGAAAAATGATCTTTAAGACCCATTGGTCCTTTGTTACAGAAAGCCAATTTCCTTTGCAGAGGGAGAGCCTTCCTCGTTGGCTTTTGGCAAGTGAAAAGAGGGCAGAGGGGGGGGGAGAGGGCGTCATTGAGAGTTTTTGCCATAGAAGGATGGCTTAGAACTCTCGGCCTTTGGGGCGGAAGTGGTCCACTGTTTGGCTCTCTGCTGTCCCTGGGTGGTCTGTCCCTGCAGGGCTTACCTTACCCCTGTCTGCTAGGTGCAGAAAAGGACCAGTGCTTAGAGGGAAAACACCTGCTGAACCTAGAAGGTTGAACTTGAAAGAAATAATTTACTGTTTGCATAGATTTTGCTTTGTTTTCCATCTTTTTAAGCACCTCTTCTGCTTTTTCTCCAAACAAGTGGTCCTTATCCAAGGGTGCATCAATTAATTTAGACTTGACATGATTAGGGAGAGGTTGTTCCTTCAACCTTGCATGTCTCCTAATGACAGATCCTGACACTGCTGCCCTGCTTGAGGCTTCTAGGGCATCGTATCCACAGTGCAATGAGTGTTTGACCACTTGACAAGTAGAGTGCAGTAAATCTACCAACTCTTTCGAATTGGCACAGTCAGGAAAGGTAGAAATCTTTTAATATTTCCAAAGTGTGTTGTTGATATTTTAACATATGGAACTGACAGTTGACTGCTCTGATAGCTAAGGTTGCAGAGGTGTATACTTCTTTACCCCATCTGTCCAGAGCTCTGAAATCCTTGTCAGAAGGAATATGATTCTTTGCAGAACTAGCCTTAGCTCCTTTAGGTCCCTGTGTAATGACCTACGGGTCTGCAGCAGGACTTCTGTAGAGGTATTTATGAGAATCTGGTACTGTGTAATACTAGTCAGGTTTACTGGGAGTAGGTGGGAGGGCGTCAGGGGCTAAGCTGGATTCATGGAAATCATCATCCACCACTTCTAAGATAGGGGGGATGGCCATGAGTCTGTGCTGGGGCAGGTCTAGAAACTCTCTCAATCTTTTCTTACACTGAGGGGAAGTCCTGAGATTCTTAGTGGAAATGTTCCCTGAGGGTGTGAAGAGTTTCCCCAAAGGAAAGGTCTTCTGGTGGGGAGGCAGAAGGAATTGATTCTTCTGCATCTGAATCCTCATAAGCAGTCAGAGCTTGTTGTTCCTCTTCAAAAGCTGAATAATCAGATTACTCAGAATCCTACTCTGTCATTATTTCAGGAGAAGGGTGTCTTTTCCTTTTAGAAGTTGTGGCCTGACTACCCCTGATAAGGGAGATAAGATACTCCGCCATGTTAAGCATTTGGGCTTGGGGTGCTGGAGCAGGAATAAGATGGTGGCTAGAGGTAGATTTTCTAGGAGTGGCCTGGCTTCTAGCCCTAAGAGCATCCATCGGTCTGAGAGAAACGGTAGTCGGATTAGAAGACATTGGTCTTTGCCTTGAATTGGTAGTGCAAAAAGCCTCCTCGGAAGCCGGTGCCTGTGTCGCGGCTCTGGAGCCAACAGAGGCAGAGACAACCAAAGGCTCAGAAGATGAAGAAGATTTCTTTGGCATACCGGACTCCGAAAGGGTCTCAGTAGAGGCCTGAGTAGATATCGTATTGGGCATCAGGGGCTGCGAAAGCGTTCACTGAATTCCACAGAACTGACGACCTGCTTAGCGGTAACGTCGTCAGAAGGCTTAACCTTGTGTGGTCTGTCTCTATCTTTATCTCTACTTTTTTTGGAATGTCTACGGATTGTTGGCTGACGGATGCCATTTCAGAATGTGAAGATGAAGACGAACATAACTGTCTACAATAAGAGGTCTATGGCGAATGGTTCTCGCGTTAAAGTGGGGCACAGAACCGGCAACAGGGGACGTTGTGGTCTGGGCCTAAACAAGTGGCGGAGTATGAATGAAGTCTCGGTGTGGGATATGCTTTCCACAGGCAAGATGATGGTTAACTTTTTCGGACATCGGTTAGTGCAAGAAAAAAGGACCCAATGGGGTACTTAGCTTTAGACGTTTTCAGCTGTAATTCGAACTCTGGTAGCGACCGACCAGCACACTTGCTATCTGCTTCGGGCTCCACGGCAAGAAAGACTGATGTAATGGCGTCGGCTGGTTTGCTTTATAGCACTGATGACCTGATGTCCGTCAACAAGCGACAGCAGCAGATGCAAAAAAAAACACTGACTGGTATTCGGGCCAGCCGAGGGCAACCACAGCAGGGATAACCCACAGGTGATGACTGCAAGATTGAAACACGAAGAACATCAATTGTTGCATTGTTTGTGTGTGTGTACCTTTTAATTATTTCATCAGATTTGCATAGGACAGCTGATTGGTTTTTCATTCTTTTTAAACATGTCTTTCTACTTGTTTATTAGTCTGAATAAGTGATAGCGTTTTCGAGAAAGTGCTCACTTTTTATTACTTTCTGTTTTGTTTAATAAACGGAGGATTTTGCCCAGCCGTGTTGGTACGGTACCTTTTTTACTTCAAATTTACACATTTTTTCTTGTACCGCACCTTTCACCTGTTCTGTGTTTTTTGCTTTTTGTGGATACTGGTGGACTCAGTTGGGGCGGTTTAGGCTGCCCACCATGGCTTCCTTATATCCATATGCAGCACTAGGTATCCCCTTCTTGTGCAGTGATGCCCTGCTTGCTAAGTAGAGATCCCTTTTTTCCCTACTTCATCTGCAGAGTTACATTCCTTGTCTGCCAAGCAGATTCTCATGTCCTCAGACAAAGTGCTAAGAGCTTGCTCTCTTGTGACCTGGCACTCACTCACCTATGAAAATAAGTGCTTAACTCAGCAATATAATTCACATACACCTTCATCTTCCTTGTGTCACATACACCTTCATCTTCCTTGGGTCTATGACCTCAAACTATTTTCTGTAAGCTTCAGGTGTTATACAGTCCAATAAATATTGTCTTACTTTAGTCCTAGTTTAAACAACCAGTATCAGACAATTTAGAAACAGCAGTTACAACTTTACTATGAAGTAAGAGGGGTCAGTAACCATACCCAGAACCCTTGGTCAACATTATACAGTTTGCATACTCTTAAATATATGAATAAAACTATCAGAGTTATCACCTGCTGTAAAATGCGGAAGAAATTTACTGACTTTTATTGCTTCTGGGGTTCAGTTATTCTCTTCCCCATTACCTCTATGACCCTTATGAACAGCCAGCACCTCCCTCTCATGTCAGCACCACTTTTCCATTTTCTTCAGCCTCGAAACTCTGCAGTATCTCTGCCAATTCTAATTCCAAATGTTTGGCCTCCAGTTCAAGTCTCTAACTACAGACAGATTTTTAACATCTCTGAGGAAAAGGTCAACCGTCCAACTTCTGAGGGCTGCAAATCCCCATCACCAGACTGGTTATCCTCCTGGTTGCTGGTCTGGGCTACAGATGCAACTAAGGCTGAATCACTTCCTCTCTAGTCAGGATGGCATGCACCAGTCCTTCGGCTTCACACACACTGATGAACTGGTTCTTTGTCAGCTTGCCATAATCCACTGCTGATATCTTTGCCTGCTTTCCCTGACTAAACTAAACAAAAACTAAATAAACTGTTGTGAAAATGAAACTCTGTATGTTTGCCTTGTGGCTGCTGAGAGCACACACACACACACACACACACACACACACACACACACACACACACACACATACACACACACACACACACACACACACACACACACACACACCTATGCTTACAGCAGTTCAATTAATATCCACATCACTGCTCACCAATTTTTGATGTCCCTGCTCTGGGTCAGTACTCAAGGAGCCTTAATCCTCACCACTGACACTGGAGAGAAATATTCACTTGGAACAAAAATAGATGCACAGTATTTTCAAGATGCAGCTCAGGTAACACACAGTCCAGGAGCTGGGTTTCCCTCTTTCGCTCCAGGCCCCCAGTAAAATTCCATACTGGCACATCTGTAGAGCTGAGTCTTCAGCTGAGTGTTCCAAGCCAAGTCCTCCACCACCATTTCTGTAAAAACAGTGCTCACTGTCCCTGCTCCAAGTAGCTAACACACACATTCTGAGATTTGATTCTCACACACACATTCTGAGATTTGATTCACACACACACACACACACACACACACACACACACACACACACACACACACACACACACACAGGGAAAGGGTAGCACAGATTTCCTAGCTCTGCTACATTTGCCTAGACTATAAGGTAGTTTTACTGCCACCAGCCACCTACTCTAAAGCTCTTACAAGAATACCTAATTATACAGATTAGTACTAAAACAAATGGTACGGTTTGACCAATTCAGCAAGGCTTTCAGGAGTGGCCACAGTGTCAAAGAAATACAAGTACTCTCAAAGGTTAAAATATTCTCTAAAAGACCAGCCACAATGAAATGTTTAGATATATGTAATAATAAATAGTAAAAGAACATGAAAATACTAAACATCTAATTACAATACACTTTCAATCACAGGAAATGTTAAAAAATAGCACAAATAGATAGATTCACACAGATACCGAAAAACAGTACTTAAATAATCTCTATATTTTTCTGACTGATCTAAAGAATTACTGTTTCCTACTTAATAAAGCAAGACAAAGTAAAGTGGGTGAGTGGCCTTGTCAGTTCTAAAAACAGACTGCCCTGAGACTTCTGTGTCATCTAGTATTAAAACATCATTTCAGTGCTGGATTACACAATGACATCACCTACATCTGGTCATCTGACTTCTGGTTCCCACACTACCCCCACTACTAGAAACTGAACCAGAATCTTGCACATATGAGTGACCATAAACACAGATAGAATCTTGCATATATGCATTATCATACCCACAGATAGAGCTTTGCTGAGATGTACTGCACCATCTGGGAGCTATAAAACCATTTCAGAACTTCCACTCTCTTCCAGGGTAGCAATTAGTTCACCCCTAAGGACAATACAGTAGGATGCCTAGTCCTGGTTTTCACAAACATTTTGTCTCTGGCTGCAATGAGAACTGAAAGATGCAATCTTTATGGACTAAACCAGGTAATTTAATTTCAGACTATTTTTTTCAAAATTACCTGGACTGAGATTAACCTCTTCTCTTCCAGTATCCTCAGTTACAACATATTAATTTCAACACTTACAATACAGTCTGACATACAGGCATATTTATTTTCTGTCCAGCAGGACCCACTGTTTGTAAAATTTGTAACACAAGCAGCTTTACATATACATTTTCAACACAAGCATCTGTACAATTCAGTTTAATATACAAATGACATACAATTCTTTACAAAACTCCATGTAAGCTATGCTGGCATATGTTACACATCCACTGCCCTACTTTTTCTGTCATAGCTAGCACTACCTCACATGGTCACAATATACATACAAATATTTAAAGTACAGGCAATAAGACCCTTCTAGCCTACCAATATACAAAAAAATTATCATAATAAGCCTCCAAGCTGTTCTTGCATCAGGTACTCTTTCAGAGAGAACCGATTAGTACACTTTTCATTCCTGTAGAATCTTCTACAACTTTTTGATAGCCCCAAACATTCTTAGAGGAAGCCATCTCTAAATGCCTATTTACCTGAATAAAGTCTCCTGTTAAATGTTTATATGTGACACTGTACAAATTCAGATATTTTAATCTTTTCAGAATAACTTAAATGTTCACATCCGTGGATGCCTTTTGGTAGATTTCCAGTTTACGCATGCTTGTTTTATTAAAGTTTCCATATTGTGGATTTGGGTCTAATATAACTAACAATGACTTTGTCATTTCTGATTTCTTAGACTTTACAAATCTTTTTATACAACCTATAGCTCTATAACTAACATTAACCAATAGGTTGACAAACAGAAAAACTGAAAGCTTGAACTACCCATATAAAGTACAGTTGTGTACCTACCATAAATGTAGATGTTCGAGTGTATTCACTGTTGCAGTCATTACTCTTGGGTTATCCTGCTGGCAGGCTACCCGCAGTCGGCCTGAATTCCAAAGTCCTGGTCCGGCATCAGCTGCTGTCACCTCTTCCCTGCTGTCAGTGCGGCAGGGGTATAAAGATGCAGCCAACGCCATTTTCTTCAGTTTTTCTTGCCCCAGATGTCAGGTGTCCCCAAATTGGAAGACTGAAAATTATGCCAATAAGTACGCATGCACAAAAATAACATTTCCTTCAACAAGCAAATACACCACATAGGTTGTATAGGCTAGAGAAGTACAGATAAGTCCCAGCAAAGAAAAGGGGGATGGTGGGTGGATAACCTGGACTGCAATAGTGAATACACTCAAACATCTACCTTTATGGTAGGTACACAACTGTACTATTTTCATCGTGTTTCACTGTTGCAGTCATTACTCTTGGGTTGAATCCAAAAGCTGAGGATGGGTGGCTGGGCTAAATAGAATTAGGAGAGGCTATGAGGCCCTGCAAAACAACAGTGGCAAAGCCTGCTCTGGATTTAGAGTAAAGAGGTAAGTGGTAGTGCTTTGTAAAAGTGTGCACTGAACTCCAAGTTGCAGCCTCTAAAATGTCTTTGGTTGGTACTCCTCTGAGGAAGGCTGCTGAAGTGGCTGCTGCTCTGGTAGAATGAGGCCTAATGCTCTTAGGCACTGATTTGCCATGCTGAGAATAGCAGAAACGAATTCAATGGCCTAGCCATTTAGAAATAGTCTGTTTAAGATAGCCTTTCCTTGTGATCCTGTAGCATATCACACTAAAAGTTGCTCAGTCTTTCTGAAAGCTTTAGTTCTGTCCAAGTAGAAGTGTAGCTGTCTATGTATGTCCAAGAAATGCAGAATTTTCTCCCCCTTGTTCTGTGGATTTGGATAAAAGGTAGGCAAGTGAATGGTTTGGTTGAGGGCCACACTGGACACCACCTTAGGCATAAATGTTGGGTTTGTCCTCAGAGAAACCCTGTCTGGATGAAAAACGATAAAAGGTTCCACAGCCATGAGTGCTTGTAACTCCGATACTCGTCTTGCAGAGGTTATTGCTAGGAGCAGAGCTGTTTTCTAGGATAAAAATTTTATATCCGCTGATTAGGCTGGCTCAAAAGGAGGCAGTGTGAGTTTTTCCAAGACATAACTGAGGTCCCATGCTGGAATTGGTGCTCTGCTTGGAGGCCTGATGTTTTTGGCCCCTCTGAGGTACTGCCTTATTAAAGGATGAGAAAAGATGGGTGGTTCCATATTGTAATGGGCTGAAATGGCAGAAGCATGAATCTTAATGGATGAAAAGGAAAGGCCTTTGTCCAGCATCTCAGTTAGGTATTGTAAAATCTGAGGGATATTTGGTACATACGTGTCAATGTCTTGTTCCAAGCACAGAATCTCTTCCATTTTTCTGCATAAGATTTTCTGGTATTGGGCCTCCTGGCCTCCAAGATAACATCCATAACAACTTTTGAAAGAGGAGTGTTCTGAATGGCTCCATTATCCGCCATGCTGCCAGATTTAAGGTCCTGAGTTGGCTATGCAGGATCTGATTGTTTTGTTGGGTCAGCAAGTGAGAAGTTTGAGGCAATATCCATGCTGGACCTTGAGACAAGCTCTTTAGGATTGGGTACCAGTGCTGGCGTGGCCAGACTGGTGCAATCAGTATCATTTTTGGCTTCTCTTCTCTGACCTTTAGGAGTACCCTGGGAAGGAGCGGCAGTGGAGGAAAGGCATATACTGTTAGTTTTTTCCAGCTGAAGGATAGGGCGTCCACTTTCCATGCTTGTTTGTGATAAATCCTTGTGCAAAATCTATGTAACTGGCAGTTGTGAGGGGAGGCAAATAGATCTATGTCTGGGCATCCCCATTTCCTTGTTATCATGCTGAAGACTTGTGGATCCAGTTTCCACTCCTGGGGATCCATGAGGTTTCTGCTTAGTTTGTCTGCCAGAGTATTTGTTTTTCCTGGCAGGAACTGTGCTTGCAGGTGAACTTGAAAAGTCAATGCTGTGTCCCATAAGGTCATTGCTTGTCTGCATAGGGGGTAGGAATGTGTACCTCCCTGCTTGTTTATGTACCACATTGACTGTAGTATTGCCCGTCTTCATCAGTAGCTGTCCTGGATGAAGTAGGTCTTTGAAAGCTGTTAGGGCATTCTGAACAGCTAGCATCTCTTTTTGATTGATGTGAAGATGCTTCTGGTTTGCAGGCCATGTGCCCTGAATACAGTTTCCTGCCATATGGGCCCCCCAGGCATAATCTGATGCATCCGTTGTCAGTGTCTGCCTGGTTGTGGGTAAAGAGAATGGCAGACTCTTGTTGTGGTGACAGGCCTCTGCCCACCATCGAAACTCCTGTTGTAGGCAGGGAATGAGTGTAATTACTGTCTCCAGGCTGTGGCAATGCTGAGTCCAAACAGTTATTAGATACCATTGAAGTTTCCTCATATGCAGTCTGGCATATGGAATTAGTAGAATGCAGGATGCCATGAAGCCCAAAGCCTGCAGGATTTTCCTTGCAGATAACTGGGTCTTTGTTGCCAATTTTTTGAAGTAAGAAGTCAGTTGCTTTTGTTTGTCTGGTGTGAGATAAGCCATCTGGGCAGTTGTATTTAAGCTTGCACCCAGGAATATTATCTCTTAAGAGGGCACTAGTTTTGATTTCTTTTCGTTTACTGTGTACTCTAGGCAAATTAGTAATCTTTTTACAAACGCCAGATGCTTTAGAAGAAATGTCTTTGTTCTCTGCTTGAATAAGGCAGTCGTCCAATTAAGGATACATTTGAATTCCTCTTTGTCTGCAAAATGCAATTACTGGTGCTAGGCATTTCGTGAAGACCCTGGGAGCAGTAGATAAGCCAAAGGGCAGTGCAGAGAATTGGTAGTGCATTGAGCCAGCTATGAATCTGAGGTATCTTCTGCAAGATTGTCTGATTGGGACATGCAGGTATGCCTCTTTTAGGTCCAAAGTTATGAGCCAAGCCTTCTTCCCCAGCATGGGCAGTAGCTGCTGTAGAGTCAACATCTTGACTTTTGGAACCTCCAGAGACGTGTTTAGTATAGACAGGTCCAGTATTGGTCTCCAGGTTTTGTCCTTTCTGAGCACTAAGAAAAGTCTGGAGTAAAATCCTTGCCCCTGCTCTTGTTGTGGTACTTGTTGTATGGCCCTCATGTCCATGAGGGCTGTAATTTGCTTTTGTGCCTCTGCCCATTGATTGTGTGGCAGGTCTGGCATACCTTTTGCCCTTGATAGGGTGTGAAAATGGAACCTGTAGCCTTGGGACACTATGTTCAAGACCCATTTGTCTTGGGTAATCATTTACCAATTTGATGAAAAAAGTACAGTTTTGTACCTACCATAAATGTAGATGTCCGATAGGTATGCATCTGCAGTCCTTACATATGGGTTGTCCTGCCTGCCTCAGGCAGCCCTTCGGTCAGCCGAATTCCAAAGTCTGGGTCCGGCGTCGGGTGATGTCGCCCCTTCCCCGATGTCAGAGCGCCTGGGGTATAAAAGTGTCAGCCGACGCCATCTTCCTCAGTTTTTCTTGCCCCAGATGCCAGGTGCCCTCTAAGGAAGGCTAAATTTGGTAGAAATACAAAATATTGCAAACATGCACAGTAATATAAAACAAATACACCATAATACATAACCCCAGCTAGCTATAAGAGGGATAAGTACCCAAGAAGTACCACAGAGGGGAAGGAGGGAGGGTAAACCTGACTGCAGATGCATACCTATTGGACATCTACATTTATGGTAGGTACAAAACTGTACTATGTCCTTCAAGGATGCATCTGCAGTCCTTACATATGGGTAGAATACCATAGCCAAGCTGGGGGTGGTAGGCTCTAAGAAAATGATGGTGTAGCTAAAATGCCCTGCAGGACTGCCATAGCAAAGCCTGCTCTGGATCTGGAATATAAGGGTAAATTGTAATGCTTGGAAAATGTATGCACGGAGCTCTATGTAGCAGCTTCTAAAATGTCCTTGGAAGCCACCCCTCTTAAGAAGGCTGTGGAGGTGGCTGTAGCTCTGGTGGAATGAGGTCTGATGTTAGCTGGCACAGCTTTTCCATGATAAGAGTAGCAGAATCGAATGCAATTTCCTATCCATTTTGAAATTGCCTGTTTGGAAATTGCTTTTCCTTGAATGCCTGCAGCATAATGCTACCAACAGCTGGTCAGTTTTTCTGAAAGTCTTAGTTCTGTCCAAGTAGTAGCGTAACTGTCTGTGAATGTCCAGGGTATGCAGAAGTTTCTCCCCCTTGTTTTGTGGGTTTGGAGAGAAGGTAGGCAGGTAAATAGCTTGGTTCAATGAGACCTTGGTTACCACCTTTGGCATGAATGAAGGATTGGTTCTCAAGGAGACTCTGTCCTGATGAAAGATAAGAAATGGTTGTACTGCCATGAGTGCCTGCAATTCAGATACTCTTCTTGCTGAGGTTATGGCCAGAAGGAAGGCAGTCTTCCAAGACAGGAACTGTAACTCTGAAGATGCTGCTGGTTCAAAGGGAGGTAAAGTCAACTTTTCCAACATGAAGTTAAGGTCCCATGTAGGCACTGGTGGTTTTCTTGGAGGATTGATGTTTTTAATTCCTCTTAGAAACTGCCTTAGGAGAGGATGAGAGAAGACAGGTGGATCAGTATTGTATTCTGCTGAAATTGCTGAAGCATGAATTTTTATGGAAGAGTAAGAAAGGCCATTATGGAGCATGTCTGCCAAGTATTCCAGGATATGTGCCATGCTCATCACTGTGGCATCTAGGCCCTTTGCGGTGCTCCAAGTGTGGAATCTTTTCCATTTTGCTGAATATGCCTTTCTCGTGGAAGGTCTGCGAGCTTCCATGATGATATCCTTCACTCTCTTGGATAGCTTTTCCTGGTGAGGAGTCAAGGTATTCTCCAGGCTGTCAGCTGCAGGGTTTTCAGGCTGGAGTGCAGAGTTTTGTAATTGTGTTGTGTCAGAAGGAGTGTCCATAGTGGTAGAGGCCACGGTTTCGTGTGTGACAAGCTCCGTAACAGTGGGTACCAGTGCTGCCTTGGCCAGTCCGGGGCTATTAGAATCACTTTTGGCTGCTCTGTCTTGATTTTCAGTAAGACCTTGGTCATTAGTGGGAGTGGTGGAAATGCATACACTGTTACAGTATTCCAACTGAAAGAGAGAGCGTCCACTTTCCATGCTTGTGGGTGGTATGTCCTTGTGCAGAATTTCTTCAGCTGATGATTGTGGTGGGAGGCAAAAAGATCTATGTCTGGCCTCCCCATGATTGTATTATCTGAAGGAAGATGTCTGGGTGCAGCATCCCATTCGTGTGGGTCCATGGTATTTCTGCTTAGGCTGTCCACCAGTATATTGTCTTTTCCTGGCACAAACTGGGATTGCAGCTCTATATTGAGTTTTAGGGAAAGTTCCCAAAAATTCATTGCTAGTCTGCAAAGAGGGTAGGAATGGGTACCTCCTTGCTTGTTTATGTACCACATAACTGTGGTATTGTCTGTCCTTATTAGCAGGTGACCTTGATGTAGAAAGAGCTTGAAGGCCTCGATTGCATGAATCACTGCCAGCATTTCCTTTTGGTTTATGTGCATGCGCAATTCTTTCTGAGACCATCGACCTTGGATGCATCTGTCCTCCATATGTGCTCCCCATCCATGGTCTGAAGCGTCCGAGGTAATGGTTTGGCTGGTTACTGGTTTGCTGAAAGGCAGGCCCCTGTTTGACTGGCTTGCTTGGGCCCACCACAGGAATTCCTTTTGAAGGCATGGAATGAGTGGTATCAAAGCTTCTAGGCTGTGATTGTGCTGAGACCATAAACTCCTTAGGTACCATTGTAGTTTTCTCATATGCAGCCTTGCTTGTGGAATCAGAAGAATGCATGATGCCATGTAACCCAGGGCCTGCAGGATTTTCCTTGCAGTCATCTGAGTTTGTTTTGTTAGATTTTTGAAGTAATCCGGTAGTTGTCTTTGTTTTTCTTCTGTGAGAAAAGCCATTTGGGTGGTTGTATCTAGTTCCGCACACAGAAAAGTTATTCTTTGGGATGGCACAAGTCTTGACTTGTGAATGTTGACTGTGTATCCCAAGGCCTGCAGTAGGCGGATGGCGTAATTCAAATGTTTTTCCAAAGTTTGTTGGCTGTCCGCTTGTATAAGGCAGTCGTCCAGATACGGGTATATTTGAATCCCCTGAAGTCTGCAGTGTGCAATTACTGATGCCAGGCATTTCGTGAATACTCTGGGCGCAGTAGATAAGCCAAAGGGCAATGCTGAGAATTGATAATGCTCTGAACCTGCAAGAAATCTGAGGTGTCTTCTGCAACTTTGTCTGATAGGGACATGCAGGTATGCCTCCTTGAGGTCTAGAGTTACCAGCCAAGACCCCTTGCCCAGCATGGGAAGGAGTTGCTGTAGGGTCAGCATTTTGAATTTTGGCACAATGAGATAAGTATTCAGTGCGGACAAATCGAGAATAGGCCTCCATTGTTTTTCTTTTCTTGGGACAAGGAATAGTCTGGAATAAAATCCTTGGCCTTGTTCTGAGAGGAACCTTTTCTATAGCTTTCATTTGCAATAGGTTGGCAATTTGTTTTAAAGCCTCTGCCCTCTGATTTGGTGGCAGGTTTGGCATTCCCTTTCTTTCTGGTAATGTATGGAAATGGAACCTGTATCCTTTGTCTATTATTTGCAGTGTCCATTTGTCCCTTGTAATACTGTGCCAATTTTTTGAGAATAAAGACAACTTTCTGCCCAAAGGTGCTTCTAATTGAGCCCTGGTCGGCGGGGTCAAGGTGAAGTCATTGAGTCTGTCCTTGTGCAGCAGTTGTTGGACCTGCACTACCTCTCTGGTTAGGAGGCCGCCATTGCCGTCCTCTGTAGGAGCCTCTAGCTTGCCCTCTACCTCTGGCACGCCTGTTCTTGCCTCTTTGAAATCTCTCTTCTGGAAAGGACCAATTCTTAGAAGGCCAATTTCTGCTGAATCTTGGTGGTTGTACCTGGAGGAAATCTTTGACTGTTTGTACAGATTTTGCCTTTTCCTCAAATTTCTTTAAGACCTCTTGAGCAGTGGAGCCAAATAGCTTTTGCTTTTCCAGTGGAGCATCCGGAAGCTTAGCCTTAACATGTTCTGGCAGAGATTGTTCCTTCAGCCAGGCATGTCTACGTATGACTGCACCTGTCATTGCTGACCTGCATGAAGCTTCCAATGCATCATAACCACACTGCAAGAAATGGTTGCTAACCTGTTGTAAATTATGTACCAGATCCTGAAGTGACTTACGATCTAGGGGTTCAGGCGAAGACAGTTTTTTCTGCAATTCATCTAACAAATACTCTTGGTACTGTATCATATGAAATTGACAATTTAAAGCCCTCATAGACAGAGTGGAAGAAGTGTACACTTTTTTACCCCATCTCTAAAGCCCTGGACTCCCTTTCAGAGGGGAGTGGATTTTTAGAAGTGGCAGCTGCAACCCCTTTAGGACCCTGGGAAATAGTTTCTGGGTCAGCAGAGTGGGCCTTGTAAAGGAAATGATGCGAGTCCGGGACCCTGTAGTACCTATCGGTTTAACAGGAGCCGGAGGAAGGGTGTCAGGGGTAGTGCTAGACACAGAATACACATCATCAATGACACTTAAAACAGGAGGAATAGCCAAAGGTCTATGCTGAGGTAAATGAAGAAAAGTCCTTAATCTCTTCCTGGAATCGGAGAATTCCTGGCCCTGCCATTGGAAATGCTCTCTCATGGAGTGAAGGGTCTCCCCAAAGGACAGCTCTTCAGGAGGGGAGGCAGAGGGAATAGATTCCTCTGCATCAGAATCCTTGTAGGCCGTGAAGGCCTCCTCCTGGTAGTCTGATAGAGCAGAGCCATCAGAGGCCTCATCAGAGGACTGAGGTTCAGCAGACTCAACCCTGGGCCTTTTGTCTAGAGGGGGTTGAGAGCCCCTGTCCGGATGAGGCTGAGAGCCCCTATTTAAGGAAATAAGGTCCTCAGCCAAACTTAGTATCTGAGAACCTGTAGTGGATCCCTGAGAAATAGACTTAGGAGGCAGAGTTTTTTGTTGCTTAGCAGCTTTAGCCTTAGTGAAAGCTTTTATGGACATGGATGCAGGGGGCCTGGCTGCCCCACGTGCTGGAGTAGTTTTGTCTAGGGGAATGGTGTCGGTAGGTTCCTGAACACTGGTTTCCGAGGGTAATTGTATAACCGACTCAGAAAATGCCTCCGGGACCGAGGCTGTCGGTTGAGCGGTTTCTACGGACGGAAGTAACAAGGACTCTGTTTCAGCCGAGACCGAGACACTCGCGGCAGGCCTAGGAGCGGTTTCAGCCGAAACCACGGTCCGCGTGTGTCGGTCCTTGTCCTTCCGTTTCTTGGTTAAATGAGAAGTCGGAGTTTCCAACGGCATTTTATAAGAGAAACTAGCCCCAACAAATTCCTCTGCAAACTCCGACCGACGCCTAAGAATGCGTCGATTAAAGGAGGCACAGGCAGTACAGGCCGAGATGTCGTGGTCTGGGCCTAGGCAGGGGAGGTAGTAGGAATGGAAATCCTTATGAGGTATTTGTTTCCCACAAGTCAAGCAATTATTAACTTTAAGCATTTGATCTGACATCGGCTGAGGCAAGAAAGAGTCCCCAACAGGGTACTTAGCTTTTTGAAGTCTTCGGTAGCTTAAGGTACAGGAGCTGGCCGACCGGCACTTGCGAACTGCTTCTGCTTCGGGCACCATGCGGCAAGAAAGATGGAGGAAGATGGCGTCGGCTGACACTTTTATACCCCAGGCGCTCGGACGTCGGGGAAGGGGCGACATCAGCCGATGCCGGACCCAGACTTTGGAATCCGGCCGACCGAAGGGCTGCCTGAGGCAGGCAGGACAACCCATATGTAAGAACTGCAGATGCATCCTTGAAGGACATAGTGCTAGTTTTCCTCCTAAGGGGGAGGCCAAAAGAAAAGTGCTTGGATCTGGCAGAGGAAAGTCATTGGGACAGTTTCCTGTAAGGTTGTGATTTGTCTTCTCCGCTTTTGGAGGTAGGAGCACCCAATTGTTTAGGCCTGTAGGAGCCTTGGGGCTGAGATCTGACTCTGAGACATCTCTATCTGCCTCTTTGTGGCCTGTCTGATACTGGAAAGGACCAATTTTTTGAAGGACAGTTCCTGATCAATCTAGGTGGCTGTACCTGTAAGAAATCCTTAACTGTCTGCATGGATTTCGCTTTATCCTTCATTTTCTTCAACACCTCTTCTGCTTTAGCACCAAACAAAGTATCATGCTGTAATGGGGCATCTAATAATTTTGCTTTAACATGATCAGGCAGATTCTGTTCCTTTAACCAAGCATGCCTTCTAATAACAGAACTTGTAACAGCGGCCCTGCAAGAGGCCTCAAGTGAATCATAACCACATTGCAAAGTATGCTTTCCTACTTGTTCAGCTGCATGCAATAAATCCTGCATTTCCTTGTTCTCTGAACCTTCAGAATTTGTCAACATTTTCTGTTTAAGCAGCGACATTAAGTATTGCTGATATTTAAGCATATGAAACTGACAATTTAAAGCCCTTATAGCCAAAGTAGCAGAAGTGTAAACTTTTATCCCCCATCTGTCCAGTGCCCTAGAATCCCTATCAGAGGGGACAGGATTTTTTTGCAGTGGAAGCTTTGACCCCTTTGGGACCCCGAGATATAGTTTCTGGGTCGGCAGCAGGGTTTTTATATAGGAATTTATGAGAATACGGGACCTTGTAGTATCTGTCTGGCTTAGCAGGTGCAGGAGGTACAGAGTCAGGGGACAGTCCGGACTCTGAAAATGCATCATCTACAATGTCTAGAACAGGTGGAATAGCAAGGTGTCTCTGCTGAGGAAGTAGCAAAAAGTCTCTGAGCCTTTTCTTAGATTCAGAGTAATCTTGGCTCTCCCAATGGAAATGCTCCCTCATGGTATGCAGGGTTTCCCCAAAAGAATAATCCTCAGGAGGTGAGGCTGAAGGAATGGATTCTTCAGCATTAGAGTCCTCATAGGGAGGTATAGAATAATCCTGTTCAGAAGAGGAATCAGAGGAAAAAGAAACCTGCATCAGAAGAATCATATTCTGTCTCTTGTCTAGGCCTCTTATCAGGAGGGGGATGGGAACCCCTGATCATAGTAATTAGGTCTTCGGCCATTTTAAGCATCTGTTTTTTAGGCATGGAAGCTTGAGTAGGAGAATGCTGTACTTGTTTCTTTGCCTTTAGAGTAGCTTTAGTCTTCATCTTTGAGGCTGAAGATGGTTTACCATATAACTGTGTAGGTCTGAAGACACCCTCAGAAGCCGATGCCTGCTCAGCGGCTCCGGACCCATCTGAAGGAATGATTTCCGAGTGTCCAATACCTTGAGTATCCAGAGGCCCAGTTGGCTCCACGTGGGAGTCGGAAGCGGCCTGTTGCTCTGAGGTAGCGGGCGCCAGGGGCTGCGAAATCGCCTCACTGAGAACCGGCGAACTGACGACTGGCCTAACGGAGGCCTCGTCGTCGGTTTTGGACCTCGGATGCCTATCCTTTTCCTTGTCCTTGCGTTTTTTGTAAACTCCGGTCGTCGGCTGTTCTGATGGCATTATATAATTCGATCTTCGGCCAAAGTATTGAAATGCAAAATCGAACAGACGCTTAATAGTGCCTTGGTTAAATCTAGCACAAAACAGACAGCTAGCAATGTTGTGATCAGGGCCTAGGCAAGGAATACAGTAAGAGTGAAAATCCTTATGAGGTATTTGCTTCCCACAAGAAATACAATTGTTAACTTTTTCTGACATCGGTCTGGAGCAAGAAAAAAGTTTCCCCAATGGGGTACTTAGCTTTAATGAAGACTTTGGTTCTGAAATTCGGATTTGAAAATCTCAGGAGTTGATCGACCGGCAATTGCGAACTGCTTTTGCTTTGGGCACCGCGCGGCAAGAAAGACTGAAGAAAATGGCGTCGGCTGCATCTTTTATAGCCCTGGTGCACTGACGTCAGGGAGGAGGCGACAGCAGCCGACGCCGGACCAGGACTTTGGAATTCAGGCCGACTGCGGGTAGCCTGTCAGCAGAATAACCCAAGAGTAATGACTGCAACAGTGAAACATGATGAACATCCAGTTCCTTAAATGAATCTACAGTCTCAATCACTGTCTGCTGTACTAAATATTCATCTTTCAATTTATATGTCTCCAAAATAGATAAAAAACTAAGCATATGAGATTTATTAGCATATTATTTCCCTGTGTCCAAATGGTCAATTCTGTTAAGTTCTTTTCCAGGCATGGCCTATCTGTAACCGTTGTAAACAGTTTTACCCATTTTCAAGAAATCTGCATACAGACTATAGAATGCTTCAGATGAAAGAGACAGATCTGAAAGTTACAATCTAAAAAGTATTAGCTTAGCAAAAAATACTAACTTCCACTGTTTGGTAGAATAAAGGCTGTCCTCCACCAGATATATTCCAAAGACAGACACACTGAGCGTATACGAATATCTTTTATTAACAAATAAACAAACAGATTGAGCACGCTTTCATCTCATGCCTTGAGACTTCTTCAGAATCAACTACTATTCACAAGTTCATTGTTTAAATACCTTCTCTTGATATTCAATTAGTTACCATGGTAATTAATGATTTAGTAATTGCACTGAACCAAGCCAAGCAATACCTCCTTACAAAATACCTATCCCATGCAAGGCCATGTAAAAACTATACATAATGCTGTAGTATGTGCACATATCTATGTGTATATATAAAAATTATATAAAAAATATATAAAAAATGTATAAAATACATGTATAAAGAATACATGTATATAAAAATCTCGAAGGCCGGTTGAACCAACATAATGTAAGCAACAAAAATAATATATAACAGTAACAAAAACATGGATCTTAATAAATAAAAAATACATTCCAAACAATTCTGTCCAAAATATTCAAACAATACTATTCTAATAGATTGCTATAATCATAATTGTACTATCACATGTAAGAACATGTAGGAATAAAATAGTAAAGACATCTTAGTGAACACCCTCACTACCAAGCTGAATATATTTATGTATTGATGTATGACATAAACATGACCATAGAAATACCTAATCGACCAAGATATCATATAACTATAAAGTTATTTTGTAAATAAGGAGTTAATGGTAGTTACTCTTTATATTACTCTCTTGGGATTCAATGACAGTAACTTCAAAACTGGTTTTATGGAAATATGATCATTCATACCTGGGTGTATACAAGAATCTAATCTAATCTGCCACATCATTTCCCGGTACTCCAGGAATGTCTCCCAATCACCACCCCTCTCTTTTTGTTTTACTTCTTCCAGTATCCAAAATTTCATATTCATGTTTTTGCATCTAAGTGTATGCCTATAAAGTGCATTGTTTTCATTCTTTTTGTTAATGTCCCTAACATGTTCGTAGATACGAATTCTCAAATTCCTTTCGGTTTTGCCCACATAGTATCCCCAACATGTCTTGCAGTATGCTAGATAAACCACCCCTTTTGTATAACAACTGGAGTAAACATAACTCCTCAATTTGAACTTAATACCGGGAATATTTAGTTCCTTTTCACCCGCTATGAATGGGCACTGTGCACATCTCCCACATTTATGTGTGCCTACTAGCTAGTGCCCCTTCATCTCTCTCACCTCTCTTTTTCTCCAAGATATTTTTTTAGGTTCATATTCCTCCTAAAAGTGTATTCAAGTGGTTGTTGAAAAATGTGTGTTCTACTAGGCATTCTACTAAACATGTTCCAAATTCCATTAATACATTTCTTCATCCATCCTATATCAGAGTAATAGGTTAGAATCAACCGGGGAATTTCTATTTCTGATGTTAACCTCTAATTTTCCATACTCATGTTCATATTGATGTCCCCCTCCATATTTGTCTTTATAAGTGCACTAGTAACGTCACATATGCTGTTATTCGTCCATCCATTTGCCATTAATGGGCCATATCTGGTATCCCGCTTCTTTATTATTTCTTTTTTAATACTGTGAATCATCCTATCTGGGTATCCTCTTTCCTTAAACATATTATGTACTAAATCAACCTCTTTAATAAAGTCAATAGAATCTGAGGTCATCCTAGAGACCCTGATCATCTGTCCCTTCACCACATTTCTTTTTAAGTGATAGGGATGGTCACTTTGATAATGTAAATAGGAATTAGAATAACGTTCCTTCCTAAATATGTTGGATTTATATATTTTCCTAGTATAGTCTTTGTTTATCTTAACATCTAAATAGTGTATTTCATCCCTGTCACAATCAGAAGTAAATTGTAAAAAGTTAGTGGTGTGATTCAGAAATTCCATAAACTGATTGATTGATTCATGTGTCCCATCCCAGACAATAAAGATATCGTCAAGGAATCGAAAGTACCCCACAATATGTTGCTGGAAACTTGACCCAAAAATGTATGTTTGCTCCCAGTATAACATTATAATATTAGCGTAAATTGAAGCACATGCTGAACCCATAGCAACCCCGGTTAATTGATGGTAAATGTCCCCCTGAAAGTAAATAAAATTATACTTCAGGACCAATTCCATCTTTTCAAGTACAAGTTTAAATTCATCAGGGTTCAGCATATAAAATTCAGTATTCATCTTTTCAAACCATTCCATGCCTTCCATGTGAGGAATTACTGAAAATAAATCTTTTACATCAATAGTTAAGAACAAATAGTTCTCTTGGAATGGAGTGGCACTAAATTTCTTCAAAAAATCCCAAGAGTCTACTAAAATATGTGTGTATTTCAAATGGAAGTTTTTTTAACTTTGTATCCACATATATGGCTAGGGGTTGGGTTTTGGATCTCTTTGATGTAACTATTGGCCTCATTGGGGGGTCTGCAATTCCTTTATGTATTTTTGGAATTCCCAAAATCTCCGGTATAACTGGTTTAGATACTCTAAAAAAATTGAATAGATCCACATCAATAAGTCCCTGCAATAAGTTTTCTAATATGAGGTCTATTCTTTTGTACAATATATTCAATTCATTCCTAGATATAATACGATATCTGTGATCCATATCTAGGATTTTGAGCATCCTCTTAGTGTAATCCCAACAGTCCATGAGAACCACCCCTCCCCACTTATCGGGTTTCATAACCCTTATTCTACTATTATTATTAAGTTGTTGCAAAATATCACTTACTTCATCTGTAAGGTTATTCTTCAACCTATATCTCTTCTGATATTCATCTCTCACCATGTTAAGAGTATACATTTCGAAATTATGAATATCCTGCTGTAGTGGTGGGTTAAATGTACTACGTTTCTTCAATTCTCTATTCCCACAGGTTGACTTGTCTTGAAATATTACTGCTAAATTTAATTTTCTTGTAAATAGTTTAATGTCTATCACTATCTCTATGTTCAGTTTTCTTGTTGGTACAAAGGTAAATCCCATAGATAGTCCAAAAAATCCATTAGATACCTCTAGGTCAGTGTATTACAAATATTGAAATTATTGTAAGTATGTATAATGGTCCTACTATTCTCCACTAATAATTCATTTGAAATGACATCTTCATTTGTTTCCTCTACCAAAATCCCTTCTCCACCCAAAACAATAGGTGTCCCTATTGTATAGGTATAGGTGTAAGGGCATACATCATAAATATTAACAGGGGCTGGTATGTCAATGTTAGTGTCTATCTCTTGTACCTTCCTCTCCCTGTATATCTCCCTAGCTGGTTGCCTGTCACCTCCGCATATGACTGCTGACGATTTTGGTTCCTGATTCTCTCGGAACTTCTCAACCCCTGTCTTTCCCCTAAAGGGTCCTCTAAGTCACCAAAATCAAAATCTAGGCAGTCATTATGATAAATATCATTGTTCATGTCCCTGTGTTCTGATCTAATACTGAAAGTAGTATCGCTCGTCCTATATTCCGTCTGGTTGTATTGTGTTTCAAATCTATCACGTCTCTTCCTATTGTACATAACATAGGCCTTTCCTTCATTGTATTCCCCTCTATCTCGCTCTAACTTTCCCATTTTCCTTTTATAATTTTTTTGCCATAACCAAGTCAACATCATGCAATGTCCTACAATAAATATTTTTATATTCCGTAACTGTAAATAACAAATCATTGCTTATTTCACTTCTCAGTTTATCAATTTCTTTTTTACAATAATCCATATTTTCCATATTATTGTCAACCATTGCCTTCAAAATTGCTAATCCACATTCATTTAGTATATTTGAAATAACTTTAAAAAATTCAGTGCCCCCAACAGTGTTGTTAGGAAATTTATTGAGCCTCAAACCCTTTGGCACTAGCTTTTGTTCAATACATTTAGTTAAGTACCAATTGTCCAGAGCTAAATTTTTATACCTGGTAAGTTGATTTTGAAACAACCTGCATTTGTCCTTAAAACTGGTGTTTAATGGTGCCCTTCTTTCCGTTTCTCCTGTTACTGATGAAACAGTTTTTTCTAGCCATTCATCAAAGTCCATCTCGCTGTAAATGTCCAACCGCCTAGAAGAATGTAGGCGATTGTTGCCGGATTGATGTAACGCTCTCGCCTGTCCAAAAGTGCCAGCCGTTGGCACGTTACCTTGTTGTCGTTCACCACCGCTAGCCCGACCGGGAGTTAGGGTTCTGCTTTCCTTCTGCCCTGACGTCATCACCTGCTCAACAGCGTTACCTGGACTACCCTGAGCACATGGAATAGTCGCACTTGGGTCTGGTAACTGTGATGAGTTCTGTGTATCTAATGTATTTTGAGTGTTTTGCAACTGAGTTTGAATCACCCGAATTAGTTCACTCAGTAAGGAGTGATTTTCCATTCCTAGGGACTCCTCGTGACCAACCAGCGATAACTTGTAACCACACTTGACCAGTGAGTATTGCAAAGAACCAATACCTGCAATCAACCGCAAACCAAAAAATACAAACTCCACTGTTTGGTACAATAAAGGCTGTCCTCCATCAGATATATTCCAAAGATAGACACAATGGGATAGGTATTTTGTAAGGAGGTATTGCTTGGCTTGGTTCAGTGCAATTACTAAATCATTAATTACCATGGTAACTAACTGAATATCAAGAGAAGGTATTTAAACAATGAACTTGTGAATAGTAGTTGATTCTGAAGAAGTCTCAAGGCATGAGATGAAAGCGCGCTCAATCTGTTTATTTGTTAATAAAAGATATTCGTATACGCTCAGTGTTTCTATCTTTGGAATATAACTGGTGGAGGAAATCCTTTATTGTACCAAACAGTGGAACTTCGTATTTTTTGGTTTGCGGTTGGTTGCAGGTATTGGTTCTTGCCAATACTCATTGGTCAAGTATTAGCTTAGGACAGAGCCCTGTGGGACACCCCGACTATAACCCTCTATTTTCACCTGTCCAGTTGCTGTATGATACTTGCTATGTTCTACTCATAAACCATGCAGCTATTCATCTTATAAAGATTCCAACAATCCACAGATGCTCTAATTTATAAATTGATGCTTTGTGTATAACCCTATCAAAAAGTTATGGTAAACTCTATGTGCATCAAAAGATCACTGTTGCAGTAATGCTGATAAATGTGATGACTCTCAAAGATTTTATGCAGAGTGGGAAGGGGGAGAGGGGCTGAAGTAGTGGCCAGTAACCCTTGAAGAATAATTCTGGCAAATCCAGTTCTGGCCCTAGAGATGGCATTGATCTTGGGATGTTTTGTAAAAGTGTCAGTGGAAGACCAAGTAGCCACCTCTAAAATGGATTTGGAGTCTAGTCCTTTAAAAAGGACCTGCAAAAGCTACATCACTTGTAGAATGAGCTTTGATCCTACTTAAGAGGAGTTTTGTGTAAAATGAAAAGGAGGAGGAGATGACAAGGCTTATCTATCTAGAAATGGTTAGTGTGGATACTAAAGACCTTGTCTTTTACCATCTAAGTAAATGAACAACTGGTCAGGTCTTCTGCTCTTTTACCTTGTCAAAATAAAATCTTAGTTGTCCTGTGGATATCTAGCAAGTGGAGAATTCCTTCAGTTATATTTTGAAGATTGGGAAAATGCGGGAAAGTGAAGAGATTGTTTTAGAGACATTTCACCGACCAATTTAGGCATAAAGAATGGGTTAGTTTTAAGGGATACTCTTGTCTTTATAGAAAACAAGAAACGGGACAGACATCAAGGTTTATAACTCAAACTTTTAGCAGTGGTTAGAGCAACAATAACTGTTCTCAGTGTACAATATTTAAAAAAACTGAGAAAGCTGCCTCAAAGGGTGTTAAAGTCAATTTCTCAGGCACATAATTCTTGTCCCAGGAAGGAGGGACAGATTTTTTTTTTTGGGGGGGGTGGCATGTAGGACACTTTTAGGAATTGCTTGACATCAGAATGTGAAGAAGTGGAACTATGGGAAAACAAGCTAATGATGGCTGAAACATTTACCTTATTGGAACTGTGTGTCATTTCCAAACTGAGCAGCTCACACAACATTGGAGTACAGAGGGTTATCCCACTTCTCTTTTGACACCAAAAAGAAAATCTTCTCCATTTAGATATACAAGATATTCTAGTTGCAGGTTTCACCTTTACAGCCTGTAACATGTCTTAAGAATAAAAGTGCCTAAAAGAAATCAAAAGTTTATCATCCATACCATGAATCTGAGAGTCTTCGGTTTTAGATAAATGCCAGGGTCCTTTTGTTGTGTGAGCAAGTCTATCCTATGGGGCAATGTGTGGTAACTGCTCTTGGCCAGTTGGAAGAGAAGATGGGATCCCTGCTGTCTTAGCCAAAATGGTGGTCACCAAGAGTGTTTTGGGATTGTCATTATGAACTTTCAAAACTTTCTGGAAAAGAGGAAAAGCATAAAGGAATTTCCCTGACAAAAAGAAGGAGTCCATCGTCCAAGGTTTGCGATTTGCCACACATATCAAAGTACTCTCCTAGAATCCAAAATAGGTAAATGGAGGAAGCTTTCACTGGGTCTTTTAAAAATTAATGAAAAAATATTACAGCAAAAGCCTGAAAAGTATAATTATGTAAAGTCTTAGCATAACAGTAGATGCTCTTCTCTGCACTGTTGCATTACTCTTTACAATAGGGATCCCCTGCAAAGGGCAGCCCAATGACCAGTCAGTATACCAAATCCTTTAGATTGTAATGGTGTGCTGTATGTCACACGTGTGCTTCCCACACATGGCGTAGGGTATAACAGGGACATCAGTATATACCATCCTCAGAACTGAAAGGCCACAGTGGGAAAAAGTCCAAGAATACAAGTAGGTAACAAGCACATTCAGAAAGAAAAAGGACTAGGGGTGGAGGGAGGGAGCAAATACTACAACAGTGAAGTGAAGTGCATCTACTGTTATGGTATGATTATACACAACTGTACTATGTCCTTCCATATCACTGCTGCAGTATTCTTTACAACTGGGAGAGTGCAATAGCTCAGGAAGAAGACTGGGAGGAAGGGCCAGCACAGCCATCTAGGAAGCCATGGAGAATGGCTCTAGCAAAGCCAACTTTGGCCCTAGAAATCACATCCAACTTGCAGTGCTTGGTAAAGGTATGCACAGGAGTACAGGAAACAGCCTCAACAATAGAATTATTATCCAAACCCTTGACGAAAGCACCAGAAGAGGACATAGTCCTACTTGGGCATAAAAAGAAAGATTAGTACGAAGGGACATCCTGTCCTTATGTAAAACTAAAAAAAGGGGAACAGCCATAAGGGCTTACAGCTCAGACACCCATCTGGCAGAAGTAAGGGCCAAAGGAAAAACAGTCTTCCAAAAGTACTACTGTAAGGAAGCTGAAGCTGCAGGCTCAAAAGGAGCCAGAGTCAATTTTTCTAAAATAAAATTAAGGTCCCAGGAAGGAGGGACAGGTTTCCTGGGAGGCCTAATGTGAAGGATTCCTTTAAGAAACTGTTTGGCCTCAAATCTACAGGCTAAAGGGGGAGTCAAAGGCAGACAAGCAGATATAACTGTCAGGTGGACCTTAACAGAAGAATGTGGCAACCCAGCATTGAGCAATTCACATAAATAAGAGAGAACCAGAGGAATACCCACAATAAGTGGATCAAGGTTACGAGAAAGACATCAAACGGAAAACCTCTTCCATCTGGATAATTCCTAGTAGTGGGTTTCCTGGTCTCCTGCCATGACCTGAAGCATGCCCTGGGAAAAAGGTGTATGTAGGGGATTAAAACCCTATCACCCACAATGACAGCTGAAGAGTGGACAGGTGGGGATGGATGAGAGATTTCTTGTCCTGTGAGAGTAGGTTCACCCTGTGAGGTAACTTGTGATTGCCCTTGGCAAGATTCAGAAGAGGGAACCAATGTTGTCTGGGCCAAAAAGGAGTCACCAGCAAGATTTTGGAGGTATCCTGTTTTATCTTGAAAAGGACTTTCAGAATGAGAGGAAGGGGAAGGAAGGCATAAAGAAACATCCCCTCTCAAGAAAAAAAAGGGTGTCCACCTTCCTGGCCAGAGGGAATACGACTTTGGCACAAAAAAGAGTTGGCATTTGTTTTGAGAGGAGGCAAATAGATCTACTTGAAGAGTACTCCACTGGTGGACAATGTCCAGAAACACATCCCTGTGAGGCATCCACTCATGGGATTGTGTTTAAGACCTGCTCAGAGAATCTGCCACTATGTTCTTATCAAAGGGAATGTAAACTGCCTGAAGAGTCACCTGATAGTGGATAGCCAGCTCCCAAACCTAAAGGGCTAACCTACATAGGAGATAAGACCTTGTCTCCCCCACCTTGCTTGCTGACATACCACATCACTATGGTATTGTCTGTGAGAATCTTGAGGGGCCCTGAAAGAAAAAGAGAATGAAAAGCCTGAAGAGCCAGTGTAAGAGCGCTCATCTCTGACATTGATGTGGTCTTTTTTTGTCGAAACGACCAAAGGCCCTGCACCTTCAGAGGGCCAAAGGAGCCCCTCAATCCCACGTCTGAGGCATCTGTGAAAAAGTCCCTGCGAGGGGATTGGAGGTTGAAAAGGAAGTCCTAGGTTGAGGGATGACTGATGAATCCACCACTGAAGTTCTAGCTCAAGACACGGAAGAAAAGGGACTACAAAATCTAAAGGAAGAGAAAGTTGAAGCCAAACTGACTTTAGAAACCACTGAAGCTTTCTTACGTGGAGCCTGGCTAGAGGGAGCGTAGAAATAGTGGAAACCATGCAACCAAGTGCCCTCAAAAATTCTTTGGCTGTGACTGAAACCAGAGGAAAAAGGGATTGAAAGAAAGCAATGAGAGTTAAGGCCTTGGGAAGAGGCAAGGGTGCCAGCATTGGGACAGTCTGGATCCTGCAACCCAGAAAAACATGATCCTGAGGAGTCAGGAACTCTAGGCTTTGCAAGACAGATACAGTAAGGTGTAGATAACTAAGATAAGATCTCTTTAGAGGAGGTTTGAATAAGCAGGTCATCCAGGTAGGGAAAGACCTGTATCCCCCTTAACCTGCAGAAAGCAATCACAGGAGGGAGGCATTTGGTGATGACCCTTGGAGCACTAGAGATGCCAAAGGGCAAAGCAGGGAACTGAAAATTCCAGGAAGCAGCACAGAAACGTAAAAACTTCCTGAAAATGGGAAGAATACTAATGTGAAAACAAACATCCTTGAGATCCAGGGAAACTAGAAAAGCCTGAAGAAGAAGCAGAGGAAACTATGTTTGAAGGGGCAACAACTGAAAGAAGGGGCCTTCCAAAAGTTGTTTAGTGAAGAGAGATAAAAAATGGTTTTCCAGGTGCCCCTTTCCTGGGGACCAAGAACATCTTGAAATAAAACCCCTTCCCTCCCTCTGAGGAGTTGGAACTTCCTGAACAGTTCCCTGAGCCAACAGGCCCTGAAGCACCTCTGGGAAAAAAAAGGGAAGTTTTCATGAAGAGGCTGAGGAATGCCCAAAAAAGGGGGAAAGACTTCGAAACCATGTAATAACCCTGGCGAATTGTTGAAAGAACCCAGGAGTCTTGGGTGATCTTTAGCTAAACAGGAAGGGATAGACATAGAAAAAGAGGAATGTGACTGAGAAGAACATGGCAAGGGTACTCAGACAGCACCTGGTTTGTCATGAAAAGGAGGCTTCTGAGTAGAAGGAATTTGGGCAGCCTTAGCAGGGGGGGCCTTCTGCCACCCTTTTTACCTTTGGGGGGAGGGTGAGACTGTCTACAGACAAAAGCAAGCTTACTTAGGATAATTCCTCTGAAACTTGGGCACAGGGTAAACAAAAATATGTCTCAACTCCTGTAAGATCTTGCCCTTTTCTTGCAGGGACTTAACTGCACAGCAGCGCCACCAAACAAATGTTTATTACCCAGAGGAGCACCCATCAGTTTAGTCTTGGCATCATCAGGCAAAGGCTGAAGTATGAGCCAGGAATACCTCCTCAAAACAGATCCAAAAGCAGCAGCCCTAGATAAAGCATCAGCTGCAGTATAGCTGCATTTAATGGAATGGCAAGCTACTTGGGAGGACATCCCTAGCAAGGCAAAAGCAGAAGCCTTCCCCTCAGAATCCGGGAGATCTAAAATAGCCTGACAGGTTTGACAGAGAACAACCAAAATGTATTTACTCATGTGTGTCTGATAGCTGACCACTCTAAAGGCCAGGACAGCAGAAGTATACACCTTCTTACCCAGCCTCTCCATGGTTATGCTATCCTTATCAGATGGAAACAACTTAGTGGAAAGCAACACTTTGGAGGGCTTATCAGAAGCAACTGACATAACAGAGGTGTCTGCAGAGGGACACTTAATAAAGAAACTTGCAGTCCTCAAGCACATTATAAAACCTATCATTTTTTTGGGGAGCAGGAGGCTGGGAATCGGAAGCCTGAGAAGCAGTGGAAAAAAGCATCCAGCAAGGCAGCAAGAACAGGAAGAACAGCAGAGGGCCTAGGAGACTCCATTTACAGAATCTCCTAGTACCACTTCTGAATATCAGACCCCAGAGTACAGTTCCATTTGAAAAACTCATCATTCTGGAACTAGTATCACCAAACGAAATCTCATCAAAAGGAAAGACAGGATTGATAGACTCTTCTTCCTCAGAACCATAGTGAAGTGGTGAAGGAATCTGGGAGGATTAAGTAAGGGACTCTTCATCAAAATCATCAGCATCCTCCTCTGAAGAATCTTGCTCCCTGGGTCTCTTAAGAGAGGAAGCCGACGAGGCAGGAACACAAATTCCTTATGTAGGCTTAACAACCATAAGGGCATTAAACAGGCCTTGAGTGAGATGCTGCCATTCACTCTAAGAGTCTTTCAGAGCATGCAAAATATGTTAAGTTTTCTGCTTCTTTTTAAGTGGGACATCAGCCTTGAAAAATTTTGGAGGCTCTGACCCCTGATGACGCTCAATAATGGTAGTCGAAACCTCTTCCCTCAATAAAATCTGAGTAACATCCCTAGACCCTTTGGTAATAACCAGCTGCACTTTCCGTTGTACATCCAAAGTGAACATCTGCAAAACCTCCATGGACATGCGTAGCATCGGATCCATGCCAGCCTGCAAAGCAGTCACAGCAGAGGAATCAGTGAAAGAAACTGGACAATCCTCTGGGATTTTACCAGCCTCAAGAGACGTCCGGTGGTGGCGGTACAGCTGAAGAATCAGACCAAGCTTTCTTGGCTTTTTTCAATGGATGGCTGACCCTTGGGCCGGAAGATCCTACTATGGTATCTTTAGCCAACAGTTTAAGTCACTGATTCTCTAACTAAATTCCAAGGGAAGAAAGCAAACTCCACAACATCTTAGGGATGACAGCTTGACAAATCTCACAAGACATAAGGTCATGGGAAGTGCCTAAACAAAACAAGCACTGCTTGACTGTCTTTACGGGGAATCTGTCTCCCGCACTAGCATTTCCCCTTTTTGGATGACATGAAAAACAACAACTATAAACAAGGCAAAACTAATGTACTAAAATCAAAATACTCCAATGCAGCACTTATCAGAAGGAGGTAAAACCAGCAAATGAACAAGCATTCAGACTGATGATCGAAGATGGTGTTCAGACTGGTGGCAAAAATGTTTTGAGGATGGTACATTCAAACATCACCTTTATGCCCTATGCCATGAGCAAGAAGCATGTGTATGACGTATGGCATGCCCATTACAACATAAAGGGTTTGATATATTGGTCAGACATTGAGCTGTCCTTAGCAGGGGATCCCTATTGTAAAGAATGCTACAACAGTGATATGGAAGGATATCAATGGAGACCAGAGACTGAAATAAAGCTGCTGACTGTTGCACTACAGAAGGCTTCCCTTGAGAAACTGATGGAGAGATCTTTGGTATAAAAGTTCTTGTGAGAAAAGAACAGTTACAGGAGGATCATAAAGATATAGAAGATCCAGTGTATAAGGACCTCTATGTGAAGAGAGAGAAAATTCACTGAGAAAGAAAAGGTATCCTTTAAGATACAGCCTACAAAGCACATGTTAAGCGTTTATATGTCATTTCTCAGAATTCTACTGCATTTGTAGCTACAAGAAGGCTGTGTGTATCTTGAGATGGTAAAATTAGATCCAGCCACAAAATCTGTTTCATCCACCTTTTCCAAATGCAGCTAATCCATTCCAGATGGAAAAAAGTACAGTTGTGTACACTTGCGATGAATTTAGTTGTTAGAGTGTATTCACTGTTGCAGTCATTACACTTGGGTTATCTGCCTGCAGGTAGCCCTCAGCCAGCCTGAATATCAAAGTCTTGGATTCCTGTATCGGATGCTGTCTCTTCTTATTCATAGGTTCATACTAGGCTACCTTGCCCTTTCAGGCTATTTTAAGCCTAGCCTGTTACCCCATGTGAGAATCAAACCCTGCACCTTGTGTTTGTAAGGTAAACACCTTAACCATTAGGCCAATCTTCTTTCATGATGTCAGGTCGTCAGGGGTATAAAACATGCAGCCAACGCCATTACATCAGTTTTTTTTGCCCCAGATGTCAGGTGCCCCCCCCAAATGGAAAGCAATTATATGTTAGGTTACACCTCCAACAAAAAACAAATACACCAGAAAGCTGAAATACACTAATCAAGAAACGTACAGCCAAGAGAAGTTGGGGCTGGAGGGAGGGTAACCAGGACTGCAACAGTGAATACACTCGAACACCTACATTTATGGTAAGTGTACACAACTGTACTATGTTCTTCGTGTTTCACTGTTGCAGTCATTACATTTGGGCTGATTCCCAAAGCTAAGGAAGGGAGGAGGAAGTTAGAGAGCATTAGGACCAGCCCTGCAAAACTGTAGTGGCAAAACCAGCTCTGGATTTAGAAAAAAATAAGCATGTGGTAATGCTTGGTGAAGGTATGTACAGAGCTCCAGGTAGCAGCTTCTAGGATGTCCCTGTTAGGCACACCTCTGAGAAAAGCTGTAGAGGTAGATGCAGCCCTAGTGGAATGTGATCTTATCCCCTGTGGGGTAGGTTTTCCATGGTGCTTACAGCAGAAATGAATGCAATGAGCTATCCACTTAGAAATGGTTTGCTCTGAAATGGCATTCCCCTCTGCCCCTGCAGCAAAGCCCACTAGCAGCTGTTCAGATTTTCTGTGAGGCTTAGTCCTGTCCAAATAAATTCTAAGTTGCCTGCCCACATCCAAAGAGTGCAGTATTTGTTCTCCTTTATCTTGTGGATTTGGGAAAAAAGTAGGCAAATGAATGGACTGATTAAGGGCCACACTAGACACCACCTTGGGCATAAAGGAAGGATTGGTCCTGAGGGACACCCTGTCTGCATGGAAGATGATGAATGGCTCCACTCCCATGAGGGCCTGTAATTCAGACACTTTTTTTGCTGAAGTGATGGCTAGAAGGAAGGCTGTTTTCCAAGAAAGGACTTTCAACTCTGCAGTTGCAACTAGCTCAAAAGGAGGTAGAGCTTTTCCAATACAAAGTTAAGGTCCCAGGCTGGAGTAGGGGCTCTTCTGGGTGGTCTTAAATTTTTGGCCCCTCTGAAGAACTGCTTTAGCAGGAGGAGAGAGAAGAGGGGTGGGTTCAGTATTATAATGAGCTGAAATGGCAGAGGCATGAATTTTAATTGACAAGAAGGAAAGGCCCTTGTGGAACATTTCTGTTAAGTACTGAAGAATATGCAGCAAGCTGGGCACCGTTGTGCCCATCCCCAGAGTCTGGCTCCAGGAACAGTATATTTTCCACTTTTCAGCATAGGGTTTTCTAGTACTAGGCCTCCTTGCCTCCAGAATGACATCTAGCACTTGCTTACTGAGGGATGTTATTGGAGAGCTCAAGGAATTAGCCAGGCTGCAAGGGTCAGGGTTTGAAGTTGAGGGTGCAGAATCTGGCCCACCTTCTGGGACAGCAAGGAAGGGGTCTGAGGCAGGTGCCATGGTTCCAGCTCTGACATACTGCACAAGAGGGGGTACCAGTGTTGCCGTGGCCAGTCTGGTGCAATCAGTATTGTCCTTGGTTTGTCCTGTTTGATCTTTGGCAGAACTTTCGAGAGGAGAGGCAGAGGGGGAAAGGCATAAACTGAGAGGCTTTCCCAGGTGAAGACCAGGGCATCCACTTTCCAAGCTTGACTGTGGGAAGTCCTTGTGCAGAATTTGTCCATTTGGTAGTTCTGAGGGGAGGCAAACAGGTCTACCTCTGGATTCCTCCATTTGTTTCTCAAAAGGTTGAATATCCTTAGTTCCAGTTTCCACTCACGTGGGTCTATGAGATTTCTGCTTAGGGCATCTGCCAGTGAATTTAGCATGCCTGGCAGGAATTGAGCTTGTAGGTGCACTTGGTAGCTCAAGGCTGTGTGTTCCACAGAGGCACGGCTGGTCTGCAGAGAGAGTACAAGTGAGGTCCCCCCTGCTTGTTTATGTACCACATAACAGTAGTGTTGTCTGTCTTTTCCAATAATTGTCCTGGAAGAATGTGGTCCTTGAAGGCTGTCAGGGAATTCTGTACAGCTAACATTTCTTTTTGATTGATGTGCAGGTGCATCTGACTCTGGTTCCATTTGCCCTGAATGCACTGCCCTGCCAAGTGAGCCCCCCATGCATAGTCTGATGCGTCTGTTGTTAGGGTTTGGGTGGCAGGGGGAAGAGTGAATGGGAGCCCCTTGTTGTGGTAGCAGGCCTCTGCCCACCAGAAGAACTCTGTCTTTATGCAAGGAATGATAGGAATTATTGATATCAGGTCCTGAGAATGCTGACACCATAGGCTTTTTAGATACCATTGTAGTTTCCTCATATGCAGTTTTATATATGGAATTAGTAGAATACAAGAGGCCATTAACCTCAGGGCTTGCAGGATTTTCCTTGCAGATAGCTGGGTCTTTGTGGCCAGTAGTTTGAAGTAGGCTGTCAAATAAACTTGTTTCACTGGCATGAGGTAAGCCATCTGGGAAGTTGTGTTCAAGCTTGCTCCCAGGAATACAATTTGTTGGCAGGGTACAAGGTGAGATTTCTTTTCGTTTATGGTGTACCCCAGTGAGGTTAAAAGTTTCTTTACAAATGCCAGATGTTTTAGTAGCATGTCCTGGCTTTCTGCCTGAATTAGACAATTATCCAGGTATGGGTATATTTGAATATTTTTTTGCCTTCAAAATGCAATGACTGGAGCTAGACACTTTGTGAATACCCTGGGAGCAGTAGATAAGCCAAAGGGAACTGCAGAGAATTGACAGTGCATGGAGCCTGCTCTGAAGGGTAGGTATTTCCTGCAAGATTCTCTTATTGGAATGTGCAGGTAAGCTTCCTTTAAGTCTAAGGTTGCCAACCAGGCATCTTTGCCTAGCATAGGAAACAGCTGTTGAAGTGTTAGCATTTTGAATTTTGAGATTACCAAAAATGTGTTTAGAATAGAGAGGTCCAGGACAGGACACCAGGAGCTGTCTTTTCTGGGTACCAGGAAAAGTCTTGAGAAAAACCTTATCCCCTTTCTTCTTCTGGGACAGGTTGAACAGCCCTGATACTTAGAGAAAGAACCTGCTGTTGAGCCTCTGCCCACTGATTTGGGGGTAGATCTGGCCAACCGTTTGGGGTTGGTAAGGTGTGAAAGTGGAATCTGTATCCTTGGAAAACTATATTTAAAACCCATTTGTCCTGGGTAATGAGTTCCCAGTTTTTTGCATGCAGGGCGATCTTTCCCCCAAGGGAGCAGGCAGTTGAGCACAGCTTGGAAGGTTTAAGGTTAAGTCATTGTGACAGTTTTCCATATGGGGGTGTCTTACTACTTCCAGCTTTGGAAGTGGGAGCCCCCCACTACTTAGGCCTGTGAGTACCTTGAGACTGTAGCCTAGGTGGTCTGCTGTTCCTGGGTTTGGACTGAGAAGGCCTGGAAGAGACAGGAAAGGACCAATTCTTAGAAGGCCAATGCCTGCTAAATCTGGGAGGCTGAACTTGCAGGAAATCTTTTAACAGTTTGCATATATTTAGCTTTTTCCTCCATCTTTTTAAGGACTTCTGCTTTGTTGCCAAACAGGCGGTCTTGGTTTAAGGGATCATCTAGTAATTTAGCTTTAACATGATCTGGCAAATTCTGCTCCTTAAGCCAAGCATGCCTTCTAAGCACAGACCCAGTGACAGCAGCCCTGCAAGATGCTTCTAAAGAGTCAAAACCACATTGCAAAGTATGTTTACCAACTTGTTCAGCAGAATGCATTAAATCCTGTTTGTTTTTTTCGGCTTTTCCCGGTTAGGGGTCGCCACAGTGGAACTCTGGTCTGCTAATGATTGGCAGTTTCAGCACAGTCAGGAATCAAAATCATTTTCTGTTTAAGCAGTCCCATAATATGCTACTGATACTTTAACATATGAAACTGGCAGTTTAAGGCCCTAATGGCCAAAGTAGCAGAAGTGTATACCTTCTTACCCAGTCTGCCCAAGGCCCTGGAATCTCTATCAGAGGGGGTAGGGTTTTTGGCAGTAGTAGCCTTAATGTCTTTAGGTCCTTGGGAAATGGTCCCTGGGTCCGCAGTAGGATTCTTGAAGAGGAACTTGTGAGAGTCAGGTACTCTAATACCTGTCAGGCTCCCTGGGAGCTGGAGGTAAAGTGTCTGGGACCAGGCTAGATTCCAAGAAGGCATCATCTACAATGTCCAGGACAGGAGGGATAGCTAAAGGTCTGTGTTGATGGAGGAGTAAGAATTCCCTAGGCCTTTTTTTGGAGCAAGAGTAATCCTGGCTTTCCCAATGGAAATGCTCCCAAAGAGTGTGCAAGGTTTCACCAAAAGAAAAATCTTCTGGAGGGGAAGCAGATGGAATGGAATCCTCTGCATCAGAATCCTCATAGGTAGACAAGGGCAAATCCTGGTAATTAGAAGAAACAGAAATTTCAGAATCCTGATCAGAAGAATCAGAAGGAAAATCAGTTCTAGGTCTTTTAGAGTGTAAAGGCTGGCTTTCCCCAATTAAAGCAATAAGGTCTTCAGCCATTCTTATCATTTGTTTTTTAGGCATATGGGCCTGACCATGTGGTTTGGATGTCGGTTTTCTAGGCGAGGGTCGAGTTTTAGGCCTTGAAGAAGAAGATGGCATCTGTTTGAAATGCAAGTCAGTAGGCCTGAATACACCCTCAGAAGCCGGTGCCTGCACAGCTGTTCCGGACCCATTCAAGGCAGAGACATCCGCAAGTTTCATAGTCGAAGCATCTCGCAGCATACTGGACTCCAAATGGGTTTCAGCAGAGGCCTGCGAATCTGAAGTAGCCGGTATTGGGGGTTGCGAAAGCGCCTCACTGAGTACCGGCGAACTGGCGACTAGCTTAATGGAAGCATCATCGGCAGCTTTGGACCTATCCGGTCTCTCTCTGTCTTTATCGTCACATTTTTTTCGGAATGTCGGTAGTCGGATGGCTTAGTGAAGCCATTTCTGGATAGTTAAACAGAGTACCAAAATAATTTGCTGCAAAAAAGAAACAGATGACGAATAGTCCGGGCGTTGAATGAGGCACAAAACCGACAGCGAGGGACGTCATGGTCTGGGCCTAAGCAAGGAATGCAGTACCACTGAAAACCTTTAAGAGGTATTTGCTTTCCACAGGTAATAAAATTGTTAACTTTTACTGACATCGGTTAAGAGCAAGAAAAAGGATCCCCAACAGGGTACGTAGCTTTTTTGAAGACTTCGGTTCTGAAACTCAAAAACGAAAATTTCAGGAGTCGGCCGACCGGCACTTGCAAACTGCTTCTGCTTCGGGCACCAAGCAGCAAGAAAGACTGATGTAATGACACTGGCTGCATGTTTTATACCCCTGACATCATGGAAGAAGAGACCGCATCCGATGCAGGAATCCAAGACTTTGATATTCAGACCGGCTGAGGGCTACCTGCAGGCAGATAACCCAAATGTAATGACTGCAACAGTGAAACACGAAGATCATCAAGTTTGTTTGTATCTTTCAGCTTTTCCCGGTTAGGGGTCTCCACAGCGGAACTCCGGTCCACTAATGACTGGCAGTTGATTTTTACGTACTGGCTTGCCAGGCCTGCCGCACAACCTTCAATGAAGGTACGTCCATTCATGCATGTCTCCACGCAGAAGACGCTCTAACTGAGAATTGAACCAGACAGTGTCTTACTGTGAGGCGACAATGCTATCGCAGCAACACCACCGCGGGAGACGAAGATCATTAAGTGCATTCCCAAAATCTTTACAAATGCTAGAATAGTTCTGTATGGCAAGTTACAACTTTCACTGTGCATTCCCAAAATCTTTACAAATGCTAGAATAGTTCTGTAAGGCATGTTACGACTTTCACCATGAAATGCAAAAACACACTGCCTTCAGAGACCTACAAAAATACATCTGAGGCACAAAAATTCTTATTTTGATGTGGAACTATTGTCTCTTGTAAAGAAACACAAATATCTACCATCACCTCCATATCTGCTGTAATACCTCCTCTGGCTCCTGGGATACCACAGCCTGGGTGTGTTACAAATACAAATAATAAGCAGCTGCAAGGAGACAGCTGAATGTGAAATCAGTCAGATACTAACTATCATGTGGTTTTACTTCTTCCTTCCAATAATATCTACAAAAACTGCCTATCTTAGCATAAACAGATGACAATTCCTTACAGAAGCCAAACTGTGAGACGAGCTGGAATGTTTGCTTGGAGCGATGGAAGAGATTCCACTTAGTGTGTCATTGCTCTTGCTACTGGGACTCTGCACCCTCCTGCTAGAGTAACCTGCGGGGAGAAAAAAAAAAAAAATGTTAACATCTTTTAGTAACAGCATAAGCAATCTATTGCTTTAATCAAAAGATGAATCAAAATCGATTTATATATCTTTACACATGGATATACACCAAGTTTATAATTTTTCTTTCAACATTCGCTTCCTCTCAGTCTCTACACTCTTTATAAGCTGTTACTGTGCATACAAAATGAAGGTTTAGCTCCCTCACAAGCTCACCCTGTTCCCAGACTGTGTCAGCTTGATTTCACAAGAAAATCTTTCCAACCCCTGGAAAATGGCAGTCTATCTGTCCAAACTTTCATTGTCATTTGTGAATTGCAAAGTTTTTCAAGCCAAGGTGGGCCACATTGCAGCAGCTACTTGTAGCAATTATGCTAATCCAACAAGTGTACTTAGCTATTTGGGAAGCTTCAGCTACCAAAGATAAAGCCTGTTGTTTACTGGTAGGTTCCTCAAGGGAGGACAAAGTCATTTAAAATTGTTGAGAATAGAAAATAAGTATTTAATCATTTGAGCCTAGTAATTCAGAAATCTAAAGGCCAGAATGAAGGACGTATAAACCTTTCTTCCCCAATTTGTCCACTGTCCTGCTGTCTTTATCTGAAGGAAAAGCACTGGCAGCAGGCTTATACACTAACATGAGAAACAAAGAAAGGTCTGCTACAGATTTCTTGCACCGAAATGTCAAGTACAAAGGTACCCTGTACAACCTGTCCAGCCTTATAGGAGCTAGTGTCTGGAGCAGTGGAAGTGGACGCAAAGGCATCTAGAAAAGCCTCCAGACAGGAGCAGAAGAAGGGATGCCTACTTCCAAAAGAGGTATAATATCAATGTTGAACTTCAAAAATCTGTTTAGATCTCCTTCTAAAATGCTTCATCATATTAACAATAGTTTCTCCAAAAGAAGCTTCTTTCACAGGAGAGTCAACAGAACAAGAATTTATCATCATCTGAGGCTACTTGATCTAGTGAATGGATTTGGAATGAATACGTTAAAGAGTACTCATCCGTGTCTGATTTATCCTCTTCATTTTTAGTATGATGAGTAGAAGGAAAAACAGTAATAGCAGTAGCAGTTTGACACTGAAAAAGATGGTGGCCAGAGTGCCATTATGGCCTTAAATAGGACTTGTTAAACATTCAGCCACTCCTTTTCTTTGTATGTCAAGGAAAGGAATGTTTTTAGTTTTTTTTTGTTTCTTTTTTCTAGATGTGACATCGACTTGATGAACTGTGGAGGCTCCAAACCATGTTGAGCGATTCAGGAATTTTCTCTCCATCACGGATCTGCAACATGCCTTTGAGTCCTTTGGAAATTATTAAATGGCGTTTCCCCTTCTCAGTTACTAACAGCTTCAGTAGTTTCAACGTGCGAACCTCAGACACCATACTGGCTTCCAGCAGGGTCACAGCAGTGGAAGTCTGAGAAGGTGTTAGGCATACCACAGGTTCAGAGATCTCTGCAGGTATGTAAGAGTCCTACTTATCAGTCAGGATATCAGGCCTAGGCCCTTTAAACTTTTTCTTTTGAACAGGCATAACATCATGGGTAGAAAGGTCTACCATCTTTGCTTGAGCAGGACACTTAAAGCACAGAGGTTCCAAGAAGTAATTAAGACATGAGAGTCAAGTTCTTAGGATCTTTGGAAGAAAGGACTAACAGGTTGTACAGTTTTTGTAGTCCTGCTCCTCACCTGAACACAGGAAAGGCACTGGAAGGGGAGACGCTTGTGAGGCACTTTCCCCCTCCTAGCTGACATTCAAGAGAGCAAAAACAGCAATACAATTGAGAAAAATTAAGTTTCCCCAATGGGGCATTTATCTGAACTAGTACAAGCCAACAGTACCAATGATCAACAGCGGATAGACAGGTGCAAGACTTGCATTCAGACTGGTGGCATGATAGTCTGAGGATTTATGCCAATACATCCACTTATGTTCCCTTACACCTGTGAGCTTAAGTTACAAATCAGAACTAGGCTCTATGGAAGATTTTTGACTTTGGTACCCCAACCAGACGTTTGGGTTATCCAACAAGATACCGCAAGAGTTTGGAATACTGCAACAATGATCTAAGGAAGGACATTTTTGGGAGACTGATGGCCTGATTCAAAGAAAACTTAAACAACCATGGGCATGAATGAAGAATTTGTTCTGACACTCTATCCTGATAGCAGACCAAATGAGATTTACTTACCAAGGAAGCTCGAAATTCAGATATTTATCTTGCAGATGCCAAAGAAATGCAAACAGTTTTCCACTTTGGTCAAACTTTCAGGTTTATTGAACCTTAAAACTGCCAGAACTGTGGCTTTAAATGGAGACGTGGTTAACTTTTCCAACAGAATGGAGCAACCTGCTTGTGAAGTGATCTCAGATGAAACATTCTATTCAGTGCTATCATAATAGAACAATTTCTGACAGAAGGACCCATGGCTAGGCATAATAAACCAGTCACAAGATGTACCTTGATTACGTAGCACGAATGCCAGAAGCTAGTAACTCAAACATATATTTTGTGGTACAATCCCAGACAGGGTTCTGATAATTGGGTAAGCACCAACTAGGAAACTCCTTCACATATCAACGTAAGATTTTCTAGTAACAGGACTTCTTGCCTTTTTTAGTATGTGCTAAACATCTTCTAAAGAGAAGTGCCTAAAAGGTATCATAACCTAGACACATAATTAAAGGCATTTTAAACTGGGATGTATCAAACTCCCCATCATGTGTGAGTAGCTCTAGATAGTGGGGATGTTTGTGTTAACTGCCTTTGACAAATTTCATAAAAAGAAGGAACCAAAATTACCTGGAACAAGAGTCACCACAAATATTTTTTGAAGAGTCCTTCTTAATCTTCAGAATTACCCCCAATATCAATGGAAAGGATAGAAATGCATATAGAAACATTCCCATGCAAGCGAATTAAGTATCAGTTGTCTGTTTGGAAAGGAGGCCAACAGATCTATCGGAGGTACTCCCCAGAATTGGATCAATACCTGGAAGACCCCACCTCCCACATTCGATTTGCATTCATGAGGGTCTGTACTCATCCTGCTCAGCATGTCTGCCACTATGTTTTCACTCTGATTAAAGTACGATGCTTGGAAGATTAAAGAATGCTGAAGAGCTAACTCCCAAGCTATCACAGACTGCCTGCATAGAGGGTACGACCTTGTGCCTCCTTGCTAGTTGATGTGCCTCATCACTGTGGTGTGGTCTGTAATCATCTGGAGAGGTCCTGCGGATGACAGAGATTAAAATACATGGATCGCAGCACACATCTCTTTTAAAATTATGTGATTTGGTCTGTGTGAAGAATTCCACAGGCCTTGCACCTTTACTCCCATAGGAACTGTCCCCCAAGAAAAACCTGTGGATACTAGTTACAGGTTGAATGAGAGGATGAGGGGAAACCTGTAATTACTTGTACATGTAGTCTCCTCTGGTACAGTTTCTTTTATACAAAGCTCAAGCCTAGTATCTGCAAATCCAGGGAATGCAAGTGTTAGGTCCATGTGTTTTTAAGATAACATTGAATCTTTTTGATATGCATCCTGGCGAGATAAATCATGAACCCCAGGATTCTGAGAAACGCTCAGGCTGAAGTTAGAGAAGGAGAGGAGACACTCAGGAAAGTTTTCAGACTGAAATCAATCGTCTCGTGCATAAAAAACTTTTGCTGCAGTGTGCCTTATTACTCATTCCCTCCAATGGCGTTTTAGAAGTTTGTACCATAATTTCTAATAGGCAGAGCCTAACCTTTTTGACAGAATCAAATCATCTCTTCGTATTTCAAACAAACGTACACATTTCCAGAACCATGGGGTTATGAAAGTGTAAAAGGAAAACTTTTCAGCATAAACTATTTTTATAGTGATAGCATTCTTTAGGTTCTAGATCTTAAACTGGATTGCATACGTCACAGTAATATAAACAACGCTCAGCAACCATTCAACTTGCATGCATACTGTTATCAGCATTTTGTTGATCAAGTCAAGAGCTTTCATATAAGGCAAAGCAGTTCTGTCTGTGCTACTTGCTGGTCAGGATATTCAGAAATACATGAAATTTATGACAATATAAATAAATAGTATAATCTTTTCTACCTGAACTAAACAGAGGTCACACACATCAATACAGTTGTGTTTGCCACTATGCAAGTTTTAAGATGAAATATTTTAATACTCGGTATGTAGCATCATTTTGAAATTATTAATGCAAATATGAACAAGCAATATTTGACACCTGGAGGCAACAGCAGGCTGTAACTGCAGAAACATCTACAGGCCTCACCTGGTTGTAATGCGATATGACACCCTAGACTGGAATCCCAGACTGGTCAGAAGAACCGAAACCTATGTTAGGGACTAAACATCTGGTGAAGACTTTGCAAAGACAAGTCATCTCAATAGGGAAATGAGTGAGTGCCATTCAGTCTGTCATACACAGTGACTGAAGCAGGAACTAACCAAAAGGTAATGCAGAGAACTCTCTATGCAAGCCAGACACAGAAATTCAGAGATATTTTAGGCTTGTGGTTACCATAAAACTTCCCCGGGAAATATGAGATAACAGACTTTGAAGGTTCAACATCTTGAATTTTGGAACTTTCTCATGTTGAATTAGGAAGGAACACTGTAAAACTGATCTCCTAAAGGGATCTTTCTTTGGTACCAGAAACATTCTGGAATAGATATCTTGGCCCCTTTTAATAAATGCAACTGGTTTTATGACTCTCTAGGTAAGAAACATTTGAATAACCTGACAAAAAAAAGATTCTGTTTGGTTCACGGGGGGGGGGGGGGGGGGGACTCCCTGACAGGAAGCTTTTATATTCAGTGCCAAATACATCCGTCTTGAACCACCTTTAACACCCATTAGTCCATCACAATCTTTTCCCAAAGGGAAATGAACAGAAGCAGTTGTTCTTGCAGGTTTTGAGAGAATTTGGGGCAGGAAGGAAGGGGGGGTGTTTGCATAGCCATTCTGAAGTTATAAACTATTCCTTTTTGGAAAGGCTCCAGATTATTACTGTCCCCCTCCTGCCATTGCACTCTTTTGTTGTCGTTTCCCTGTTTAGTCTGAGTAGGTATGAACTGGTTGTTTTGTTTCTTAGGTGTAAAAGAAGATTTGGGAGATCTGAAAGACAGGAGGCTTGAAAAATCTTAGAAACTTCCTGCATTAATTTCCCTCAAATTGTTTGTGGACCTGAGCAGAAGATGGACCAAATAAAAACTTACCTAAAACTGAATACAAAAATGTAGACTTTACATTATCAGAACATTTTAAGACTAGATATTCAGACATACCTTCTCAAAACAGTAGAAGAGGCTCTCTACACAGTATCTGTACAATCCTACATATTCCTTAAGGCATGTTTAGACACTAGAAACATATCCAAAACAATAAGACTGAGACAGGCACTCTCTTCAGGGGAAAGAGTGGTAACTAAATCACTCAAACTGTCTATACAAAAAAGCACAGATTTCCTAATATGGGATTTATAGTTAAGAATTCTATATGCCCTAGTGGTAATAGTGGTGGTGGTGGAGGAGGAAGAGGAAGAAGAAATTCTGATAACAAATCTGTCCCAAAATCTTTCCCTAAATATCTAAAGGAGAAATCTGGGATGATACCATTAACCCGTTAACTGCTGGCACAGCAGACAAACTTGCTGCAGGACAAGAATTAAAAAGAAAAGATAAATGTTAGGATTGACAACGTTTCTCAAATTAACTACCTGCTTTTTGGGGACTGACAGTTGTGAATCAGTTATTGGAGGAAGCAAAATATACCTCTTCCAATGTAGGGACTACAGGATGAATAGGCATAGAATTAATAAGGCAATCCAACCTGCAATATATCAAAAAATATCTTCATTTCAGAGAGGGAGGCTTCCATTTGTTCCCACAGAAACAACTCATTCATCCAGGCAACAATGTGAGAAAAGAGACCTAGCTCCTAAGGATGTTGTGAGGATCAGTTTTCCTCAGCATCAGGCACTGGACTCAAGAATCTGTGGGATATTGTAGCCCTGACTCAGTCTATGCCAAACTCACCTGACCTGCTGTCCTCAGGGATATTGTAATGGACATGATTAACAGGTATTGAAGGCAGTATACCAGGAAAGACAGTCTGTAACAGCTTCTTAGGTAGAGCAAGAAAATCACCTTTTTTATAGGGTCCATGACTTTGGGTGAACAAAGATCAAACCTTTCTTTTTTCTTAAATGTTTATTCCGTGACAGACTAGGAAAGGGACAACTGTTCCTACAAGGCTTTCATGCCTCCAAGAAGCCTCCAGTAGCATCCCTTAGTGAAACTCCATGTCCTAGAAAATAGGGTTTTCCCATGCCTGAATCTGACACTTGAACAGATGAAGAAGATGTGTCTGATCTCCGGTTCATGGAGGCAGAAGGGACTATACCAGAAGAAGCTGGAGAGGTGAATGAGTGATCTGAGGAATGACAGCTGGCTATTACAGAGTCACCCAGATGAGGTGAAGATTAAGCCCACATAGTCAGCAAGGGCTTTCTGGTAAGTTGTTTTTTTCTTCCTAGGAACTGCAGAAGTTGGATCAGTAGGGGTAGGATAAGTATCCATGCTGAGATGGGATGATGTGTTGGATTCGGCTGGAATTGCCGTAACAAGTTAGTTGGAATGTTAAGTTGTCAAAAGCCTACACAAACCACGGACTTAACCATTTACACAAAGTTCCAAAACGCACAGTAATGCACAAGCAGTACACTAACACCTAGTCAAAAAACCCTAAGTAAAACTGAATGGAAGAAATAAATGGCAGGTAAGCTGACACACTATGAATGCAAGCATTACATGTCCCATTATTGTCTCTGCCCAAATTAAACACTACCTCACAATAAAATTTTATAAGTAAATACTTTGCATAGGCAGTACATGTCTGCGTCAAATATGGCCCTACACTAGCAAAAGCTCAAAAGCAGTCCAAAACAGAAAACAAGAAGTTATGTACTCACCATAACGTTCGATGTATGTAGTCCATCTCGCCTCACATTCTTACTCACGGGTTCGGAGCCGAATATCTGCTCCGACTCGGCCAACTTTTTATTTACTAGCTCAAAGTCTCCCATTGGCTGGGCTAAGCAGGTATCCCATGCTGCACTGCTCCATATCCCCAGATCTAGTTTGCTGCGAAACCAACAATCACACCTCATGCATAACAACAACCCAATAAGGTAGAACACTAACAAGGAGAATAAGAAAACACAAACTACCATTGAAAGGCACACTCTAGAACCAATTACAACCTCCAAATCCTCCAGGAAGGGGGCAGGTGGAAGGGTATGTAAGAATGTGAGGCGAGATGGACTACACACATCGAACGTTATGGTGAGTACATAACTTCTTGATGTTATGTAGTCCAATCTCGCCTACATTCTTACTCACGGGACAGCGTCCCCAGCACCTCTATCCTGGGAGGCTCAAAGGAAGATACTCCTGAGGACTGTGGAACCAAAGGAAGCTCGACCCCTAGAAGCTACATCCAGTTTGTAATGAGTAATAAAGGTGTGTGGAGAAAATATCATCCAAAGATAGTCTGGCATGGTATGCCATAGACGCAGAAACAGCCCTAGTAGAGTGAGCCTTGATGGGGAACGGTAGATTCTTTCCCGCTGAAGAATAAATAAAGGAAATACAATTGGAAATCCATCTGGAAATGGTAACCTTGGAAATAGGGGATCCCGCTCTATTTTCTGAAAATGAAACAAACAATTGGTCAGATTTTCGTAGGTGTTTGGTCCTGTGTAGGTAGAATCGTAGTTGTTTGTGCACATCCAGTTGATGGAACCTAAACTCTGCCTTGTTCGAGAACTGAGGGAAGAACACTGGCAGCTCAATAGACTAACTGAGATTAACAGAAGATGTTACTTTGGGGAGAAAGGATGGACTGGGTCTGAGAGAAACTCTGTCCTTATGAAAAATTAAATACAGGGGTTTGATGGAGAGAACTTGAATCTCTGACACCTGTATGGCTGATGTGATGGCTATTAGGAAAGCTGTCTTCCATGACAAAAACTTTAACTCACAGGTGGCAGGCGGCTCGAAAGGTGGGGAAGTAAGGGCTTGCAAAACAAAGTTTAGATCCCAGGGCATGATAGGCTCGGACACAGGAGGCCGGAGTAATAAGGTGTCCTTTAGAAAGGCCTTACAGAGTTTATGCGTCATAAGGGTAGGCTCATAGGTGGTATAAAAGTTTGAAATAGCCGCCAGCTGGACTTTAATGGCAGCAGGCGCAGAGCCCTGCTGAAAGAGCATGGACAAGAAATCCAAAACAGCAGCAATTGGGGCTGTGTAAGGGTCAATTCCTTGGGCATGGGCCCAAACAGAGAATCTCTTCCATTTGCTGGAATAAATCTTCCTAGTCGAAGACTTATGAGAAGAGGATAAGATGTGCACCACCTCAGGTGAAAAATGATGAAGTCTGCCTAACGACAGAAGTGGAGTAGCCAGGCTGTCAACCTGAGGGTCCGCAGGGAGGGATGGAACTGTCCCGACTTGTGTGTCAGTAGGTCTGGTACTGGGTCCAGAATCAAAGGACTGTCCACAGCAAATGGATGGAGAAAGGAGAACCAGACCTGGCGAGGTCAGTGTGGGGCAATTAGAATCATCTTGCTTCCCAAGGATATGGCTTTCTGAATCACTCTTGGTAACAGAGGAAAGAGAGGGAAAGCATAGAGCAGACCAGAGGGCCAATCGTGGACTAGAGCGTCCCTGGGTGACTCCCCCTGTGGGGGGATCAGGGTGAAGTAATTGCTGCATTTGGCATTGAGGGGATTGGCAAAAAGATCGCAGCAAGGCTGACCCCACCTGCTGAAAATCTGTTCCGCAATCAGACAGTTCAGGGACCACTCGTAAGGCATCAGAATAGCTCTGCTCAGCCTGTCTGCTATCACATTGGCCTTCCCCAGAATGTGCATTGCCACTAGAAAACATTGGGAAGACACTGCCCACTGCCACACTCGCATGGCCTCTCTGCACAGGGGGTAAGATCTGGTTCCTCCTTGTTTGTTTAGATACCACACAACGGACATGTTGTCCGAGTGTATTGCAATCATCCCCAGAGGAAGAGAGCTCTGAAGTGCCCGCAACACAGTAACACCGCCCTCATCTCCAAGACATTGATGTGCAGATGTACCTCGTGATCTTGCCAAGTGCCTTGGACCGTCCTGCCAAGATAATGCCCCCCCCACCCCATATGGGAGGCATCCGTGGTCACCGTGGTGACAGGTGATGGAGGAACAAACGGTTTCCCCTGGTCCAGATTGGTGGAGCACAGCCACCAACTGAGATCCTGTTTGCATCAGTCTGTGAGTAGGATCTGGTGGGAAAGGGGGAGTTTTTGGAGAGACCACTGGGCAAAGAGGATTTTGTAATACTGTGATCCTGTCATGCGGCAAGAAGGCCCGCATTTGAACGGTGTCTAGCTCTGGGCCTATAAACGTGACACACTGTGAGGGCAGCAAGGCAGATTTTTCTCAGTTCAATGTTATTCCTAGTCATTGATAGAGGGTAATGGTAGCGTCCCTGGCTCAGATGAGTAGATGCCTGGTGGGGGCAGTAAGGAGCCAGTCGTCCAGGTATGGAAACACTTGGAATCCTTGACGTCTCAGGTGAGCTATCACCACCACCAAACACTTGGTGAACACCCTGGGGGCTGTGGTGAGACCAAAGGGCAGGGCACGAAACTGAAAATGACCGACTCCCATCCGGAAGCGTAGGTGACTCCTGGATGCCCTGTCCATTTTGATATGATAGTAAGCATCCTTGAGGTCGATGGAGCACATCCATACTTCTTTTTCCAGCAACGGAAAAATGGACTGAAGGGTGACCATTCAGAACGGAGTGGTTTAATCTGCTGAGATCTAGAATGGGTCTCAGGTCCCCTGTTCTTTTCAGCACCAAAAAGAGTCTTGAGTAAGTCCCTAATCCGATTTGGTCTGAGGGGACAGGTTGGATGACTTCCTTCTTTAGCAGCTTTGAAACCTCTAATGCTGCATGATCCCTTTGACTGGGTGGAACGTCTGGGATTCTACTGAATGGAGGGGGGGTCTGACGAAAAGGGGATGGCGTAACCTCCGGAAACTATTCATACTACCCATCGATCCTGGGTGATGCTTTCCCAGGCTTCCGGGTACAACGATATGCAGCCCCCGACTTGCTCCAGAAAAGCACAGTCGGGCAACACATCAGGAATGATGGTAGGAAGAACCGCGAAAGGAATCACGGTCTCCCGAGTTGCGGGGGGGCCTCCTCTGCCTCTAGGGCGGCATCTTCCTGAATAACCTCCCCCTCCTCTGCCTCTGGAGGGGGACTCACCTTGTGCGGACGGGAAAAACTTCTGCGATTTCTTGAACCACATCTTCCCTCCCCTCTGAGCCTTGGAGTAAGGTCTCAAGGGAAGGGAAAAACGGACCCCTACGGCAGACAGGGTCTTTCCCTATTGCTCGCACCTGGTGAGGGTGTCTTTCACTTTAGTTCCAAAGAGCAAGGACCCATCAAAGGGAGCATCAGTGGAGGAAGACTTGAAGGCCTCCGCGAATTGACACAGGCGCATCCAGGCTTGCCTCCTGAGGGCTACTCTCGAACTGGCTGCCCTACTCGCCCCCTCTGCTGCATATGATATGAGCCTCATGGACGAGTTGACAACAGAATTGAGGGTAGACACCTGGGCGTTAACCGTGTGTGCTATCACCTCAGGTACGTTACCTGCTAGAGTATCCCCTAACGCCTTGAGGAGATCTCTCTGGAGCAGAGTAAAGTGACAGAGGTAGTTCAGTGACTGTAAGGTGAAGGTCGCGGACGAGAGGGTACGCTTCCCATACCGGTCCATGGCTCCTAGACTCCTTCTTAGGAGGATGGACAAAGGAAGAGGACTCTGCTACTTACTGCTGTGTGGCTCCCGCCACCACCATGGCATCTACAGAAACCCCTTTGGACAGAAACTCTTTCCCTGGGGGGGGCACAAAGAAACTCATTGGGCCTTTGGGGTACAGGTTCCACCGAATCAGGACTCTCCCACACCCTTCGACAAATTAAATCCAAGAGCTCGTCGAAGGGTGGAGACACCCAGGACGTGGAGGGTTGAGCACCAAAGGCCTTGAGGAATACAGACTCCTCCTCAGAAGGGGTTTTGGACGGCCAGTCTCCTCTCTGTCACAATATCTCCAGGATGTCGGAGAAAGAGACGTCATCAGAGGATGACTTGGGGGACCCCTCGGACTCGAGGTCGGTATCAGAAGAGAGAGACTCGTCCTGGGATTCTATGTGCTTCCTCTTGCATAGCTTCTTTCTAGGGGGCTCCTCAGGCACAGACTCTGAGGGGCCCTCAGAAAGCTGGGGACCACTCATGGGGATATCCCCAGACCTTTGGGCTCTGCCATCTATGGATAGGGGGACGTCAGAGGCTCTAGCTGGGGTGGAAGGGGATGGAATGACTGATCCGGGTGATGTAAATGACGATCTGGCTAGTGCGCTCCACATGGCCTCGAAGGCGGGTCCCCCCGAATCTGAGGACCGACCGGCCTCTGAGGCCATGACCGGGGTCGGGGTCCCCCAAGCCGATGCATCGAGAGGGAGGCTCGGAACAGACAGGTGTCCCGAAGTATCCCCTCGGGCCTGACTAAGGAAACCAGAGTGCCGAACTCTGTGGACGGAGCCGACATCAGCACCGATAAACCCTTGAGGGGTATCGGAGCTGGCGCAAGAACATCACTCGGAGTGGAGCACTCTGGCTCTGAAGTCAAGGAAGTGCTCGGAGGAGGAACCATCGACACAAGCATCAGGACAGGCTCCGGAGCCGACTGGGTCAGAGCCGAGAATAATTTTGCCAACACCGGCGACTGCAGGAGCCTCTGTACCACCCTATCGACATCCCAATCAGAAAGCCTGGAGGATTTGGAGGACAGGGAGGGAGATTGGGATCTCCTCTCGGGAGAGCCATGCCTAACACTGGGCGACCAGCTCTGAATGGGTTCCAATAAAATAGGAGCCGACGCCGATTCCAGTACTACAGATACCTTCTGCGGCCCCGAGGACAGAGGAGCCGAGGAGGTAGAGTCCAGTTTAGAGATTTTCTCCGGAGGCTCCAAAGATACAGACGGAGCCGGAGATCTTTTCTTCGCCTTTGAAGCTTTAGACTTGGACTGAGAACTAGAAATCGAGTCTAAAGACCCCTCAAACAAAGGTTTTAGAAGTCCCTTCAAAATTAGTTTATTTTTTTCTCTCCTGGAACACCCTCGGACTGAAGGTATGAGAGAAGCTACAAGACTCTTGCAAATGAATTGCTCCTAGGCAATAAACACATACAGAGTGCCCCTCTGTAATGGACATCTTGTAATTGCACTTTGAACATTTTTTAAAACCGGAAGGTTTATGTTCCTTCTGATCCTTAGACATCTTGCACAAGAATACCACAGAACGCAACTTAGCTGAAGAAAGCAGCAAAGGCAGGAAAAACTACTAATCACAGCACACACAAAGGGAACCAAGAACCTCTAAATAAAATGGTTCTTACAATTCACAGCACACTAACTACAAGGGAAAACACTAAGAACAGGCTTAGACCAATAACCAAGAACAAACCCAAGGGAACGGAACTCTACACAGGAAGGAGGACTAGGTCCTCTAAGTCAAACGGGCCTAGCCCACCGGAACAGTCAGGAATACCAACTACACAAAAATAAACACATTGCAAACACGCAAAAAGAAGAAATAGCTATTAAAATAGCTTTTGTGGTTAAACAACTAGTAATTTCTCGAGAGAAATTGAAAAAGAAGGTACTTGGCCACAGCCAAGCGAGACCACGTCCTAGCTCCACGAGCGGCGAATGAGATCTGGGGATATGGAGCACTGCAGCATGGGATACCTGCTTAGCCCAGCCAGTGGGAGACTTCGAGCTAGTAAATAAAAAGTTGGTTGAGTCGGAGCCGATATTCGGCTCCGAACCCGTGAGTAAGAATGTAGTCGAGATTGGACTACATAACATCAGTAGTTCAGAAATACCGGGTTTATTAAAGGGACCAAGACATATACACAAAGAAAAGCAAAAAAAAAAAAAAAATTAAAATAAACTACACACATTAACAATAAGTATTTTCTGTGTGGAAGGCTTTTCTCAAAGGGGAGTATCTGTCAGAAAGGAATTGAAAGGCCAGCAGTAGAGCCTCTGAGCTGCTTCTTCACGAGGCAGCAAGTTCTGAAAATCCACACTGAAAGCAGACTTTTCCCTACTCATGGCTGACCAGTCAGCAGTCAAAGTCGAAGTTTGGATGGGAGGGAGGGAGCCAGAGCTTTTGGAAACTGGCCAATTGCTGTGTTCTGGGCAAGACACAACCCATACAGCTTAAAGGCTACTGCAACAGTGGAAATGATGAACGTAAAAAATTTTCACCAATGGCCATTTGCATGCCAGTCACAATAAACCCAGAGAGAACAAATGGGCAAGAGATTAAGATGACTACCCAAGACAGTGGCCAGAAATGGAAAAATATATAAAAACAAAAAAAAAAAACAAAAAAAAAGTGAGAACCAATGTAATCCTAAAATCTGACATGAGAGGTGGTGACATGCCATCTGAAACATGATGCAGCAGTTATTTCTAACAATTTGCAATGAATATCATATCTGAACAATTTTGGCAAACAGTTTCATTGTTTCCTGCAATTCAATAGTGTTTGAAATACTGAATGCTATGCATAAATAACAAAAATATTAAGGGCATGACTCAATAAACCCTACGCGGCTAGCTAAACTAGTGTGTGCGTCATGGTGTGATGTGCACATGATAGCTGGCTGATCTGTATTCAGTTAGAAGATCTACACGGTATGTAGAGTTGCATAAACAGTCAACATCATGGCATGCTAATTAATACTTTGACAACTGAATTGTATGCTAATGAAACAAATTCAAGATGGCTGAGCTACTAAACAAGATATAAAACAATTGTGTACAGTGTAGCCTTCTGCTTTGCATGCCATATCCTACTGGAATACAGCCACGGAAGCTACACTGGAGGGAAAGAATGTTAGCGGTTGCTGCTGCTCTTCTGCATGTGTATATTTATTTTTAATTTACTTTACATTTGTTGACCGGGCTAGTCCAACTGGATATATGTCCATTTTCAGTAGAGGCCCGGGGAGATAAGCTCCATTCAGCTAAGTGGATTACGAAAATAATAACAATCGTAAAAACTAATTACAAGAAGGTAGACAATAATAATATACAAGAAGGTACCCTATAACAATATACTAACAAAAACATTTTATATACGTAACTGCATACAAGATATGTTTGCATTGTTACAAGTGAATAATAGTATTTACAGGTATAAAACAAAGACTATTTCACACAGTAGAAAGCTTAATATTAATCACAGAGAAAGCTAGCAGGAAATTCATTTTTTTTTTTCAATAATCATTTTTTATTATTTTTCACAACCATATTACAAATTCACACATTATATACAATATATACAAAATGCTTCCACTGGTTAATTTCACATATATATCAACCTCATGTATTGATCACAGGTACAGCACTAACAATCAAAAGGAAAATAATTAAAAAAAAAAAAAAAAAATTCAACATTAACAAATCCAAGCCAACAATCTGTCTTTTCTGTACATTTTCTATCTAATCTAAGGTTGATTTAGACTATATTCTGGTTCCAGAGAAAAAGTGGATAGTAACCTCTTAAGCCAAAATAATATAAAAAATTTGCTCCCAGATTTTAATGTTGTTGATATTTTTCTTGTGATCACTAATTAACAGTTTATGCGCTAAGATGTGTTTTATTGCCAACAATCTGAAATTTTCCCACGATGTCTGGGCTGGGTTCAACCAATTTGTGGCTATATATAATTTCATTAATAGGCAAATATTCATAATTACAATCGTTTTTGATTTATTTAGATTCTCCGGGGGAATATGAAGAATCATAAACTCCCAAGAGAGTGTTGAATTTTGGTAACCCATTTTTGTAACTGCAATTTTAATGAATTCCACAATTTATAAATGCACTTACAACTCCAGAACATGTGAAGCAAATCTGCTGTCTGATCAAAGCAATGTGGGCATATGGGTGAATTCTTCGCATCAAATTTGTGCAAAGTGAGGCAGTATAGTATGCATTGTTAAATATCATCAGCTGCGTAAATACCAATTTCTGAAGGGATACGGACTTTAATGTTAATTTAAATGCCTCCAATATCTTATTGTCGTCTGGGAATATCAATTTCTCTCTCCAGTAACTCGATAAAAGAATATAATTATTATACTTCCTCTCTTTTATCAATTTATATGCTGTGGTTATATATTTTCTATCCTGCAACAGCGCTTCCCATAGATTACGAGAAATGATTAAATCTTCCCCTTTCATTTCAAAGTTGTTAAAATAGTTTATAACCAAGTCTTTTAGCTGTCTTACTATAATTAAACAGGAAATAGGGAGTGCTAGCAGGAAATTCATGATGAGTGGGACAGGTGAGAACACATGATTTTAAGTAACTTTCACAATCTGCAGTCTAAGCGTAAAAGTAGCAAATATCTACATGGTGGGTAGTTTTCAAATTCTACAGTCCAGGAGAGATATGCAACAGGCGCAAGCATATTCTGCTGCTGATAGACCTCAGGCAAGGAGGAAAAGGGTATTTAAAGAGCTAGAGAGTAGATAGACACACACACACACACACACACACACACACACACACACACACCAGAAACTCTGCAACCTATGTCATCCTCACCTGAGAGCAGGGCAAACAGGGAGAAACCAACACCTGTGGAGACCAAAGTGTGAGCAGCACTTGGAATATTAGCTACATGAACCTTTTAATGACCCATCGAGGACATGCTGTAGGTGTTAGAAGTATCAGCATCCAGGATCCTACACCAATTCCTGAATGCTATGTACAACATGCCAGTGACTATATATAATTTCTCCCCTACCGCTATGGACAGAGCCAGAACTATGCAGAAGTTCTACCCCACAGCACACTTTCCCCGTGTGGCACAGACTGCATGCACACTGAGATCAAATCACTACCTGGGGAATAGGGAAGGGTCTAGATCCACATAAAGGGTTTCTACTCCATTAAATGCCAGGCTGTGTGTAATGCTAAGGGAATCATCCTGAATGTGTGCACTGGCAACCCCAGCAGTTACCACAACTCCCATATCTGGGGCACCTCACAGCTCTACCAGAGGTTTTCCACGGCAGACATCCCACAAAGCCATTTAGTGGGGGGATGCAGGGTATGCACACGAACCATGACTGGATGACTCCCATCAGAAATGCACATGCACACACCCACAGAGGAATGCTATAATGAAGCAGACACTCAAACAAGAAATAAATCATAGAGTATGTGTCTGGGGTGCTGAAGTCACAGTTTCATTGCCTAGATACATTGGGGGGTTTCTGCAGTACAACCCCAGGACTTGTGCCAAAATTATCGCAGACTGTGCTATCTTATACATCATCATCTTGCAAACTCAGCTGCAGCAGAACAACAAGGGCTAGGACCAAATGTTCCACCAACACTAGCAAGGTCACCATATCCACATGTAGATAAGGAGTCAGAGAGTGAACACCCAGCCGCTGTGGGTGTAGTTAGTTGTAGGCGTGCACAATATGCGCTTGTTCTGGCCAAGAGGCAACAGACAACACACATGCTAACCACCTAGGGATTATACCTTTTATCCTATGCACATACATACAGTAAAATTGATGCCAGCAATGCTCACAGCCTTTACGTCCAGGTGTAATGGCTGTGTACTGCTGGCATCAGACAGTCCATCCTGAAGGACAACAGTTGTAACTGCAGGACTATCAAGGTAAGTGTTGACACTGTAATAGAAAAATAAATGTGTAAGAACATGAATGAATGGTATATACCTGCCTAACTGGTACTTGTAAATGCAGCTAAGTAGAATGTGTGCAAATTGTCCAGCAATGCCATCGATATCTGACATGACTGGCATCTGCAATATATACTTACGCAGTTTACCAAATAAACTGGCTCACAACTGATATACCCACTATAGAAATGCATTCCAAATAGTGTAACTATCCCAACAGTCTTCTCCCCTGCAAGTTCTCCAGCTACAGGGTTACCTTTCAGTGTAGACTCAACCTTCTGAGCACTCTGAAGATGCAAATGAGGCGTGAACTCATTAGAATTGTCAGATACCAAAATTCTGACTGCATGTAGGGGGTGTAAACAGTGTAACTGGTTTAGCATGACAACGATTCTGTAATAAAAAATGCAGTTGCATATCTGTGTTGGACACAGTACTTTACTGACAATCATCTACACGCTTCCCATAACCCAAGTATAACTTTACAACAGATTGTATTATCAGGTATGTATCAGAACTCCAAACTCTCATGCAAGTCTATTCATTTCCAATATACTGTCAGACATTAGTCCTGCATCACAGCAGAGAATGGATAAGCCAGGACCTTTTAATATCAAACACATAACAAGATTAATTGAAGTACAGCAATAGACACACAAACTTTATATCTGTAATGACCATGGTTGGTAAACACTTCTTTTCTGGCAATGAGGAATAATCACCTACGTGGAAATGTACACATTCTCTTTTACATAGGCTTGAATCCAACATTGTTCAAATTACTTTTAATGGTGTGCAAATCCCTATTGATCTCTCCAAAGTCATGGCTTAAAAGACAAGTCATCTAGCATTTCAGTATTGACCACTGGCCAAAGTGTGACTAGGTATAGCAACACACATGCCATAAATCAATGCCAAGTCTCAGATCAACACTGCCATTTCATAAACTCCCTTCCTGTTTGTCAAGGTTTCTCTTTGCCAGACATCAAGCAAATATGGTTGACATGGTTCTGCATGTTTGCTCAATGGTTGTAAAATGCAATATCACAAACTGATGGGAAAACATTACAACTGCTGTTGGAGGGCCTTTATAGACATGGCAAATTCAGAGCACAGAAGTGGGATGTGGAGTTGTAAAAAATATTTGTTGTATTCGTAGTGAAGCTACAGGGGAAATACACCAAGTCTCGGTAAAAGGCTGAGGCTCGGAACAGCCCAGCCAAGACGGTCTCTAGTGTAACTGGCATACCACACACTGTGTAGCAGTGTAGGCACCTGACCTAAAGAGGGGTAAGCAGGCAAAACTCAACCAGTGGTTGGATGAGTTTAGAACTCAGACATCCCTCAGTTGTGTAAGTTTGCAGATCAAGCAACTTTAAATGTTATGGAATGCTCTAGATAAATAATGAGGCACATGCCGAGAGGCTAGAGTGATTCAGAGAGGCAAGGGGCATGTATGCAGCACAAACTACCCTGACTGTAATATATTGTGATTCCATCGATCAGTATCAAGTTCAGCATGCATATCATACTTACTTCTCTCTTTTTTTTTTTTGGTGTGTGTGTGTGTGTGGGGGGGGGGGGGGCTACCTGGAATCACACCATTCTGATGTCATAACTTTCTGCCAACAAACCACATGCTTTTCAGCACAGGGAGGCAGGTCAACCGCTGGGACACAGCCTGACAACTCTCCAACGTTATCTGCACCAACACCTCTGGGATGCAACCTGGCTGCACTGCCTCTGCAGCCCCTGCACTACCTGGCCCATCCACATCAGGTAGCATTGCCCTGGCTGCTGGTGAACTGGTAACCTCCAGGAGGGCTGGTGAAGGCAGTGATTACATCACCCACTAGGAGCTGCCAAGGATGGTGCATGATGTAATAAACTGGCCTTGGTGCCCCCCATCAGCTGTCTGGAGAGACTGATCATTAAAATAAAAAAGATTCTCAGTATTTCCATGCTTGATGGGCATGTGCCTCTGATATCCCCTACCTTTTCCCAGTCATGGTGTCCCCTAACCTTTGCTGTCCATCACCATCCCTGTATCCATCTTGCTTGTTCCATTTGTCTGCAACTGCATCCGAACCTACCCTAACTACCCAACCCTCACATTCCTATGTCCATTACCTAACACACCTCTCATTTTTGAACTCCAAAAGAAAAAAAAGGGCACCAATTCCACAAATTTTTTTGTCCCATACGTAGCTCTCAATGTCGCATATATGTCTTCATGACACACTTGATTTGGTCCAACTGACTAAAACATCTTTGTGTTGTCACCCTATCTGTGTTGAGGTGACAGTTCAAATTAATCAAATTTTTTCTACATGTGCACATTAGTGTGTCAATGAAGTGGAGATGTATGGTTCTTCCCAATTCCCTCCTGCAAATTCCTTTATTGCTTCCACTTTGTCGTCCCCCCATTTCACCACTTTCCTATCTACTCCATTTTCATACCTTTAACCCGGTCAAAAAATAGAATGACACCACACACAAGGCCAGAACTGGCCCATAAAAAAGCCTTCACCGTTTGCCTTCTGCATCCATGTGGAGTTTGGCATCGCACAGCAATGCCAAGCGGCAGCAAATGGTTCATGTCCTATGACAAAACCTGGTGAGTTTTTGCCATTGGCAGCACTTTCCCAGTTCTTTCTGTGTAATGACACTGAAGCATGCTGCTCTACAGTAACACAGAGCTAAAGCAAAGTAAAGACACTACTATGAAACAGTTAATCTGTTACATTCAGCAGTGTACAGAACTGTCAAAGTGTAACTTCGTATGTAGAAAGTTGACAAATCACGTGACTGAAGATGATTTTGCCCATAGCATCAAGGATTCAATTCTAGACGCCTCTGTCATCATTTCTTACTGTGATGTTACACATCAATGACTGTGTTTTTCAACTGCCACTTAGACTACACAATGTTATAATGAAGGTGAACGTAGGAAAACAGCCAACCCCCATATGAAATGATCATATGCATTGGTTGAATGAGCCACTTATCCGGAAAAGGCCTTGTCAATTAGCTCAGCTTTAGTGTCAATCTTGGGATCGTGGCCAATTTACAGGAAGTAAATTGTATGGGCGAGTATTGTAAAGATTGCTACCAGGATCTCAGGATACAGACAAATATGCAAGTAGAATACAGAGAGTTTCTGCTAAGTAGGGTTTTGTTTTAGTATCATGATATGCCCTTTTTTTGGTTTGCTAAGTGATATTTTATCTAGGGTTCGAAACTACCAGTTGATTTAAATATATGTTTTATAATTGTTGGAGAACTGGAAATACTGTGTGGTGAAGTGAAGAGCAGGGTTAGAGTTAAAATTCTTTGCAATGTTTGTAGCTTTTGTGATCATATCTTGAAACGCACTTCATTAATATATTTCATTCTGCTGCTACTTATATACTCTTATTTGAGTGTAGTGGAGGTCCGGTTTATTACTGCATGTGAGTGAAACTGTTCATAGTGTTTGCATTTGTGTTTTGCAAGACAATAATGATTACTTTGCCACTTGTGTTATCAATTAAGTTTTCTGTGCTGTTTTGCTTGTTAAAATGTAAGACCAGCTTCTGTTTAATGATCAGTGATGTACTTGAAGCATTTTATTTGCAGTTGCTATTATTAAATGACAAAAAATTTTACATGTTTAGAGTTTTTCTTGATCTGCCTTTTTTTTGGGGGGGGTGACATCAAACTGGAAAATAAACATTACGGAGCATCCACTTGAAGAGCTCAAAGGCTTCAACTGTTTTGTCAATCTCTTTTTATGACTTTTGCTTAGTAACGCAAGGTGTGATGTGCTTTATTTTTAGTTCTGTGTTTATTAAAAGCCAATGAATTATAACTGGTGTAGTTATTCTGTCAGTCTGCTGTTTAGTGATTTTGTGGGCACCTCTTCAGTAGAGCTTGCTGTGGAGTACTGCTGGTTGTTTTGCAGGGATTAAATTCTGGCTTTATGATTTTCTCTCTGGGAGATTTATACAGTAGCTTGTACTGCTGTGCGTAGATTATCAACATTCTGTGTGAAGCATTTGGTCAACAGACATCCATTGTTTAGCAATCAAAATTAGCATGCCCCCTTCCCTTTTGTCTTGGCTGTTATTCTAAGGTAAACATTTATATTACCCAGTGAATCATATGCATATGCACTGTGGTATGTATACATCATTTCCATACCTGGACAGAGTCTGAAATAGGCCCAGATGAATCCGTGATCTCACCATTTAACAAATAAGTTGTAACACAAGACCCAAAATCTTGTATTCGTTAGAAACACGCTAGAACAGCTGTTTTCATCCATTAGTGTGTACTGTCTGAAGGATAAGTGCCTGTCATTATTTAATGGCTTCAGTCCTCAAAGATTTGCCAGAAAAACTCAGATTTTATGAGGAGCAGTCAAAGGCCAATACTATACGTTTTTTTTATTTCTGCCTTAGCGGTCCCAAAGTGTGAAAAGGTTAAAAACCACTGGTCTAGGATATGTTTAATCAGCTTCATCTTAACATTTGTCCCAGTTATGAGTTCTCATGGAGACATACTAGATATTGAAAAACAAATGATTTGCATTGACATCTATCCCCACAACTATCACATATTTATTATGCTAGTCATAAGCCTTTTGACCCTCTACTAGCCCTCATTTACCCTACGTCAGTCACATTATGATGCAGAGCATGACAACTTATTAATTAGAACAGACCACAAACACGTTCATGAATGTTACACTACAGCACATATTATGTGTATGTCCAGCCCTCCTTGTTTGCACCCCTTCATTCTCACCCTCTTAACGGGTGTGTATCTATTAGGCTGATGGATGTACAGGTCATCTCAAGGTGTCTGCATATAATAATCATTTCAGAATATGTACCACCCCTTGTCATTTGTACAAAGTTGTACACACAATTAACTTGTGATTTTCAGTAAGACCTGCAAAACAGCAACTATTTGTGTAAGTGTATTGAGGTAGGCATTACTGATACAATTTGGGGAAGACACACACACTTTAGTATAGTCATTGGCTGTCACATATGCAGTCCTGATCACAGTTGCTTAGCTAATGACATCCTGGCACCATTTGTATAAAGACAATCATCTTTACTTAAATCCTGGCTCACCTCTGTTCTGACCAGGAGCTCACTGTTATTGCATACTGTGGTACAGAGAAAGCTAAGCAGCAGGTGTGTTTTCCACACTCAGTACTGTCCAGAGTCCTGATGGCCACACCTCACCACTGAGTGTGTTTGCATGAAGAAAGGTGAACCAAATTAAATCTTACACTTTTTCCCTTAAGCAGAGAATTGTTTTTGTTCAGCACTTAATGTTGCGCAAATGGGGAAGGAACAGCCAACAGTTATTTACGTAATAAAACTGTGGCCCCTGTATTTCAAACATACAATATGTCATGCACATCACATCTTCTAGCAATTTTTCTGATAAAATATCTTGCAAGCCTGACACATAAAACATCAACAACAGAAACATTTTGTAATGAACTCCAATCAGGTCAGTTACTGTATGTCCCCACTTGCACAGTTTGGCAATGATCACCAGTGGACAATGCTACTTCACAGGACCAAGCTGAACTCCTGAAATTCAAGCCACTTGTGCTAATACTTTGCCATCATCAGCGCAAATTAGTGATATGTTTTTTGAAGAGGTGTTCAGCATGTCTAACTCTGGTTACTGGGTTGTAATCCTCCAATAAATGGTAATGCATTCATAAAGGCAACACAAGTGCAGCGACAAGTAAGCTTCACTGGACACAATTTCTGAAATTCATATGTACCAGCCAGCAATGCACTTCCAAATGATGAAGTGAGACTTGGGCCATTGTCAAACACATTTCAGCATTATAGAGCTTATGCTCACTGTTACATTTGCTAAGGATTTTTAGTGACACTGGATATTGATCATCCATGATCATATCACATGGATATTGTCAGTATGCACGTCTTTCGGCTTAGCCCGGTTAGGGGTCGCCACAGCTGAACTCCGGTCAGCTAATGATTGGCAGTTGATTTTTTATGGTGCCGAGTAGCCAGCCAGACACCCAACCTTCAAAGAAGGCACACCCATTCACGCATAGACCTACCTGCATGTCTTTAGACGTCATTTGACCACAGGGAGGACATGCAGACTCAAATTGTCAGTAATTTGTATTAATGTGGACATACCTTCATCTGAATATGAAGACAAAAGTCCATCACAGCACTACTGCTGTTTTCAGTGTGTGTGTGTATGTGCATGCGCCATTTGCACAACATCCTGAGAAACAAGCACAAGTCTCACTTTTGCAATATGCATTCATGATGGCTTATTTCAGGTTGCCAGTATGTATTTATGTGCACTTTGCAAACTGGAATCACACAATCATATCACAAGTCCAGCCTTTGCAAGCAAGTATCATAGCAGTACATGTAACCTGCTTCACTATGATGATGTCATCTTTTATAAAGTGCATTCTGACATTGTAAAAAATCAATCGGATATCTGCGATGGTGAGTAGGTTAAGTACTGTGCTCTCTAATTTGTCTAATTAGATAGGCAAGGATTCTAATCTCACAGCAGTCAACTTGTGTGTGCATCTCTGTGTCTGAGAGAGCCTGTGTGTGTGTGTGTGTGTGTGTGTGTGTGTGTGTGTGTGTGTGTGTGTGTGTGTGTGTGTGTGTGGAACAACCGTTTTAAATGGACCACGGATGTGTTGGTCTTACAGGCCTGAATAGGACCGCAGATGGCATATCTGAAAGAAGCCTTTGTTCATTAGCTCAGTAAAAAGAGGCAGAGCCACTGCCATAAACATTAGGAAAACTTTAGATATGCATCTTATCATATCTATGCTAACATTCTATCTCAAGATTCAAAGTAGAATAGTGTGAGAACCTAGAGTCAGCTGACCAGATGAGGTCATTCTGCCATCCATCTTGGAAATTTTAGATATTACAGAGAGAAATCTCTCAGTATTGAGTAGTCTGTCTTGGGCCTGACAACAAGGACCATTCACCACATCAACTGCCTTGCTCTATTAATTAAGTAGGGAAAAGTAATCTTCCTAGCTTCAGTCAGGAAAATATACTGAAGCTTATTTTAGATTTTTTTATTTGTCTGAATCTGTCCATCAATGTTATTTTCAATATTTTTTGTGATTTGAACTCTGAGGTGTACTGTAAATATATATGCAGTATTTTCCTTTTTTTGTTATTCATTATGAAACATATTTACAACTTTTATTGTGGCTGGTCCTTTTAGAAAGTATTTAACCTTTGAGTGCGCTTATATTTATTTGGTGACACTGTGTGGGCCACTCCAGGAGGGCTAGCTGTCTTGGTCAGATACTACCATTTGTATTAGTACTAATATTACACCGCATCATTGGAGACCCTTTGTTAAGGGCCTTAGAGTAGCTGATAGTAGAGTGGCTGGTGGCAGTGATAACTAACTTATACTCTGGGCAGAAAGGGGCACAGCATGTAAATCTGAGCTAGCCTTTCCCAGGTGTGTGTGTGTGTGTGTGTGTGTGTGTGTGTGTGTGTGTGTGTGTGTGTGTGTGTGTGTGTGTGTGTCAGCTTAATGGAGCTGGGACACAAAGCACTGGTTTCACAGAGAGAGTGCTGCAGGACTTGGCTTGGACACTCAGCTGTAGTGAGGAGCCTTACTGGGGCCCTGGAGGGAGACGGATATAAAACAATCCAGACCCCGGGCTGACTGCTTTCTCTATGTGCTCTTATGGGAAAACTGCACTTTGTGCAGACAGCTGCATCTGGTAATACTGAGTGTATCCATTTGTATTCCAAGTGAATGTCCCTCTCCAGTGTCAGTGGTAAGGATTCTGGCTCCTTGATTATTGGCCCACAGAAAGGGTCATTACATTGGCCAACTATGATGATTCTATGAATTTATTTATGATCATTTGGCCTTTCGAGTGAAAGAACTTCTCCTATGGTCTATGTGCAACGAATGGCCATTCAATGAACGTTCTGTTCAATCACAGACAGCCATTAGGGAACTTAAAGCTGAATGTGAACTAAAAATAGCCTCAATCTAAGAGCGGGTATAAATAATTACTTCTTAAACTATGCAAAGTAATTTAGAACCAACTCTATGCTCTAGAGAAATACTCTATTGAGTCATGTGGTTTTTGAGGTCAACTAGATGTTGAAATCACCAAAATAAACTACTCTGAGTGAGACACACTCAGATGACCCATTATCAATTAAATGTCCCAGTGCTAAAGAAGTTGACTGGGACAAAAGAATGGGAAGTCTGAACCTACTTGTTTCTCTTAGGGTGGGAGAAGAGGGCACAGTGCTCAGGAATGTTTTGCATTTTAACTCCTTAGTGAAGAACTCAGAGCCCATAGAGGGATTTGTCTAAAGGAAGCAATGAGTCTGGGGGCTTGCATCACTTAAGGAAGCACATGACAGTGCCATGCAATGCTCACCACACGCAAAACCAACAAACGTTTCTAGGCAGCACAGAAAAATGGTATAACTAAAGTAAAAAAACAGATCCACCATGAAAATGACAGCATTGCTGACATGCTCATTGCTCACACTTATAGAAGAGAATGGGCCAAAGAGCTCTTGAACCTAGTAGAATGAACAAGTCAATAACATGGACAGAAGAATGACCCAATGGTCACAGTGGGACCAGAACAAAAAAAATGCCAGTACTAGTGGCATACAGGGGACAAAGCCTTTACTATGGCACAGGTGACCCAAGTTTGATCAGTGACGTGAAGACAAAAGTCCAAGATAAAACAGTCAGGGATGAAGTGCCTCAAACAAAACAGTACAAGTCCACAGATAAACACAAGAGGCTACACCACGACAATCAAAGCTGACAATTTAGCATCACACTAGAGGCAATAAAAATGGTAGTGAGCGCTATCATGTTCAAAAGAACGCTTCTTCAGACTTAGTGAAGTGGAAGAGTTATGGCACTTGCAGGGGAAGATGGGCATGCCTGTCTGGTGGTGGAGATGGTGAAGTAGGAAGCCTACAGCTACAATTCCTTAGAGAAGAGGAAATGTTGTAGTGAGTACTTTGGGACAGGCTTTTATCTTCCCAAGCCCACTACTTGGAGGTAGCCTAAATTAATGATTGCACTGAGAGACAAAGCATTACAAGTCCCCATAGTGACAGGGGTAGCCTGTCCCATATTCCAGGGGTGGAGTTAGGAACTTACACAAATGCTTTAATTGCTGGGGTGCTAACAAGAGCACACACATTTTGACATCAGCTTGAAAGACATCTACTCTGGAAAGCTCTTGTGGATCTGGAGACTCCAAACCACTACGGAATGAATGGGCTAGAGTCTCATAGGGAGGCATAAGGATTAGCAGGTTTTTTTTGGGGGGGGGGGTAAAGTATCTACAAAGAAAAATTAACTACTTTGGAAATTCAGAAATGTGTGAATTCTAGCAAGAAAGCATCCAACCTACAGTTTTGCAGGTTAAGTACATACCTGGAGTTTATTCAGAGATAGCAACATTTCTAAAATTTAACTGCTATGTCGGAAATGTAATAATAATGGTGTTTCCAAAAATTATTAGCACCTCTTCTACTTAAAATATCAGGACATAAAATACTTATGTGGTATGATTTTCTGCAGTGAATTTTACATACATATGTCTGTCTCCATTATTTACTTGGTTTTATGAGTCCAAATGATACATGAATTGAGAAAGGTTTAAAGAAGATGAGAAAATGGATTCAGAAGTTGTTTGTTCCTAGATTTGAGTGGGATAGCCAAGAATCCTGGACAAGATACAGTATGTCACATTTCTGCATGTTAAAGGGAAACAAGTCATAAAATGCATAAAACATCTGATTTAATAACACTATTTTCTCAGAGCAGAATAACTTGGAAATCATTTGCTCACTCGCGTCAAATAAATAAGTGGTTTATAGGAGACCACTGTGAACTGTTGAAGTTTCACCCTTCCCCAATGTTGTGCAACTGTGGGGTTGGTATCTATAATTTTGAGGGGGGTTACTCATTTCAAGTTGCCCTATCTCATGCAATATAAAAGGTACAGATCATACTAATATGACTGACCTGTTGCTATCCAATAAATCAGATGCGGATTTCTCAGAGTACAACTTATCAGACTTGGATAAGGACAGTACTAAAGTGATGAAAGTGAAGTTCCAGTAATACAGCAAGATGAGAAAAAAATCTGACATATGATCACCACCTCTTCTTGACAAGGTCCTACAGAAAACATCAGTGCTTGAGATACAAATCGATGCCAAATACTGTGAGCTTTGCATGTTACATGGCTTACTTGCCCAAGAAGTGTGTGGGATATACAAAATGATCAAACAAGAGGCAGACAGTTATGAGAAACACCATTAGGATTAATAAAAGTCACAGGATTGTACAACCAGTGAAATTACTTTGAGTAAAGACAAACAGTTAAAGGAAGAATTGGAAATCTGTAAATTTGTATATGAATAGAAAGTGAAAAAGTTTGATACAAACAAAGCATCTGACAAGTTTGTTACAAAATGTAGACAAACAGTCAGGAATCTGTCCTGCTTTATGTCAGATTTTTCAAGTGCTGCAGCAATAGAAATCAGTGGATGTAAAATGCAGAAAGACAAGCTGCACATGAAGAAGATGCATGAGGGGGAACAGGACCACAACAATTATTTCTTAATTATCACTAAAAATATGGAACTTCAAGTGCAGTTCCAAAAGGGTGACTGATAATTTTCTGGGCCACAATGAGAAGTGTGAGATATAGATACAGCAACTTAAATAAGAATTGTGTTTATGTTAGACAGTGGTGCAGAATGTTATGTGACTGTTTTTAATTTCAAATCACAAAAGGTGAAGGACGGGTGTACATTATTCAGATTATTCATACCATATAACCTGTCGTACATTCACTGGAAAGTTACAGAAATACTAAAGGATAAAACTGAAGGAAATACACAAAATGGAAAAATATGGTTAGCTTGGCAGATAAACCTTTTCCTGGCTACTATTGCATCTCCTCCTACCCACAATACTCTGCCTCTCTCTTCCATTTTCAGTTTCTGACCAAGAAGGTTGCAACAAATATACAAACAGCAAACCTCCCTAAACCGAGAGTGAGAAATGGACGATTGAATGGTTAATGAAGATCTATCTGGTCAAGTACACACATTTTTTTATCTGAGATTCAGTCGTCATTAATCTTTACAAGGTGGTCCCTAACTGATCCTCCTGGTTGGAACACTAAAAGAACCTTTTTTTAAATATCCTCATTAAACAAGATAATAAAAAGTAACAAATTACATATACAATAACTGAAATTAAAACAAGCCATTTTAACATTTGTTTTCATGAAGTATGCATTTTAACTCTCATTCACTCCATTACACAATTTGTTCAGTTCCTGCCTTTCCTTAAAATTTCACTCTCCCTCCTTACTATTCGGTTGTATTTGTACCACAAATCCCAACATACACCTGATCACTGCAGCCCCAAAGTATGATCTGAATATGAAAGCAATATCCAAGTTCATAATGTCTAGCAAAGGTGACAGGTGGGTACCAAGTTACAGCTTCAGAGATGTCACCTAAAGATGCCTTATGGGAAAAAGCTGCAGGGGCATCAACATCTCTGTCTGAATAAGACTTAAACTCGGGTAACTCATTTTCAAAGTTGTGACAAATGAGACACATACAACTACAAATCCAACAGGTCAGCCACAGCTTAGAAATCTTCTGCCCAGGATTCTGTGAACTTAAGAAAATGAATATTTGATTATTCTTTCTGAAGGTATTGGTCCTATCTACATAGGTTCATAGGTAGGTACTAGGTTATCGGCCCTAGGGCCTATACAAGCCTAGCCAAAAAGGTACCCTGGGCTTTCGCCACTCAAGAAAATTATTTTCCTGTGCCCCTGTCGAGCAGAGCCACAGAGGTGATCCCCGGGGTGAATTTCCTATTTCCCATCCAGTCATCAAGATTTTTCTTGAAGAGTGCTAATGAGGAGCTTTGTTTGATATAGATAGGTAGTTTATTCCAGAGTATGGGAAGTCTCTGGGACAGGAATCTATCCCTCCAGCATGTTCTGTTTATTGTAGTGACAAGGTTTAGGTCCCTAGAACATATAGCTCGGAGGGATTTCTTTAAGTGGAGCATGTCCAACAGCTCTGGGTTTGACATAGCTTTGTATGTTAGGCAGAGATTGCCTCTGAGTAGACGATATGTGACGGAGTAAAGCTGGAGTTTCTTGAGACTGTCTGCGTAGGGCATCTACAACCACCACCATAACAGATACAAGCATGCAAAATCTGAAGGTAATGCTAATCAATGCTAGAAGTCTAAACCTCAAAATGCACTCTCTCGAGGCACTGCTAAAAATGGAGACCATCGATATCTGTGCAGTAACTGAGACCTGGTTCAAGGCTCCAGAGAGCACCCCTGCAATACCAGGCTACAACTCATACCACACTTTTTGGCCACAAAACCAAGACCGAAATACTAAAGGTGGAGTGTCCATATTCACCAAGGATATTCACACCTCCAGGCTAGTTGCCCGACACAACGCATCTGAAATTCTCCAGTTGCAACTGCAATCCAAATTGTAGCTTGCTACAGATCCCCCACCATGCCCAAAGATTCTCACTACACCTTTCCAAACATACTAGAAAATATTAAGATACAACCAAACACCCTAATACTGGGTGATTTCAACTACCCTGCCATTAACTGGGAAAACTACTCGGGTACCAACTCCTTTTCCCAACAGTTCTTGGAATTCATAAATTCCAATGCCCTGGATCAACTAATCCATTGTCCCACCAGGGGCTCCAATATCCTAGACCTGGTCATTACCAACATGGGAGATAGATGCTCTACACCAGTGGTCACCCCCTCATTGGTCAGGTCTGACCATAAGCAAATCACCCTTGACATCCACATCCCAGCCCCACCCCCACCCCCCAGTACGGAAACTTCCTTAAAAAACTTCTCCAATGCCAACTTCATGACACCCATGCAGACGGGATCAGAAAGTTCGACTGCAGAATCCTACACTAAGGCACTGTACGAGCACATCCATTCGTGTATGAAGCATGCCATCCCAAACAGAACCAAGATGCTTTTCTCCAAAAAAAAGGAAGCCAATCCAAAGCTAAAAATACAGCATCCATGGGACCAGATGACATCCCAGGCTGTGTACTACATGAACTACAAAATGAACTGGCACCTCACCTAAGTGTCATGTTTAATCATAGCCTCACCTAAGGCTTCATGCCCATTGAGTGGCGCACAGCTACAGTAATCCCACTCCACAAGGGGGGATCTGCCTTGGATCCCAGGAACTACAGTCCCATCAGTCTGACAAGCCTGATCTGCAAGGGCATGGAATGCATTATCATGGAACTTATAAACAAAGACATTGACAACCTTCAAACACTGGACCCCACCCAGTTTGGGTTTTTGAAGGGCACATCTTGTCTCCTGAATATGACTGACTTCTTCGAATCAGTCTTCAGAGCTGTGGACGAGGGTAAGGCGGTCCACACAGCCTATCTGGAACTCTCCAAGGCCTTCAACACCATTCCCCACTCTGGAATTATAGATAAACTTACTAAGCTGGGCATAAATCCCTACATCACTCGATGGGTTGCCAACTGACTTACTGACAGAACCCAGACTGTAAAAGTAGCCGACTCCAAATCCAGCTCCAGACAAGTGGAGTACCTCGGGGTTCAGTCCTGGGACCACTCTTGTTTGGCATCTACTTCTCTGAAGTACAGGCCAACACTAAGGGACTCTGGCTAACAAAGTTCGCAGATGACTGCAAACTGGGAGCCATTATTGAATCCCCAAAATGATGTGGATATTCTACAAAAGGGCCTTATAGAAACAGATGCCATGTACCCATGAATTACCACATGGGTGGCAGTACACTAAACATCGAAAGTGTGATGAGAGAGACTTAGGGACATAGGTGGACAGTGGTCTCACTTTTGATAACCACATCGCCACAACAGTCAGGAAATCCTTCTATGTGGCACACCTCATCACTAAGGGCTTTTCATCCAGAAAAAAGGCAGGTCATTGTCCCACTGTACTCATCCCTAATTGACCCATTATAGAGTATAATGCCCCGTTTGGTATGTACCTCACAAGACATCTGCAACAGCTGGAAAGGCCACAGAAATATCTCACTAAAAGAATCACAAGCCTAAAGCAGATGCCATATGCTGACCGTCTAAAAAAACTCCAGCTATACTCTGTGGAATATCGTCTACTCAGAGGTGATTTCTGCTTAACATACAAGGCCATGTCAAACCCTGAGCTGTTGGACATGCTCCACTTAAAAAAATCCCAATCCCTCACAGCAACACGCTCCAGGGATCTAAACCTTGTCATCACAATGAACAAAACATGCTGGAGGGATAGGTTCCTGATCCAGGGACTCCCCATACTCTAGAATAGACTGCCCATACATGTCAAGCACAGCGCCTCCTTGGCCCTCTTCAAAAGGAACCTTGATGATTGAATGGGAGATAGGAAATTCACCCCAGGGATCATATCAGCCACCCTGCTAGACAGGGGTCCAGAGAAGTAAATATTGTGGGAAGAAATGTCCAGGGAATTGTTATGGCTAGGCTTGTATAGGCCCCTAGGGCCGATAGCCTAGTACCAACCTATGAACCTATGTTTGAGGCCGGTAATCCTCTTTGTCAGGTATTTCTGTGGCCTTTCCAGTTGTTGTAGATGTCTTGTGAGGTACATACCAAAAGGGGCATTGTACTCTACAATGTTTATAATGAGTGACAAGTAGAGGGGGACAATGACCTCTTTTTTTCCTGGATGAGAAACCTTTTGTGATGAGGTGTGCCACGTAGAAGGATTTCCCGACTACTGTGGCGATGTGATTATCAAAGGAGAGACTACTGTCCACCTGTGTCCCAAGGTCTCTTATCACACTTTCGGTGTTAAGTAGGCTACTACCTATGTGGTAGCTCATGGGTACAGAGTTTTTACCAAAGGGAATGACAATGCACTTTTTGGCACTGAGCTTGAGGCCATGGCTTTGACTCCAGGCATCTATCTCAGTGATGCCCTTTTGTAGGATGTCCACATCATTAGGAGTTTCAATTATGGCTCCTAGTTTGCAGTCATCTGCGAACTTCATTAGCCAAAGACCTTCCGTGTTAGCCTGTACTTCAGAAAAGTAGATGCCAAACAGGAGAGGACCCAGGACTGAACCCTGTGGTACTCCACTTGACACTGGTCTGAAGTCGGATTTGGAGTGTAGGTTCTGTCAGTGAGCCAGTTGGCAACCCATCTTGTGACAGGGATTTATACCTAATTTAGTGAGTTTATCTATAATTCCAGAGTGGGGGATGGTGTCAAAAGCCATGGCGAGATCTAGATAGGCTGTGTAAACCACCTTGCCCTCGTCTACAGCTTTGGTGACTGCTTCAAAGAAGTCTATCAGGTTTAGGAGACATGCTCCGCCTTTTATAAACCCGAACTGGGTGGGGTCCAGAGTATGGAGATTACCAATGTCTTTGTTTATAAGTTCCATGATGATATGTTCCATGGCCTTGCAGACCAGGCTCGCTAGGCTAATGGGGTGGTAGTTCCCGGGGTCCGTGGTGGCTCCCCCTTTGTGGAGTGGGATAACCATCACTGTGCGCCATTCAGTGGGCACAAAGCCTGAGGTGAGGCTATGATTGAACATGGTGCTTAGGTGGGGTGCCAGTTCATTCTGTAGTTTGTGTAGAACACAGTCTGGAATGTTGTCAGGTCCCATGGATGCTGTGTTCTTGGCTTTGGAGAGTGTGGTTTTTACCTGTGCAGCCGTGATTACAGGAACGTTGCATTCTTCTGGTATAGAGATGGGCCCTTTAGGGAGTGAGAGGGGGATAAAGTTAGCACAGAACCCATCTGTCATGATGTTGGCAATATCAGTTGGTTCTGTATATTTAGTGCCATTGTGCTGTAACTCAGAGCAGATCCGAGTGTTGCCATTGAGATACTTGACATAGCTATAGAATGCTTTGTGGTTGTCTTTAGAATCAGTGGCGATTTTGTTTTCTTGACTAGCTTTGGAGGATTTTATGAGGGATCTCAGCTTCTTACTGAGGCTGACCAGGGAGTTCCTCCAATCATGGGATTTTTACTCTTTTTTGCAACAGTTTCTTTCTTTTGTTGTAGAGTTTGTTTATGGCAGGGAACCACCAGATTGGTTTCCTTTTTTTGGAGGATAACATCTTGGTTCTGTTAGGGATAGCACGATCCATGCACTTGTCTAATTGCTTACAAAGGACATAATACTTAAGCTGTCTATGGACATCCATACGAGGCAGCAGGTGCTCTCCTTGGTTACAATAATCTCAGCAGAACAATGAAATTTCAACAGACCGATTTAATGGTGGAAATGGTAGCAGTCGTTGGCATAAATCTGGGATTGGTCCTCAAAGAATCCTTTTCTTGGCCAGCTCTGATGACACAGAGATATAATGTCCAAAATGCAATCCAGGTTAACTAGAGTTCGAATAAGTGGCTCAAGTGCCTGTTGGAGCTCGCATGGTAGAAGGCAGGAGTAATATGGCTTTCCTGGCTCATCACTCTTTATTTAGAGGAGGGGGTTGAGCACATGTCCATCCACTTGTTTTCAATGTAAAATTCCTAATGGAGATGGGAGATTATGCTGGACATTAGCTTCAATGGGGCAAGGCAGTTTTAAGGGGGGGGGGGGTTACATCACCCACAGAGGCAAGTGGCATGACCTTGCACACATGCCCATAACATGACGATCCTTGGGGCAGAATGGGACATGTTCAATGGTATTAGGGAACCAAACCTAAAAAAAAAAAAATCAAACTACCACTGACTGTTGCCTAGCTCCTGAAAGCTGGCCTTCACCTTTCTATGACTGCAGAACAAATAGCCAATTATTATCAGCAGGCAGTGGGGACAAAATACCAGACACATATACACACACACACACACACACACACACGGAAAACAAAACTTTCCTCTATGGAAGATTAAGTACAGAGAATGGACATACAACACAATGCAAAGGTACTTACAAAATACTTACTTCTTTCAATGGCCAGGATATGTTTTCTGAAAGCATTCAAGTGTTTTCCCAAGCTGGGAGAGTAATAAAGATAAGAAAAAAAACAAACAGCACTTATCAGAAGCACAGGATGTACCAGGTATCTTAGCATGTATAACTTTCTTTTTAGGTTAATCCATGCCTGCGAGTGTGGTTGTCAGTCTAGGACAACTGCTCCTATTAGGAGGATAAAACCTTAATATTTGAAGATGTTAATGCTTAGGCTAGGAGGAGATAAGATAAAACTTGTGATGTATAACCAATGTGCAGGAAAGTCCCCAGGAATAGATGGTAATCCTGTGGAAGTTTGACAGCTAGGAGGGAAAAAGTGATAAAGATCCGGAAGGTTTTGTTTAACAGTATTTTAAAAGAAGAAGTACCAATATCCTGGAAGAAAGCAGTGGTAGCTGTAATACCTAAAGAAGATAAAGATCTCATCGGACACAGCTTCCCACGAGCCCATTTCAATACTAAACCGGGATTATAAAGTGTTCATATCTATAAATGCTAAAAATGACAAAAGTAATGCCAAAATTGATAGCTATGGATCAATGTGGTTTGTGGAGGGGAGGCAAAAAATTGACAACATTAACAGAACATTGATGATCCACAGAGAAGCAGAATATAAGAAAATACCACTCTTGTTGGTACGTCTTGAGGAAGAGAAAGCATTTGACAGAGTAAGCTGGGACTTTATGAGCAGGGCAATAGAAGCATTAGCCATTTCTTGAAGAAATTATTAGGCTGATTAGGAGGACATATGAGGGATCGGAGGCAAAAATTGAACTGGGTGGGTTCCACTCTGACAAATTCTGTTTTAGCACAGGAACCAGGCAGTGGTGTCCCCTTTATCTGCATTACATTTAGAACCACTGACAAAGAAAATACGGACTTGGAAATTCAAGGATATAATTGGTGTAGCAGTCAATTAAAGCTGACTCTATTTGCAGATATTATTTTATACCTGATAAAACCAGAAAAGGACATTTCAGTGTTGTGGAACATTTTGAGACCATTTCAAACCTTTTTGGGATACAAAATTAATGAAGCTAAAATAAAGGCAATAGCTGTAAATTATGTACCTACACACAAGTTGGTTCAGTAATATCCATATTTAAGGAGACATGATAAAAGTGAAGTACTCAGAAGTATGTATTAAGAAGAATTCTGTTGTAGCAGCTAAAGATATTTGAGAAGAGACTAAACAAGAGATAATACAAAACTTGATAAATTGGAAGCTCTGTTTTATGACTATGAATAGCAAGATACAATCAGCTAAAATGTTTTTAGCCCCTTCAGTTTTACACACAGGTCAGGCATATTTTATCAACCAGAGGAGAAGTTGTGAATAGCAATTAATAAAGAGCTGACAGATTTTATCTGAAAGTGGAAGAAGGCAAGAGTCAAAGAGGATAAGCGGATTCCTCCAATAGAACAAGGTGGTCTGAGATTACCAAATTTAAAGGGGTATTTCACAGCCACACAGTTAAGGCACCCACATATAAAACAAGCAGAAACCGATACATCAAAGTGGAAAAGGATAATGAGGAAACTGGGAAAGCTCAAGAAACAAGAGACTGGAATTTAGGATGCAGAATCTTAAACAGAATAACAATAACCATAAAGAATACTATATTCATAAAGTAGCAGAAAGTATTCTAAGAACTAATGCAACACGGGAATATAGAAAGGAGATTCTACTGACAGGGATGACTGCAATTAGGGATACAAACAATAGGCAAGAAAGGGCTGGAATTTATTGGAGAAAACTGGCAAAAGAACCAAGGCATCGGGAGCAAATAAAGAGGGAAAGGCAATAGAACGGAAAGAGGCCAATAATTTATTTGGACTGCAGGCTAGAGATTGCCTTCGCTATCAAGGATTGATATCAGACTATAGAAAAAGAGAAAGGAATAAGGGGATCTTAAGTGAAACACCAGTACTGGTATAGTTTTTAGTAGAATCTGGAACATAAGCTGCTGTTAAAAAAACAAAAAAGGAATAATTAGTACAGCACATAAAATATTGCATGATAACTATAAGAATCAAATCAGAAGAGGTTAGAAAGTATTTTGAAAGTGAGATTGGGTAAGCAATTCACAAAGACAATGGCGGGATATACATGTATGGCTCCCAAATATGCAACAAAGTCTAGAAGATTTAGGATTTTGGCTTGGAAGTGTTTACATAGGTATTTGTATATCCCAAGTAGACTCCAAAAGAATTTTTCCTCTGGTAGATAGCAAATGTTGCAAGTATTATGGGGAAGAAAGAGGTAATTGGGAAAATATTTTCTAGGAGTGTAACAAGTTGGCAGACTTAAAAAAAAAATCCCTGCACTCTATCGGATACATTGGGTGAGCAAATTGGTATGACTAATGACATTTTTAAGCTACGACAGAATCAGAATTGCCTAGACATTGTAAGGCCTTACTGAGTTTAGTTATGGCGGCTGCCAAAAAAGCAATTACTAGGAAATGGAAATCAAAGTCTAAATCAACTGTACAAGAAGTAGTGAATATAGTAACATAAATAAAACCAGAAATGGCATCTTTAAAAAAGGGTAGGAGCAACAAATTACATATAAACCTCTATCCAGGTCTTGTTGTTTACTTCTTCTTTCTCTTAAACACCACATACTACTGGTTATTTCATAACCACTGGCTCTTGCACTGACCAACTCTCACAAACTATATCATCCTAACACCTACTCAATACCATGCCTCCTACACTAAAACCCTTTTCTCTTATACATCTTTCTCTTTACCACTATTCTAGCCTCTCTTTCTATATCCTACTATATCACCCTCTTTGAAAACAACTCTTTAAAGGAACAAAATCATCATCTCCAGCAAACACTACCATCATCTTTTTTCACTACCCTTAATCACAGTAACATAACCTGCTCCACTAATTTTCTTCTACCAAAATACCATAGAATAACTCATATAACATTCTACCTTAACAAAAGATATTGTAACAACTTACTCAAAATCCTTAAATTCCTATTCTACTCCAATCATTACCTCCTACTACATGGAGATATACATCCTAACCCTGGTCCCTACACTAAGACTAATCTAAACACAAATACACATTCTCTACCTATACCTCAACCAAGTATGAAAACATCTAACTCCCTTCTAATAGCTCACCTAAATATTAGAAGCATAAACAACAAAGTTCATCATCTCCATGCACTATTGAACTTGCACTCATTTGACATATTATGTCTTACAGAAACATGGTTAAAACCCTCTACTCATGACCAGGAAATAACCCCTCCTGGCTACAACATACTCAGATATGACCGTAAGAATAAGAAAGGTGGTGGTATAGCCATCTTCTATAAATCCAATCTCCAACTTACCATCCATAATGAACTTTCACTAACAGACCCCAAAGCTGAATCATTATCTACCAAACTCCAAATTAATAATAACAAATCTATCTATCTAATTTGTATATATCTCCCCCCTGGTAAAAATACTCAGACTCTAGAAAACTTACTAAGCACACTTTCCAACCAACAACACCAAGAAACAATAATACTTGGTGATTTTAATATTGACTGGATAACCTGTTCAAACCAACACCCAACTAACCATATTAATCTATATGGGTTCAGGCAATTAATTACAACTCCTACTAGAATCCATAAACAAAATAGAAAAGAAACAACTCTTGATTGGATCCTTATTAACAACCACCCTAGCAGTTACACTCCAGGAACCCTTCCTGATAATATTAGTGACCATATGCTTACATATGTCACAAGACAAAAAGTGAATATTCCACCTTCTCATAATCTAAGAACATCCCGATCAAAAAAGTTCTTTAACCCTGAAAATTTCATTACTGAATTACAAGCTTGTGATTGGTCACCACTAATTCACCTTGAACTAAATAAAGCAGTGACCTACTTTAATACAATCTTTCTTCAGATCCTTGATCATCATGCCCCTTTTCACTCAGCTAGAATAAGATCCAAAGCTGCTCCATGGCTTTCTAAACAAACAAAAGATAAAATGATCCTCAGAAATAAAATCTGGGCCAAATGGAGATCTACTAAATGTCCATCTGATCATCTCCTCTTCAAACAATTACGAAATGCCACCAAAAAAGATACTGTTAGAGATAAGAAGGAATATTATCTTCACCTGCAACAAAGTAGTCAAAAACCCCCTCAAAAATTCTGGTCAAGCATCAATAAACTTCTTAAACCAGGACAGGCACCTACTCCTACCCCTACAGGCTTTCACCTTAACAATGCTACACAGATCCCTGATACCTTTAATAAGTATTTCACAGAAGCCATCCAATCCCTAGCTAACTCATTACCTACACCATCTGCATCCCCACCTAATACCTCTGTACCCTTAACTAAGAACTTTCAAATCCAACCCGTTGCTACATCTCTTATTTATAAGCTTCTTAAGAATCTCAAACCTTGCACCCCATCTGCTGACCAACTCCCATCTGAATACCTACAAATAGCTGCTAAAGCTATCAATTATCCAGTCTCCATACTGATAAATAGGACAATTACTGAAGGAACAATCCCCACCTTATGGAAAATATCTCATATAATTCCCCTACATAAAGGAGGTTCATCAACTGAACTCTCAAATTTTCATCCTATTGCATTACTTTCCCCATTAGCCAAAATTATGGAAAGATGCATTCACAAACAAATTCTTAACTATCTTCTTCAAAACAAACTTCTAGCCGACTGTCAACATGGGTTTAGACCATTCCACAGCACAACAACTGCTCTCCTTTCCTTCTCCGACTCCATAAACAATAATAGAAACAACAATTGCTTCTCCTCAGCACTTTTCATAGATCTGTCTAAAGCCTTTGATATGGTTAACCACAATATACTTCTTGACAAACTTAGCCTTTATTCTCTTAGCCCACACTCACTACAGTGGTTTAGGAGCTATCTCCATAACAGGCAACAAGCAGTCCTTTGGGAGAACAACCTATCTTCCTTACTCCCAGTTAATATTGGAGTTCCACAAGGTTCAATCCTAGGTCCCCTTCTTTTTTCTTTATTCATCAATGACTTACATTTGAATATACCACAAGCCACCTGCATTCAATATGCTGATGACTCAACATTAATCTGCACTGCTAAAAATCTTCCCTCCCTCCAGTCCCTCACCCAATCTGTCTTTCAATATGTTGAAAATTGGTTCATGCAACACTGCCTCCTCCTTAACCCTAAAAAAACCAAGCTTCTTCTCTTTACTCCCACTCATAAATCTCCCACACCTCTCTTTACTATTTCCTCAAATAATGCGACCAGCATAAACCCTGATAAGACCACTCGACTGCTAGGTGTAACTATTGATAATCATCTAAATTTTGATGAACACATTAATATCACTATTAAAACTGTCAACAAAAAAATTGGAACACTCTACAGAATTAAACCCTTTCTTACCCTAGAAGTTAGAAAAACTATTGCTCAAACACACCTGATCTCCACCCTCTTCTATGCCTCACCTATCTACACTAACTTATCCAAAACAACACTACCAAACTCTCTAGCTGCTACAATAGCATAGCCAGATTCATTACTGCTACTCCCCAAGCGTACTCACCATTGTATTAACCTCAAACTTCTAAACTGGTTAGAGCTAAATAACCACTTACTCTATCAACAACTACTCATCTTTCATAAGACCCTTTACTACCCTGATGCCACCCCTAGCCTTACAAAACTGATCATACCTTATAAAAACCTAGCCACACTCCGTTCTGCTAATAAACTCCTAGTATCTCTAACTAAATCACATAATAAAGCTGGGGATGCATTACTCTCAAATTCCATTGGTAAAATCTGGAATCAACTCCCACAAGAAATAACTAATCAAAACTCTACCTCTCTTTTCAAAAAACACATTAAAGAACACCTCAAAACACAATGGCTGTGTCCTTGTGCAAATCCCGACTGAAATCATGCTCTCACTCAACTATTTTTCCACCCTTTTCCCCCTTACTTAGCTACTCATGATAACTTCCAAGAGTTTTAGAATTCTATCTAAGAATTAGGCTTTACCAGAAATTTTTTATTCTGCCTGTGTAAACTTTTTTGTTGTTATTTGTTACTCTTACTGTTTTTAAAAGCATTTTATATTACTATGTAGTATAGATTCATCTCCTATTTTACTAGGTGTTATGTGTTGAAACAAATTTTTCATTCTACCTGTATTGTTTTTTTTTTTTTTACTTATATTATGCATTATGTAAGAAATCATTGTTTACTGCCTGTATTGGAGCTTTTCTCCCCGGGCCTCTACTGAAAACGGATATTTATGTCCAGTTAGACTAGCTCGGTCAACAAATGTAAAATAAATAAATAAATAATAAAAAATGGAAACTGTGGGAACAATACATTCAGCCAAGGAATGAGGTTTAAAAGAAGGCAGGATCTAAATGAGCTATGTAATGTTTGACTGACAGTGACTGGATAGATTATAAGTGAAGGAGGACAGTGTTTGCAAATAAAATTATGGCAATATGGTTTGTTTTCATTTATATAAATGTAAGGCTGCCTACGTCATAAGTGATAATCTAATAAAGATGTTTATTTAATTACAAAAAAACAACTGAAAGGTACTTCTGGCTAAAGTCACGGTGAACAAAATGAATTTCCCACATCAAAAACTTCAAGTCTGCAGATGCTGATGGCTCCAACAGAGGAACATTTAGTTTTCCTAGGACAAAATATAAATCCAGGTGGGAACAGTTGTACAACAGCAAGATACGGCATACCCTTATGGAAAGTTATGCACAAGCTAAAGGATGCTAAACAGTCTCACATCTAAGCACCTTCTGAGATTTCACCAAGGCAAATATGCAAATATACTTACTATATGAAGACCCGAAGAGTTTCATGAGACTCCTCCCCTACACCTGTCAACTGTCCAAACTTTTGCAGAAAGTCCAGATTTTTGCCCTGTTCCTCCTAAAATTTGTGGTTTTCTGGGAAATCACTGAGGATTGAAATCACTAAATAATGAAAAACATTTGAGCTTCAGACTTTGTATAATTCATAAAGTGTGTGCTAACACAAATCCCATTATTCTAGCAAGTCTCTAAGTTTATAAGAGCAATATTTAAAATATATCCCTATTTTTGGGCCTCGGCAGTCACATTTTAGGCTTTGTCCAGATTTGTTGTTCTAAAAAGTTGAGAGGTATGCCCTCTCCTTAAAGGCCAGACAGCAAACACTACTGCATTTGTGGAGTTCTGTTCCTATGTCAACACTTGTATCAAAACATTGGTCCTGCTCCATAACACACACATTACCAAGCATAGGAATAAATTCCTTTGGTACAACTACAGCAATAACAAGCTCCATGACAACAGATAAAAAAAAAAAACTCCTCTCTCCAAGTAACAGACTAAAAAACAAATCAAAAAAATTATACAGAGAGCTCAGAAACAAAATGTTTTTCAGGGCCAGGTATGAATTCAAAATTACAAACTCTGTCAAAGACAAGCACAAGTTTTTCTTCAACTATAACAGGAACCTTTCCCAGTACTGGTCTGAGCTGATCTACCTGCTATGCATATAAAGACACAGCTGACCAAGTACCAGACAAATTTATTTCAAACTCTCTCCTACACTTCTTCACCTAGCCTACACACACCTACCCCTTTGTTGGCCTTCACCAACACATCAACTCTGACCAAGTCTTAAAGGCATGTTAGCATTAATTCAATGGCACATTGTCAGGTACACTTTAATTCAATGGAACCTGACAATGTGCTGTGGTACTTCCTTATCAGTATGAAGTACTGTCTTACTCACCCGCTTCACAATATGTTACACCCCAGCCACTTATCTGCCTTTGTGTCCGAGGCTTGAACTGTTGTAGTCATTCTTCTTTACAAGGGAGACCCTAGGAATGATCCTCGTAGTTAACTGCAGACCATAAGCCTCACAATCATTTTCTGCAAGACAAGCAACTGCATCATTAAGGGCATCATAAAAATGGATAGTTAGCCTTAATCAATTGACCCAAATCAGTTTGGGTTTGTGAAGGAACTCCTGTCTACTTAAGCTGGCCAGCTTCTTTAAAAACGTCAGTGAGAACCTGGATGAGGGCAAGTCAGTACATACATCACACCTCAACCTAATCAATGTTTTTGACATTATTCCACACTCAGACATTAAGGAAACTCATTGTACTAAATGTAAACCCCTGTGTAGTCAAAGGGATAGCAAACTGGCTGATGGAATAAAGCAAATTAAGACTGGGGGGGCTCACTCATCATCATTACCAGAGATGCCCTCCTAAGCTCAGTACTAGGGCTACTCCCATTTAACATTTACTTCTCTGGCATCAAAGCTAAAATCAAAGGATTTTGGCTAACTAAACTGGCTGATGACTCCAAGCTTGGCATTATCATCAACTCCCCTGGGAACTTCCATATTTCACATTAAGTATTAATATGCATAAATAAATGGTGCTCAGACCATTGTCTTAAGCAAAATGCCAAAACTTAGTATCACATACTTTGGCAAACAGGAACATAGGAACAATGCTAGACAAATAATCATGGCAACTAAGATGCCTAGCCATATACACCTTTAAGAAGGCATACTAAATGTTCTTGCTATCCTTTTCAAGCACTTAATAGTGTTTGAACAGTTCCCTGTATTATGGTCAAAATATAATGCATGCTATCTGACTCCAAGTGATCAAATAATATGCACTAGGAAGGAAGAGGCCAAGCAGTCCACTGTTTTCAATGAGACTACTTTACCCAATACTGTTGATCTCAGTACTTTGATATATTTTACTTCAAAAGACAGAGTTTGATGGGTTACGTACAACCTATCTGAATACCCTTACTCCTACCATAGGTTCATAGGTTGGTACTAGGCTATCGGCCCTAGGGCCTATATAAGCCTAGCCATAACAATTCCCTGGCTATTTCTTCCCACACTATTTACTTCCCTGGACCCCTGTCTAGCAGGGTGACTGATGTGATCCCAGGGGTGAATTTCCTTTCACCCAGCCAATCGTCAAAGTTTCTTTTGAAGAGGGTCAAAGAGGCACTCTGCTCGACATGTATGGGCAGTCTATTCCAGAGTCCGGGGAGTCTCTGGGTCAGGAACATATCCCTCCAGCATGTTTTGTTTATTGTGATGACAAGGTTTAGATCCCTGGAGTGTGTGGCTCTGAGGGATTGGGACCTCTTTAAGTGTAGCATGTCCAAATTAATTGTACCACCTCAAAACTAACAGTTATCAGAAACCTGGGCACATTTGTTGACAATGAGCTCTCCTCGAACCAACACAGTCTATTAACCCATCTGATTACCAAGGGTATTTTGTCTTGATCAAAGAACATTAACATACCTCTCTACTCCTCCCTTATTAGGCCTATAACTGAATACTGCACTTCCTTGGCATGCATTTGTTCAGGCATATCACCCAGCTTGAAAGAACCACTGTTTTCTCATTAATAATAAAGGATCCGAATACCAGTATTTATGCAAAACACCTTAGAGTTCTATCTCGATTCTTTGTCTTGGAAAGATTCCTGAGGAGCTCTTGGCCTACAAGGCATCAAAAAGCCTTGTCCTGAGCAACCTCCTTCACAGTCGCAAATTCAGCAACACCCATGAATGCCTATAGTAAAGACCTTAACCTTCACCATAACAAGCCAAACTTGCTGGCATGACAGCTACCCAACTCAAAGAATTAATCTACTCTAGAACAGACTTCCACCTTTAATAGTCTCACCCTTCTCAAATGCAACCTAGAAGAAAAGGATGGGTAGCTGCAAATGCCTTCTGTGTCTTGTCTCATATCCCCTCATGAAACATGGTAGCAAGTAGTTGGAATTGCAGTAGCTAGGCTACTAATGATCTACCCAATCAACTGCATAATAAACTATGAACCTAAAGAACTGACAAAATCTGCAGTTATGTACTTACCATAATGCTGGATACTTTCATTCATAGTCGCCTGACAAGACTAATGCGTCCTTGTGACACTTTTCTGATCCAAGCTAGCTCTTCAGCCTTGAGCCCCTTAAAAATATTATCCCATTAAGCCCTTGTATGTGTAGAGATACCTCAGATCATGTTTCTTGTCAACTAGCACAGTTGGATTCCAAATGGGTAAATAAAATAAACGTGAAAGTCCTTCAGGTCCTACAAAGTGGCAATTTGGAAGGGGATGAAGGGCTTTTCATACTGGATGGATGTGAAGGAAATTAATCAGTATTACTAACTGACTGATGGGTTATAAATCCCAACTGCAGAAGAACTTTAAGGAAGATGCTCCAAAGGAAGCCCCGGACCTAGAGATGGCACCTAACTTGCAAAATGCTTTGCAGAGGTGTCAATGTAGACTACATTACTGCTGCTGAGATCCCATCAATTTACGAATGTCTAAAGATAGCTGTTGAAGTGGCAACAAACCTGCTGAAGAGAGCTTTAGGTTTGCATCGTAACGGGCAACTGTATTTTTGCATACTCAATTCACAATCTGAAAGCTATCTAGAAAGACTGACTTAAGTTATTCTGTTTCCTTTGCAATTACACTCAGTTGAAAAGATACAAGAGCTTTTTTTGACAGATTTTGTTCTGTGCAGAAAAAAATCTAAGCTGCCTACGTACATCTTACCTAAGGTATATTCACCTTTATTTGGACGATTTGGAAAAAAAAGACGGAGTGGACTGGATGGTTTATGTTTGCATTGGAAGCCACCTTGAGAAGAAAAGAGGGATTACTGTGCAGATACACTTTTTTTTTTAACAAGAAACATCTTTATAAAATTATCACTTATAACATAGGCAAACATTTATATAAATAAAAACAAACCTCACTGGCACAATCTCAGTTGCAACCAGTTTACATCACAAACTGACACAGTTCTAGCTGCAAACATTATACATCACTTATAATCTGACCAATCATTGTCAAACATTACATAACTCCTTCAAATCCTGCCTTCTTTTAAACCTCATTCCTCTCTTGTATGTATTGCTCCCACAATTCCCACTTTTTCCCATGTAATTTGCTCCTACCCTTTTCTAAAGATCCCGATTCCAGTTGTTTTATCTCTGTTACTATATTCACTACTTCTAATATAGTTGGTTTAGATTTTGATTTCCTTTTTCTAGTAATCCCTTATTTGGCAGCCATCATAATTAGACTCAGTAAGGCCTTACTATGTCTAGGCAATTTTGATTCTGTATCATAGTTCAGAAAAATCATTTCCGTAGTTATACCAATCTTTTCACCCAGAATCTCTGATAGAGTAGTCTGCAGGGAATCTTTAAATCTGCTAACTCATTACACTCCCAGAAAATATGTTCCCAGTTACCGCTTTCTTCCCCATCACACCTCCAACATTTGCTGTCTACCTGAAGAAAAATTCTTTGGCGTCTAACTGGGGTACAGAGAACATCATCTCCTAGCTATTTCTCTTTATCCATGCAAACATTTCCAAGCAAAAATCCAAAATCTTCTAGATTTTGTTGCCTATTCGGGAGACCAACATATATCCCCCCAATTGTTTCTTTGTGAATTGGTTATCCAATCTCTCTTCTCAATCCTTGCTAACCTTCTCTGATTGATTCTTATAGTTATCATGCAATATTTTATATGCTCTACTAATTATGCCTTCTTTAATAGCAGTTTCTGTTCTAGATTCTAATAAAACTCTACCAGTGCTGGCCTTTCATTTAGGACTCCCCCAGTTCTTTCTCTTTGTCTGTACTATGATAACAATCCTTGACAGGGAAGGCAATCTCTAACCTTCACTCCAAATAATAATCCTTGGCATCTTCCTATTTTATTACCTTTCCCTCTTTGGTTATGTGCTCCCAATACCTTGGTTCCTTTCCCAGTTTTCTCCAATAAATTCCAGTCCCCCTCTTACCTATTGTCTGCATCCCTAACTGCAGTCATCCTTATTGGCAGAATCTCCTTTCTTTATTCCCGTGTTGGCTTAGTTTTAAAAATACTTTCTACAACTTTATGAATATAATATTATGTATGATTACTGTTGTTCTTCTTACAGGTCTGCATCCAAACTCCAAATCTCTCCTTGTTTCTTGAGCTTCCCCCCCTGTTTCATCATCATCACTTTCCACTTTGAATTGTAGGTTTCTGCTTATGTGCATAGGAGCCACAACTGTGTAGCTCTGAAATACTCCTTCAAAACTGAGCAATCCCAATCTGCCTTGTTATATTGGAAGAATCATCTTATCCCACTTGACTACTGCTATCTTCCCTTCCCATAAAAAATCCTTCAGCTCTTTATTAATTGCTATCTACAACTTCTCCTCTGGTTGATAAAAATGTGTGCCTGACCTGTGTATAAAACTAAAGGGACTAAAAACATTTTAACTGCTCATATCTCACAATCTATATAACAGAGCTTCCAGTTCTCAGTTTTAGTTTAGTCTCTTTCCACATATCCTTAGTTGGCACACCAAAATCATTTTAATCCATACTCCTAAGCACTTCATTTTACCATGTTCCTATAAATATGGATATTGCTGAATCAATTTGTGTGTGGGTACATACATTTACTGCTATTATCTTTTAGCTTCATTAATCATGTATCCCAAAAAGACTTTTGAAGCTGCCTCTGAATATTCTGCAACACTGTAATGCCCTTTTCTGGTTTTTATCAGGTATAAAATAGTACCATCTGCAAATAGAGACAGCTTTTCATGACTACCATACCAATTATATCCTTGATTTTCTGAGTCCCTTATTTTCTTTGCCAATGGTTCTAAATATAATGCAAATAAAGGGAAAGAGGGCACCCACAGCTTGGTTCCTCTGCTCAAGCACAAATTATTAGAGAGGCACCCAGCCACTTTCATTTTCACCCCATATCCCTCATATATCCTCCTAATGTACCTTATAATTTTATCAGGAAATGTAAATGCTTCCATTACCCTGCTCATAAAGTCTTAGCTTGCTCTATCAAATGCTTTCTATGCACCAATACCCACCACCAACAGTGGTATTTTCTTACATTCTGTTTCCCTCTGGATCATCAATTTTCTGTTAATGTTGTCAGATGTTTGCCTCCCCTCCACAAAGTCACACTGATCCATATCTATCAATTTTGGCATCACTTTTGCCATTCTTTTAGCCATTATAAACGCTTTATCTTTTTGTTATAGGCTCCCTAAGCTTGGCAACAGCCCTTTCTACTTCCTGTTGCCTGAGTTGCTGTGATAAAAGTTTGTGTGCTCTAGAGTTATTATCAAAAACAACAGTTACTTAACAGCAATCTTTCTGAATTCATACATATTATATTATTGAGGTAATCCCTTATTTTCTGTTTAGCATTCCACAGTTGGTCTTCCTCTTAAGTGAAATGTCCCCTATTTTGCAATACTTTAACATTTGACAGTCCCTCTAAATAATTCTTGTTACTTCTTAACCATATCTCCCTTTCTTTTATTTCCACCATATTTTTAAACTCCACTTTAAATTTTATCCAACTCACTAGCTATGCTTTCAGAAGAAATTTCTATCTTCTCCAACAGTTCCCAAACAATTTCCACTACCCTTTCCATAAATTCCTCTCTTATGAACAGATAGGTGGGAAAGCACCAGTGTCTCATTTTAATTTCATTATCCTGTGTCTTTATTTTTAGTTATTACTGGCACATGATCTGAGATACTTATTGGGTGCATATCATGACCTTCAAATAAATGCACAGGTTCCTGCTTGTTTGTTTGTGTCTTTCGGCTTTTCCCGGTTAGGGGTTGCTGAAATGCAAATTCCGTCTTGCCTAGCACAACTTTTGTATCTTGGGGAATAATATGTACATTTACTCCAAAATCCTAGTACTGAATTCACATCTTCCATGCCAAATATTTTCATAAATTTATTCAAAAATCTACCCCCCTTTATTTTCCCTTCCACTCCCCCCAGACACATCTCCACTGTTGCAAATCAAATAGTCCCAGCTACATGTAATATTTCTTGCTGAAAGTCTATCATTTCTGCCATAATTTTCATAAGCTCTATCATAGCAGTTTTAGGTGGAATATAAATACATGCCAATGTAATCCTCCTCCCTTGCCAGTAGCCCCTTAGTACTACAAATCTACTATTATTGTCTTGTCTTTATCACTATTGGAGATCCACTTGTAATTAACATAAGTATTCATCTATTCCTTTGTCCCAGGTATTCTGTTGAAAAACCATCCTGGAAACCTTTCTTTATCAAATTCAAATGTTCCTTCCAAGTGTGTCTCCTGTGGCATAGCTATTTGCAGTCTACATTTTTTAATAATTCACCACTTTTTCCTTTTTGTATTTACCTGAGAGACCATTAACATTTAAATACATTACAGAAATCATCACTGTATTGAAAAGCTATTATTCCCACCTTTTATGTAAAACGGCTTTTTTTTTATGTCTAGTGCCAGCTTTTGTATTATAAGCATATACCATTTGGCACGTTGACCTTTTATACAGTTGTGTCTTGCCATATCTGTTTCAGCTTGTGTCGCATCTTAAAAACTTTTTGTTTTATTGAAAGCCCCCAAACAGAAAAAACAAACACTCCCCCAATACCACCATAAAATCTATTAACCTAACAGCATACAAAACTATGTACATCTTCAACTATTGAAGTTTTATCCTCCTAACAGGAATCGGTGTTCCAGACAGCCACACTCACAAATTTGAGTTAACCTACAATAAAGGTTATCCATGCTAAGATACATAGTGCAGCCTGTGCTTCAACTAAGTGCTGTCTGGTTTTATCTTATTGTTATAGCTCTCCCAGCTGAGTAAACACTTGAATGCTTTCAGAGAACATTATCTCCTAGCTATTTCTCTTTATCAGATGGTCTTCCTGGAGACACGAGGACCAGATACATAATTGCTACCAAGCATAAATTTACCTGCTAGAAAAAAGCCATATAATATTCAATATTCCTTTTCATTTAACTGCATTCTCCTAAAACTTACAAGATCAAGCTAAGGGCCTTAATCCAGTTATTCCCCTATGCAAGAATGAGAAAAAGCAATTTTATTTTTTTATTACAGTACCTTTTTTTCACTGCAATGCCTACATTTCTTAAAACTAAACAAGGTAAAAGAAAGGAGAATGTAAAGAAAAAACAGGAGCATCTGTTTACATTTGTACCCCTTAGACTTAGAAATAACTGAGAAAGCTTTATTCTATAGCATGCAAATAAAAGCATGCACCATAAAGATAGTACCATTAAGAAAAAAATGTTTTAGTGTACTTTCTCCTTCCTTTTCCCCTCTCCTATGTAGTTTTCTGAACATTAATGACATGAATTAGGTGCAACCTAATAAAATCATCTTCAAAAACAGTTAATTTCCCACCTAAACAACTGCAGGACATGCAACTGCCTAGCACCTGGCTGACATATTCTAACTCCTTTCCCATACCCACTATCCAACCTCTTTAAAACTCTCATAGATGCACTATATATTATCACACGTTACTTACTAACTCACTGTTGCCTACACCCCATTCCCCATCTATACCCACTAACTCTCCCCTAGACTAAGCTGAAAAGCTTTCCCTTAAAATGTCAATGCACCTCATATGAACTTTTTTATATTCCCCTTTTTTAGTTTTTCCTTTCTGGTCTTCTCTTCAGTACATATTCAAGATTATCTCTACTAAACATACTGTATGAACAACAATCAAATGTTACTACCTGCTACACTTTTAATGGTACGTTTAAAACAACTATGCTTATGTAAATATTTTATGCAATGTTATCGTCTGCTATATTTTTACAACTAAATGCATAAATATCTTATGTATAGTATGTTAGCAATTGTTCTGGAGCTTTTCTCCTCGGGCTTCCTCTGAAAATAGACAGCTATGTCCAGTCGGACCTTCTCGGTAAACAAATGTAAAATAAATAAATAAAATGAAGTAGGATATATGCTGTAGAGTCCCCTACAAGTTTAACAAAGTCCAAAAGAGTACATTATTTCCAGATTTTCTTGTTCTGTCATGTTTCACAAATAGAATTATTGCTTTGTGATCCCACGTTTGTCAATTTTCAAGTTACTAGTTTTATTCCTGTTCATCTCCATCTCCCAAATTCTGTCTCTGCTTCATTTCCAACAACTCTCAATTCTTTTAGTCACCTCTTGTTTTTTTCCTTCTCTCAAGCATTTTTTGTTGAAACATTGGAAAATGTTTCACTGGCACAGTGTCTCTGTTTCACAGCTTACTTTTGTTAAACTTTTGTATTTCCTCCTTAGCATTTACTTCATTGAAAAATGATTTTGTCCCTCCAGGGAATGATATTCTGAAGACAGCTGGGTGCAGCAGTTTGAAGCTCAAGCCTGCTTCGCAACATTCAGTGAATAGTGGAAAAATTTTACTCTTCTGCCTGGTGTACAGTGAGTAATTATTCTCCAGAAACACTTTGCCATCTCCCACTTTTAGTATTTTGTCTTTCTGCCGGTTTTGTTGGAATCAACCCCTTCTGATGGTAGGACTGCATCTTTACTATTAAAAATCTAGGCTGCTTTTTGAAAGCCAGTTTGGAGCATACACATGATGTGCCCTTTCAATTAACAACTCCTGCTGTGGAACACCAGCCCAGTTGCTTACTTGTGCTTTCAGTCCGTTCCTTCCAGCTTCTGTGGTACAGCAAAAAGTTTCAGGTTTTCCCTTTGTGCTCTGTCCTCTAATTATATTATTTTTTTAATCTCTTCTTGGGGGGGACACCATTCTTAAGAAAAACTAAGTAAGGAACTGAAGAATATACAACCTGCTAATCAAATAATCTTCTGGAAGAAGTAATAGTAACAAACAGTAATGTTTTCCAGGAGAGAAACTTCAGGAGTGCAGAGAATGTTGGCTCACATGGTGATCTAGTTAACACTTCGAGTATGAAAAGATCCCAAGGAGACACCTTGGTTTTCCAAGTGGAAGTCAAAGTAGAAAGATTCCCTTGAGAAAAGCCTTGCAGAGTTTATGTGAAGCCAAGAAATGGGCTTTATAATCTGAATGACAACTCAAAATAGCATCTAACTCCACTTTTAATTGTACAAAAGGTGCAACACAAGTCAAACATGTTAGCCAGTAAGTGTAATATCTCCAGAATAGGAGCAGGAAAAGGGATCAATATCTTGTGATGCCCAGATTACGAAACATTTCCATTTATCATGATAAAGCTTAGAAATTGATTCCTACTAGGCTGTGGATAGAATTCTGACATCACTTGCTAAAGTTGGATTATTGGCCATCAATTGAAGTGCAAAAACCAAGTAGTTAGTCTGAGGTAGTGGAGGTCCAGGTGAGTATTCCCTGATGGATGAGATGGGGGCAAAGATCACAGAGGTCTTCAAAGGGGTAGCCAAATTTGCCAGAGCCAGTAAGGGGCATCGAGTATAACAAGAGCTTTGCATCTGATCACTTTCTGCAGAAACTTGGGAATTAGGGGTGGAGGGGTAAAAAAAGTAACCCAGGAGGTCAGTGCTTGACCAAAGCACTTCTCGGGGAATGTCCCTCCAGGGAAAACACAACAAAATTTACTGCATTTGGTGTTGGATGGGGTGGCAAATGGATCACAGTAAGGCTGGCCCAAGAAGCTGAAAATCTGTTGTGCCAGTGCTAAATTGAGATACCAATGAAAGCACTGGGACAGATCTACTGAGCAAGTTAGCAAGGCAAATGGTCTGTCCAGGAATGTTCAGTGCAGTCAAAAAGTGGTGCAAAGCAATTCTCCACTGCCACACCATCATAGCTTCCTGGCATAAAGGGTAACTCCTGGTTCCACCTTGCTTGTTGATGTACCAAATGACAAAGTATTGTTCATATGGATGGAAATCACCATGGAAGAAGGTAATCCTATAACTCCTACAACATGAGGAGAACTGCCAGCATCTTCAAGAAACGGATGTGAAATCTGGCCTTTTCTGAACTCTAATACTTGGATCAACCTCACCTTGCAATGCCTCCAACCATGGAAGAGGTGTCCATGTTTATTAACTGCTGTAGATACCTGAAGAACAGAGATAACATAACTGTTCCTTACAAAGACTGGTTATGATAATGGGGGATGATGAAAAATGATAAACACAAGACCAGTGAGCCTTTAAAAGTCACTGCAGAATCATCATGTGAGCTCACCAAACCCACAAAGCAAATCATGTCCACTAGAGACCAAGCTTGGATAGCCTGGCAAAAATATAATAATCCTTCTGATCCTATTCTATGCAAACAGCTATGTAATCAGGCTAAAACGACTAGTCATTAAAGACAAAAAAGAATACTTTCATAGTCTACAAGCCCAGCATAAACTAAACCCAAAGAAATTCCTGGGAGCAATTAATTCCCTACTACACCCACCCTCAAACAATCCATGCCCACACCCTGACAAAACACCCTCTGACACAGCCTCACTCTTTAATTCATACTTCAACACCATAGCTAAGCTGACCACCACCTTCTCAACCACTAGCCCCAATTCACCAGACCAACCTTCATCACATTCCACACCTTTCTCTCTACCTAACTTTTCTTTCGCTTCTATACCAACCTCCACTATAAAAACACTCCTTCAAAACCTCAAACCTTGCACTAGTGCTCCAGATAACTTATCTGCTGAATTCCTACAACTATCAGAAAGCTCAATTGCTTACCCCATCAGCATATTCCTCAACATATCAATTCAGGAATCCCCTATACCAAATGTTTGGAAGAAAGCATACACTCTTCCACTCCACAAAGGTGGCGATAACTTGAACATCTCCAACTTCCGACCCATTGCTATTCTCTCCCCTTTCTCCAAAATATTAGAAAAATGTGTCCACATCCAACTTCTTAACCATTTAGTTAATAACCAGTTTCTTTCCCCTACCCAACACGGCTTTAGACCAGGCCACAGCACTAATACAGCTCTCATCTCCTTTATGGACAAAGTAAATAGGGCTCATGATGCCAGCTTCACTGTCTCTTCATGCTTCCTCGACCTCCCAAAAGCCTTTGATACTATATCCCATCTCCTTGCACTCATCAAACCTGCTAATTTAGGTATCTCATCCCAACCCTAAACTGATTCTCAAACTATCTCTCTGGTAAACAACAATCAACAAAATGGCAGCAATCCTATTCACCCTTCCTCAAAATAACCACAGGAGTACCCCAAGGATCCATATTAGGCCCCCTTCTATTTAGCATATTTATTAATAAAGAATAGTTGTGTAAAATCTTACCATAACCATAGATGTCCTTCTCCTCCATATTGCAGTATTCATACTGTGGGATTTCCTGCCTCAGGCAACCCAACGTCGGCTTCTATACAAAAGCTTAAGCCTGGCTGCTGTAGGTGTGTGGGATGTCACATGCAGGGCCATAAACCAGGGACCGTAAGTGTGATGTCTGCACGCACAGACCTCAGAACTTGAAGCCCAAGATAAGGAGTACAGAAGAAAAGGTTGAGTATAAGGAGAAAAATGCCCCTGAAGGGCTGTGCAGTTTAGCCTGTGGGGAGTGGATACAGAGGTCAAGGACCAACCATCCAGTAGAGAATAAGAGGTATATGGAGGGTGGGAAGGAATACTGAAACATGGAAGAGAAGGACATCTATGGTTATGGTAATATTTTACACAACTATTTTATGTCCTTCTATTCCTGTTGCAGTATTCATATTGTGGGAGAGTACCACAGCTAGAAGGAGTGAAGGGAGGGGGCAGAGGTCAGGGATTCCAGGAACCCCTGCAGGACTTCTCTGGCAAATCCTGCTCTGGCCCTAGAAACCTGGTCTAGCTTGTATTGTCTAGTGAAAGTGTGAACTGTAGACCAAGTAGTGGCTTCAATGATGGAGGCTGGGCCCAGCCCTCTAAGGAAGGCCTTGGAGGTAGCCCTGCCTCTAGTGGAATGAGCCCTAACTCCTTGAGGCAATGATTTGCCATGATGTGAGTAGCAGAATAGAATGGATTTCCTGAGTCAAAAGGAAAAGTTTTGTTTGGAGACTGCCTTACCCAGAGCCCTGTGGTGGAAGGAGATGAAGAGTTGGTCAGATTTTCTAAAGGACTTATAGTTTTGTCTAAGTAGAACCTCAGTTGTCTGTGCAGGTCTAGGGAGTAAAGAATCCTCTCTGCGGTATTAGTTGGAGAGGGGAAGAAAAGTAGATGAATGGAATGATTTAAGGATAGCTCATTTATCACTTTGGACATGAAGGAAGGGTTTGTGTGCAAGGTCACCCTGTCATTGTGGAAGATGGCGTAAGGAGGACAGGCCATAAGTGCCTGTAGTTCAGATACTCTATTAGTGCAGGCAACAGCCACTAAAAGAATGGTTTTCCATGTGCACATTTGTAGAAAAGCTGTGCTGTCTGGCTCAAAAGGAGGTAAGGTGAGTTTTTCCAACACAAAATTGAAGTCCCAGGGAGGAGGGATGGGTTTTCTTGGAGGTCTGATATGTAGTACCCCTCTCAGTAAAAGTTTAATTTCCAGTCTGGAGAGCAGTGGTGCCTGTAAAGGCAAGCAAGCTGAAATGGCAGAAAGGTGGAATTTCACTGAAGAATATGCTAGTCCTTCCTTAATCAACTCACATATATAGGTAAGGACAAGTGAGGGATCTGCCTAAAAGGGATCCCTGTCCTTAAGGGAGCATCATTTTGAAAATCGCAGCCATTCAGACCAATAGTTTTTCCTAGTAGGTGGTTTCCTGGCCTCCCTCAGGACTGAGAGCATGTCCTCCAAGTAGTGTTGTCTGAAAGGGATCAGAGGTTGATCACCCATAGAGTTAGGTGCAGCAGAAACAGTGGGGGGTGAATTATAGATCCCTTTTGTTGCATTAGTAGGTCCACCTTGTGGGGTAAGTTGTAGTGAGTGCCCTTGGCTAGGGAGTGAAGAAGGGGGAACCAGTATTGCCTTGGCCAATAGGGGGTCACCAGCAAGATTTTTGGTTGTTCCTTCTTGATTTTCAGGAGGACCTTTTGTATTAGAGGGAAGGAAGGGAACCGTACTGGAACATTCCCTTCCATGAAAAGCTGAAGGCATTCACTCTCCATGCTAGAGTGTAATCCCTGGTGCAGAAAGTGTTTAGTTGTCTGCTCTGGGGGGAGGCAAAAAGATCCACTTCAGGTGTGCCCCACTGGTGGAAGATGTCTAGGAAGGTATCCCTGTTCAACATCCATTTGTGTTGTAGAGAGGATATTCTGTTGAGCAAGTCCGCTTGTTTGTTTTCCTGAGAGGGGATGCAAGAGGCCTGCATGAAAAAGGTTGTGGTTGGCCACCAGATCCCAGATTTGTAGGGTTATCTGGCATAACTGGTATGCCTTTGTCCCTCATTGCTTGTTGAGGTACCACATGACAGTTGTGCTGTCTGTCACAATGTCGAGCAGCCCTGGTTGCAAGATGGGAAGGAAAGCTTTTAGAGCCAGCAAGACCGCAGCCATTTCTCTGACACTGATGTGTTGCTTTTGCTGGGCTGGGGTCCAACACTGTTGTACCTTGAAATCCTGTGACGTTGCCCCCCCAACCCTAGGTCTGATTCATCTGTGCGCATGGATTGGGAGGTGGGAGGGGGAGTTGAAGAGAACTGCCCTAGTTCCGTAAAATTTGCTGAATCCACCAATTTAGCTATGTTTTCAGGAGGGCAGAAGGGGGATAAGTTTATCTAGTGGTTGTTGGCCCTGAGACCACACATTCTTTAGGTACCATCGCAATTACCTTTGCAGGGTCTCAAATTTAATTCCCATAGGAGAAAGCATTTTTCCCATCTTGTTCAGACTTTTGCATTTTCTATCTTAAGGACCATTCAAGAAGGCTCCAGTTTTGGGGGCATAAGCAAAGGATGCTTTAAAGTCATCTGAAAAGTCACAAAAGGATAGTTAGGCCTGACAGGCCAGACATCTCATTGTAATGCCTCCTCCCGCAACCCATGCCACTTCGTTGGCTGCATTATGCATGAGCCATATGAACAGGTTGGAAATATTTAGCATTGTGCCCAGTTTAGCTTCTGTTTTCTGGACTAAGATGTAGGTGGGTCTCCTCAGAGTTTTAACTGCTTGCTGTGATAATCCCCTCTGGAAGTGATTCATACAAGTGGAATAGTTCAAGGCCCCAAGTACAAATGTCCCTATAGCACACATCCACTTCTCAATATGTCCATAGCTCTGGATTCTTTACTGAGTGGATGAACAGTAGCCATTAGCTGTTTCATACTAGCAGCTGCCACAACAATGGAATTGACCAATGGATCCTTAAGCCAAATGTTATTTGTCTTGGGGGGGGGGGGGGGGCTAAGAATTTTGTCTGTTTTTTTCATAACACTGACACATAAATTGAGCTCCTGCCATGATTTCTTGACAGCCAATTTCATTAGGAGGTCTGTAGGAGGGACAACCCAAGATGTAGAAGCTGCAAAGCCACAGCTGTACTGAAAGAGTGGATCAATAGGCCAAGGTCCTCTCTGCCGCATTAGGATTAAAGATCTTGCTGAAAGTGGTGTCTTTCGGAGGGCACTGGGGGAATTCTCTCAGTCATCCAAGTCAGTGTCTGAAGTGGCCAATTCCATTCAGAAGTCAATGTGTCTCCTTTCACCCATCCTCTTTCTTTGAATGGGAAGTGGTTAGCAGACTCCTCGGGGGACACCTGAAGTTGAGAGGTGTTTTTCAGGTGTATTCCTCGATTCTGACCCATGGATGTATGAAAGAGTTGAGACAGAAAAAAACAGAGGGAGCCATTGGGTATAAGCTGATCTTGAAGGAGTCTGAGTGTTCATCTTCAATGGACAACAAATGCTCCTCCTAATCTAGAAGGCTGCACCAACCTTGGCCAGATCATTGGAGAATGCCTCAATAATCAGATCCACTGTTCCTGAAGAAATGGGTGGTACCGAAGATGGCATCCCCAAAACAGATAAAGTTGAATGCTCTGAGGAGGACAGCAGTGGCAAAAACTTAAAGTCTAAAAAGTTTCCAACGCAGACAGGGGAGCCATGCAAAACAGCTTCAAAGATAGTGCCAAAGACGCAACATCAAGCTGACGGTCTTAAGAGCCTCAAAGATGTGGGTGCCACATCTGATACCTCAGCTACCAAGCAAGGGACCCTAGTCAGTATAAAGGGAACAGGCTTCGGGCCCAGGATTGGCTCACAGACCATCGGCGCTGAGATACTTGCATGAGAAGGAACTAAACTGGGAGATGCAGAACAGCTTTATCTACCCTCAAAACCAAAGGGGATGGAAGGACACCTATCGCTGTGCAAGTCTTCATGAACATCCTCATCATACAATCCAAACCTGCTTCTGTGGAGCTCCTGTTAAGACCTGAAGGACTTAAAGGAAGAAGCTGAAGGAGGTCAAGAAGGTATACGTGATAGCTCCTTCTCCAAAGTCCTGATCAGAAATCTCAAAATGCACTCACTTGAGCCACTCCTTAAAATGGAGAACATCGATATCTGTGCTGTGACTAAGACCTGGCTCAAGGCTCCAGAGAACACTCCAGCACTACCATGATATAACTCGTATCACATTTTTTGGCCATGTAACCTGGACCGGAACACCAAAGGCTGAGGTGTGTCCATATTCATTAAAGATATCCACACCTCCAGGCTAGTTGCTCAGCATAATGCGTCCGAGGTTATTCAAGTGCAACCAACTCTGGGCAAAACTGAAATCCAAATTGTAGCTTGCTACAGATCCCCCACCATGCCCCAGGATTCCCACTCCTCTTTTCTTGATATACTGGAAAATATTAGGGTTCAACCAAACACCCTAATAATGGGCGAGTTCAACTATCCCATTAACTGGGAAAACTACTCCTGTACCAACTCCTTCGTTCAACGCTTTCTGGAATTCATAAATTCCAATGCCCTGGATCAACTGATCCACACCCCCACCAAGGGCAACAATATCCTAGACTTAGTCATTACCAACATGAGTGACCGGTGTTCCACACCTGAAGTCAACTCCTCATTGGTCCGATTCGACCATAAGCTAATCACTCCAGATTTCCACATTCCACCCCCATCTCCATTAAGGAAACCATGGTAAAAAATTTCTCCAAAGCCATCTTCATGCTTAAGACAGAATTGGTGAACTTTATGACACCCACTCAGATGGACAATACAGTTACGACTGCTGAATCCTACACAAATGCACTCTATAAGCACTTACATGAGTGCATGGATTGTGCTATCCCAAACAGAAAATACTAGAAAAATATACATCCGGTATCACCACAGCTCTTTAATTTATAGTCTTTTATTCTTCACAGTAGTTTAAAACAATGCAAGCGCTTTCGGGTTTTAACCAAATCCTTCTTCAGACATATAGCTAATGACATTTTTCAGAGCGTACTTAAATGAAAAAAGGTGCCAAAAAGGCTTCAAAACCACTATCCCAAACAGAACCAAGATGCTATCCTCCAAAAAAAGGAAGCCAATCTGGTGGTCCCCTGCCATAAACAAACTGCACAACAGAAGGAAGAAACTGTTGCAAAAGAGAGTAAAATTCTATGAGTGGGGGAGCTCCCAGGTCAGCCTCAGTAAGAAGCTGAGATCCCTTATAAGATCCTCCCAAAGCTAGCTACGAAAACAAAATCACCACTGATTTTAAGGACAACTTCAAAGCATTCTATAGCTATGTCAAGAATCTCAATGGCAACACCCAGATCTGCTTCGAGTTACAGCACAACGGCACGAAAATTACAGAACCAGCTGATATTGCCAACATCCTGGCAAATAGGTTCAGTGCTAAGTTAACCCCCCTCTCACCTCCCAAAAGGGTCCATATCTATACAGGAAGAATGCAGAGTCCCTGTAATCACAACTATGCAGGTAAAAGCTGCACACTCTAAAGCCAAAAACACAGCATCTGTGGGAATGAACAACAACCCAGGTTGCATTTTACATGACCTTCAGAACGAACTGGCTCCCCACCTAAGCACCATGTTCAATCATAGCCTCACATCAGGCTTTGTGCCCACTGAGTGGTGCACAGCAACAGTTATCCCACTCCACAAAGGGGGAGCCACCACTGATCCTGGGAACGATCGCCCTATCAGCCTGATGAGCCTGGTCTGCAAGGCCATGGAATGTATCATCATGGAACTCATAAACAAAGATGATGGTAACTTCCAAACTCTGGACCCCACCCAGTTTGGGTTTGTGAAAGGCAGATCATGCCTGCTGAACCTGATCAACTTCTTTGAAGAAGCCACCAAAGCTGTAGACGAGGGTAAGGTGGTTCACACAGCCTATCTTGACCTCACCAAGGCTTTCAACACCATCCCCCATTCTGGAATTATAGCTAAACTAGGTATAAATCCCTACATCACAAGATGGGTTGCCAACTGGCTCAATGACAGAACCCACACTGTTAAAGTTGCAGACTCCAAATCTGACTTCAAACCAGTGACAAGTGGAATACCACAGGGTTCAATCCTGGGACCTCTTCTGTTTGGTATCTACTTCTCTGAAGTACAGGCTAACACAGAAGGCCTCTGGCTAACAAAGTTCGCAGATGACTGCAAACTAGGAGCCATAGTTGAGTACCCAAATGATGTGGACATCCTACAGAAGGGTCTCACTGAGACAGATGCCTGGTGTCAGAGCAATGGCCTCAAGCTCAGTGCCAAAAAGTGCATAGTCATCCCCTTTGGTAAAAATTCTGTACCCATAAACTACCACATAGGCAGCAGCCTACTTAACACTGAATGTGTGATAAGAGACCATGGGACCCAGGTTGACAGTAGTCTCTCCTTTGATAATCACATCGCCACAGTAGTCAGGAAGTCCTTCTATGGGGCACACCTAATCACAAAAGGGTTCTCATCCAGGAAAAAAAGAGGTCATTGCTCCCCTCTACTTGATGCTCATTAGACCCATTATAGAGTACAACGCCCTTTTGGAATGTACCTCAAGACATCTGCAGCAGCTGAAAAGGCCACAGAAGTGCCTCACAGAGGATTATTGGCCTCAAACAGCTGCCTTACGCTGACTTTCTCAAAAAAACTCCAGCTTTACTCCGTAGCATATTGCCTACTCCGAGGTGATCTCTGCCTAACATATAAAGCTATGTCAAACCCAGAGCTGTTGGACATATTACACCTAAAGAAATCCCAATCCCTCTAAGCTACACACTCTAGGGACCTAAACCTTGCCACCACAACAAACAGGACATGCTGGAGGGATAGATTCCTGTCCCAGAGACATCACATACTCTGGAACAAGCTACCTATCTATGTCAAGCAAAGTTCCTCATTAGCACTCTTCAAGAAAAATCTTGAGTGGATGGGAAATAGGAAATACACCCCAGGGATCACGTCTGTGACTCTGCTCGACAGTGGCACAGGAAAATAACTTTCTTGGGTGGCGTAAGCCAGGGGACCTTGTTGGCTAGGCTTGCTTAGGCCCTTGGGCAGATAGCCTAGTAACTACCTACCTATGAACCTATAAATGTCCAGCATAATAATCAGCTATGATATAGATGGAACACAAGAAAGAAAATGCATGTGTCATACCAAATTGCCAGCTTGATCCTCTGTACCTTAGGTGCTGAATATAGCTTCAAATGTTGGCACTCCACTTTCAGGTCTCATCTTCTTTCAGTTTGTGCTATTCAGGCTGCTTATCTTTATCTTTTCACAATTCTAACACATGACTGCACAGCTAAGCATCATTCAAACAGAATCATCAAATTTGCAGATGACACCACAGTAATCGACCTTATCAAGAAGGAAGATGAGGGAGCCTACAGGGAGGAGGTGACCCAACTCGTTCATTGGTGCACTGACAACTTAGCACTAAATGTTGGGAAAACCAAGAAATCATCAGTTTTAGGAAGGCAAATAAGCCACACACCCCTATCGTCATCAATGGTGTCACAGTGGAGAGAGTTAATAGCACCAAATTCCTAGGGATACACATCTCGCAATACCTCAGTTGGGCCACAGACACTTCCTACCTTATAAAGAGAGCCCAACAATGTCTCCACTTTCTTAGGAGACTTCGTAGAGATAACCTCCTCCCACAGGTCCTACTTACCTTCTACAGAGCTACAATTGAGAGCGTACTGACAAACAACATCATTGTCTGGCATGGAAATTGCTCTCAAGCCGATCGGAAGGCAAAGGATAAGATCATTAAACAAGCCACAAAAATCATTGGCTCTAACCTTCAGTCCCTACAGGACATATATTAAAACAGATGCTATGGCAGAGTCCGAAAACTACTGAGGGATATACATCATCAGGCCTATGGACTGTTCAAACTCCTGCCAACAAGGAAGCGCTACAAAAGCATTAGATGCAGGACATCCAGATTCCACAACAGCTTCTTCCCACGTGCTATCAGACTGCTGAACAACAAACCCATAGTCGAACCTGCTAAATGGGTAAACAAACATTATTTATGTGCAATATGTCATTGTTATCTACATAGCTCACTTTACACTTTATACTTCATTGTGTTTATTTTTAGTATCTTATTTTTGATTTCTATTTCAGTATTTTTAAATTATTATTAATCTTCCTTCTGTAAACTATAACTCTTATGGTAAGAGCCCGAGTATCGAAATTTCGTGCAGTGACACGCACTTTTTCCTCTGTGTTGATCTGTATGACAATAAGTTTACTTTGACTTTATTTGATAACTTACTGGGCTTCTCTGCCTCTGCATCAGGCGGTAACAGCTCTTTGATTATCAATCTTTTTTCCATCAGAAAAAGCATGAAGGCCGAAGCACTTGCAGTTGGAACAATTTGCTGAAAGGTGCTCTACTCCTAAGAAAACCACGCACAGAACTCATGGGTGCCTTGGAGTGGAAACTTATGGCCACATTTCTGACATTTTATGAAACTTTTCAGCCATTACTAAGTGAAAATAAGCACCACACAAGTAACTATAAATAACCAACTAGACAGATATGCTACAACTATATTTAATAAGAACTAGTTAAAAAACTAAATTCTAATTATCTAACTTTTTTAAAGACAGTAGTAAAATGGCAATAGTGCGAACCTGCATTAACACCAAGGAAGGGAAAACCAAGAAGAACACTTCCTCACACACCTCTCAACTGTCTAGATTTTCGCAGAATGTTCAGATTTTTGCTCCACTTGTTTGGTCTGTTCCTCATGCAATTTGTGATTTACAGGGAAATATCAGAGGACTGAAGTCACTAAATAAGGACACACATTTTAATTTTGGAGTTCGTATCCTTCAGAAAACACATGCTAACACAAATCATGTTATTCTAGCAACTTTCTATGCTTATAAAAGAGCAATATTTAACATCTGCCCCTATTTTGGGGCATTTGTCCCCCCATTATTTTAGGCTTTGCCCAGATTTCTTGAGCTAAGAGGTTGAGATGAGAGTTATGCTTCCTCACCATCAGAAACTGGGCTAAGATAATTAAATTATTGAAAAAGGTTTGTAATTTTAAAACTCAAAGTATATATGCAAAAATGAAGAGCAGGAGCACACTTGGTTTACCGAGGCAGTAATCCACTTCTTAGCACTATAGCAGAAACAAGTAATGAAGCATCGGCACACACACATAACGGCATAATGGGAAATATTTTTAAAGATGCTCAAGGCTGAATCACTACTTTTGCCAGCATGCATAAGAAAAATGGCTCAAGGGCCCATCAGTTGAATTGAACAGACGGAATGAGTAGGATCTCATGGATTACTCTCGACATGAATGGGGCACACCATGGTACATATGGATCTTGTAGATTTTTGACCTTAAAAAAATAGCAGCAGCAGTTTTTTTCACTGTCTTATAATTTATTCATTTTAGGCAAACATCAAGAAACGCTATGTTCTACACTGTTATTACAGGTATGAGCTGCTGGCCTTTGCACTACTTCACATGATAACCTGCAAAGTCCACAGTTCTTTACTCAAATACGAGGCTTACATTAGATGCAAGGGTATCAAATGGTTCCTAAACCCTAGGCTAGTATTATGATCTACAATTCTAAGGAGATTAGAAGTACTTGCAGGGGTTACAAAAATGACTTTAGAATTGCTTGAGCTAACATCCAGTTTACTAGCAAACAGGCAGCTGCTTTCAGGAGCAAATTCTTTTTTTGTAGCTCCTCCTGCAATGCTTCAGCCTAGAAAGATGACCGTAGTAATACTACATCATTTGCATACAATGTGAGACTAACCTCTGGAATGACAAAAGGCAAATTGTTAATAAATAACGAAAATAACAGGAACAAACGAAGTCTTAAGGGGACTCCTATCTTAAAGATCTCATTATGAGATGCATTAGCAAATGAATGAATCCTAAAAGACATATCAATGAAACAAGATGAAAACCACTGCGTCATTTCCTCATTAACCACTATCAAACAACATTCCTAGCAACAAACTATGCCAGTTGCCTTTATTTTATTCACTTGTACCTTTCATTTAGTTTCTAACATTAGTACATTTTTTTAAACACCTTTACTGAATTATCAGTTGTGACATGGGCAATTTCACATTTAAGTTATTCAAATCTTGCTCCTTTTTTTAACAAACATCTTCATTAACCCATCATTTACGACATAAGCAATCATACATTTATATAAATGAAAACCAACCACACCAACACAATCCTAGTTGCAAGCATTATACATCACAAACCATTCTGACACTCCCAGTTGCAAAACACTATACATCACTTATAATCTACCCAATAATTTTCAGTCAAACATTACATAACTCATTTAAGTCCTGCCTTCTTTTAAACTTCATTCCTCCCCTGTACATATTGTTCCCAAAATTCCCTTCTTCTACATAGCTTGCTCCCACCCTTTTCTAAAGATCTCAATTCCAGTTGTTTTACCTCTGTTACTATATTCACTACCTCTAATATTGTTGGTAAGGATTCCAATTTCCATTATCTAGTAATTGCTTTTTTGGCAGCCACCATAATTAGACCCAGGAAGCCCTTACCATGTCTAGGCAATTCCGATTCTGTATCATAGCTCAGAAAAATCATCTCCCTTACCACACCAATCTGCCCACCCAGCATCTCCAACAGTGCATCCCACAGAGAATCCTAAAGTCCACCAACCCACTGCACTCCCAGAAATATGCTCCCAAGTACCTCTTTCTTCCCTGTCACACCTCCAACAATTGCTATCTACCAGAGGAAAAATCCTCTGGAGTCTACTTGGGGTATAAAAATATCTACGTAAACATTTCCAAGCTTTTGTTGCATATTTCGGTGACATACATATATCCTCCCATTGTTTCTTCCCAATCCTTTCTGTCCTCCTCTGATTGATTCTTATAGTTATAATGCAATATTTTATATGCTCTACTAATCATTCCTTTTTTAATGGCAGCCTCTGTTCTAGATTCTGCTAAAATCTCTACCAGTCCTGGTCCTTCATTTAGGACCACCCCCATTTCCTTCCCTTTGCCTATACTCTGATGTCAAATCCTTGACAGGGAAGGCAGTCTCTAAGCTGCAGTCCAAATAAATTCTTGGCCTCTTTCCCATTGTATTACCGTTCCCTCTTTAGTTATTTGCTCATAATACCTTGGTTCCTTTGCCTGATTTCTTGAATAAATTCCAGCCCCCTTTTGCCTATTGCCTATATACCTAATTGCAGTCATCTCTATCTGCAGAATCTCCTTTCTCCATTCCCGTATTGGATTCGTTCTTAGAATACTTTCTATTTTATGGATACAATATTCTGCATGATTACTGTTACTCTCCTTAATGGCCTGCATCCAAAATCCCAGTCTTTCCTTGTTTCTTGAGCTTCCCCCTTGTTTCAATATCAACCCTTTCCACTTTGAATTACAGTTTTCTGCTTGTGCTATGTATAGGAGCCTTAACTGTGTAGCTCTGAAATACCCTTGCACATTGGGTGATCCCAATATGCCCTATTCTACTGGAAGAATCAGCTTATCTCACTTGACTCTTGCAGTCTTCCCCTCCCAGACAAAGTTCTTCAGCTCTTTATTAATTGCTAACCACAACCTTTCCTCTGGTTGACAAAAATATCCCTGACCAGTGTACAAGACTAAAGGGACTAAAAACATTTTGACTGTTTGTATCTTACTATCCATATGCGTATAACAAAGCTTTCATTTTCTCAGTTTTTGTATTACTTTTTGTTTAGTCTCTTCCCACATATCCTCAGCTGCCACACCATAATCGTTTTTAATCCATACTCCTAAATACTTCATTTTTTCATGTCGCCATGTATCAATGAAGATAAAATAAAGGCAATAGTGGTAAGTTATGTACCCACACACAAATTGGTTCGGCAATATCTAGATTTATGGAGACATGATAAAATGAAGTATTTAGGAGTACGGATTAAAAATGATTTAAAACTGCCTCAAAATGTTGCACACACTGTCATGTCTCTTTCGGGTTTTGTCATGTATAAAATATCATCTGCAAATAGAGCCAGCTTTTCTTTACTACATACCAATTATAGTCTTGAACTTCTGAGTCCATTATTTTTTGTCAGTGGGTCTAAATAGAATGCAAATAAAGGGGAAAGAGCATACCCCTGCCTGGGTCCTCTGCTCAAGCAGAAATTATCAGACAGGACCCCAGCCACTTTAATTTTCACTTCCGATCCTTCATGTATCCTTCCTAATCAACCTTATAATTTTTTCAAGAAATGCAAATGCTTTCATTGCCCTGCTCATAAAGTTCCAGCTTACTGCGTCAAATGCTTTCTCTTCATCAAGACCCAACAACAATGGTATTTTCTGGCATTCTGCTTCCCTCTGGATCATCAAGGTTCTGTTAATGTTGTCAAACGTTTGCCTCCCCTCCACAAAACCACACTGATCCATATCTATCTACTTTGGCATTACTTTTGTCATTCTTTTAGCCATTATAAACATGAACACTTTATAATTGTGGTTTAGTACTGGAACATGCCTGTATGAAGCTGGGTCTGATGGATATTTACCCTCTTTAGGTTTTACAGCTACTACCACTTTCTTCCAGGATGTTGGTACTTCTCTTCCTCTTAAAATACTGAAACAAAGCCGTTCAGATCTTTATCAGTTTTCTTCCCTCCTAGATTCCAAACTTCCACAGGAATACAATCTGTTCCTGGGGACTTTCATGGAGATTGGTTATATATCACAATTTTTATCTCATCTCCTCCTATCCTAACCATTAGAAATTGAGCCTCATCTACCTCTAACCTGGGCATAGTTAATTCTTACATAAACATTTCCATTTGTATCTTTTCTTGATTTCCATAGTTCTTTGCTTTATACAGACTTTGACTGAATTTCTGAAATATTTTTAATACTTCTAAAGGATCTCTTATTACCTTCTTTGTTACAGGCTCCCTAAACTTGACAACACCCCTTTCTACCTTCTGTTGCCTGGGTCATTGTGCTAAAAGTTTTTGTGCTCTGTTATTATCAAAAAATAGTTGCTTAACAGCAACCTTCCTAAACTCATGCATATTATTGAGGTAATCTCTTATTTTCTGCTTAGCATTCTGCAGTCGATCCTCTTCTTGTTCTGTGAGATTCCCGCTATTCTGCAATACTTAAACATTTGCCAGTCTCTCTAAATAATTCTTGCTACTTAACCACAGTTCTCTTTCTTTTATTTCCACCCTATTTTTAATTTTTAAACTCCACCTTAATTTTATGCCACTCTAGCTATATTTTCAGAAGACATTTCTGACCTCTCTAATAGCTCCTGAATAATCTCCACTACCCATTCCTTAAATTCCTCTCTTTTTAGATAGGTGGGAAAATGTCAGTGTCTCATTTTTATTTCATTTCATTACCATGTGTTTTTATTTTGCTTATCATTGGCGAATGACCTGAAATAGTTATTGAGTACATATCAAGACAATCAATTAAATGCACATGTTCCTGTGGAAATGTAAATTCTGTCTAGCCTAGTTCAGTTCTTATATCTTGGGAAATAATTTTTAAACTCACTCCAAACTCCTATTATCAAATTTACATCTTCCATGCCAAATATTTTCAAAATTTCTTCAAAAATATACCGTCCTTTGTTATTCTTTCCCTTCTGGGCCCCCAGACACATCTTCACTCTTGCAAATCACATTGCAGTCCCCACCTATAAGTAATATTCCTTTATGAAAACTTTTTATTTCTCCCAGAATTTTTTAAGCTCTATTACAGCCGTTTTAGGTGGAATACAAGTACTTGCCAGTGTAATCCTCCTCCCTTACCACTACCAATCTTCCATTACCTTTTTTTATTCTCTTCTATCACTAATGGGGCTCCTCTTGCAATTAATATAAGTATTTCTGTTTTCCTTTGTCCCAGATATTTCACTGAATAACCATCCTGAAAACCTTTCTTTATCAAATTCTTACATTCAGTTCTTTCTAAGTGTGTCTCCTGTAACATAGCTATTTCCACCCTACATTTTTAATTTACTTCAACCGCAGTGGTGGTACTGCGGTAGCGTTGTCGCCTCACAGTAAGACGCTGTCCGGTTCGATTCTCAGCTAGAGCGTCTTCTGCATGGAGACATGCGTGAATGGGCATACCTTCATTGAAGGTTGTGCATCAGGGCTGGTAACACGGCACGTAAAAATCAACTACCAATCATTAGCGGACCAGAGTTCCACTGTGGCGACCCCTAACCGGGAAAAGCCGAAAGACACAACAACAACAACTCTTTTTTTGTATTCATCTGGGAGACCATTATCATTTTAAGACATTACAGAAAGAATAGTTTTGTAAAATCTTACCATAACCATAGATGTCCTTCTCTTCCATGTTGCAGTATTCTAGGCCTCAAAGGCCCCTGTTACCATTAAACCCAGGAGGTGAAGAAAATGCCTTGCCGTCACCTTTTGGGATAGAAGAGATTCCTGGAAGTGGGAAGTTAAAGACAGAACCTTGTCCTGTGTAGAAAGGCCTTCATTGTGTCTGTTCCGATTCTGCAGCTGAGGAAAATCTTGTCCTGGCTTGGGATCGGAGAGGATTTGGGGAGGTTGATGATGAATCCTAGGTTCTGCAGAAGGGACATGGTGAAATGTAGATGCTTTAGTAGAGTATCCCAGGACTGTTCCAGAATCAGGATGTCATCCAGATAAGGGTAAATCTGTATCCCTTGAGTTCTGCAGAAGACAATGGCTGGGGCCAGGGTCTTTGTAAAGACCCTGGGGGCCGTGGATAAACCAAAGGGCAAGTCAGTAAATTGGAAATGAAAGGAAGGGTCAGAGAAACACAAGAATTGTATGTGGGAACTCTTGATGGGTATGTGCAGGTAGGCTTCCTTTAGGTCTAGGATGACCATGAAGGCCTTGGCTGGAATGAGAGGCAGCAAAGTGGGCAGAGAGCATTTTGAAGGAGGGTACCTGAAGATGTAGGTTTAGAAAGGGCAGATCCAAGATGGGTCTCCAGGGGCCATCTTGTTTGAGTACCAGGAAGAGATGGGAGTAAAACCCTTTTCCTTCTTGTCCTGGAGGAACGGGCTCTATGGTGCCCAGCTGTAGAAGATCTGCCAGAACTTGTGGCATGAGATGGACCTGGTTTTTGGGGAAGGAAGGGATGCCTCTTCTGGGTGGCTTCTCTTTCCAAGATAGGAAGTATCCTTTTTGGATAATGTTTAAGACGCACTGGTCTGAAGTGATGGATTGCCAAAAGGGGGAGAGAGTGGGAAAGGTGGGCTGAGAGGGGGAGGTGGGCAAGCTAGTCATGCATTACTGGGGCCTCCTCTGTCCTGAAAGGGCTGTCTGGGTTGCTGTGGTGGAGCAGAGGATCTGGAGTTAGTAGGTCTCCTGGACCTGGAAGAGGAGGACTTTGGAGTACGTCTTACAAATGTGACTTTAGCAGGGTAATTCCTGTAATATTTGAGTAAGGGCGACACCAGCAGGTGCTTAATGACCTGGAGCTCTTTGATTTTTTTTTCTTGTAGATTTTTAAAAAGGTCAGCGGATTGTTTTCCGAACAGCACATTGCAGTCCAGAGGGGCATCCGAGATTTTAGCCTTGAAGTCCTCGGGGAGGTTCTGGAGTCTTATCCATGAGTACCTCCTGAGGGATGAAGCAGATGCTGCAGACTCGGGGGATGCTTCTGCAGCATCACAGCTGCACCTTATGGAGTGTCTGGCTACCTGTTGGGCCAAGGAAAGTTTGGATGAGATGTCCGTTTTGCTGGGACTTTCAGGCAAGGAAGCCAGCATGGAGGAGGCTTGAGAGACCAAGTCTAATGCATACTTGGTCATGTGGGTCTGATAATTTATGTCTCTGAAAGCCAAAGTAGAAGTGTACACCTTCTTCTCCATCCTATCCATGTACTTACTGTCCTTGTCAGTGGGTAGTAGGGAGGCAGAAGGCAATCAGTCTATATTGCTTATCTGCTGTTGTGGCATAACAGCTGGGTCCACCAAGGGTGGCTTGACTAAGAATTTGTGGTCCTCTGGTACTTTATAGAAGCAGTCAGGGTGCTTAGGGTCCGAAGGCTGGGAGTCAGGGGCCTCAGAGGCCTAGAATACTGCAACATTGGAATAGAAGGACATAGGAGCATTACATTAAAAAGTTATTATTCCTACCTTTTATGTACAACACCTTTTTTGTTAAATGTCTAGTTCCAGATTTTGTGTTACATGCATACACTGTCTGACAGGTTGAACTTCTATATAGTTGTTTCTTGTCATATCCATTTCAGCCTAGGTCACATTTTACAAAACTTTTTGTTTTACTGAAAGCCCTCAAACAAAAAAACAAACACCTCCCGATACCACCCTAAAACCTATAAACGTAATGCTAACACACAGAACTATGTACATCTTCAAATACTAAAGTTTTACCCTACTAATAGGAGCAGAAGTCTCAAACTGACAGCCATACTCACAGTCATGAGTTAACCTAAAAGAAAGGTTAAACATGCTAAGGCGCATGGTGCAGCCTTGTGTTTCTACTAAGTCCTAATTGGTTTTGTCTTTTGTTTATAGCTCTCTCAGCTGGGAAACCCCTGAATGCTTTCAGAGAACATTATCTTCTAGCTAATTTCTCTTCTCATTTTTTTCTTTAGCCAATCACTCTCCATCAAAAGGTAGGCAGTTTCCCTTTATTAGACTGTCTACATGGAGACACGAGAACCAGGCAGCCAGTTTCTCTATTAACAAGAGTAACTGCAGAACTGCTACTCAGCATACATGTATTTGATAGAAAAAAGCCTCAAGTTGGGAGGGTGGCCTAATGGTTAAGGTGTTTGCCTTACAAACACAAGGTGCAGGGTTGGAGTCTTACAAGGAATGATTGGCTAGGCTTAAAATGGCTCGCAAGGGCAGTTAGCCTAGTATGAACCTATGAACCTATAATATTCAATGTTCTTTTTCAATTATTTGCTTACTCTAAAACATGTTACTAAATCAATCTAATGTGTTTAGTCCAGTCATTTCTCAATGCAAGAATGAGAAAAAGCACATTACGTTTTCTTTTGTCATGCTCTTATAACCAGGCGTTTTTCATTGCAATGCCTGCATTTCTTAAACCAGAACAGGAGAGAAGGGAGAAGGAAAATAAAAAAAACAGCAGCAGCACTTGTTTACAATCCCAATTAGACTTAAAAATAACCAAGAAAACCTTTCTTTATAGTATGCAAAGAAAACCATACACCACAAAAATAGTGCTAGTAAGAAAAATATTCTTATCTTACAGTTACATTTCTCCCTCCTTCCCTCCTCAAAGCATTTTTTGAACATTAAAAGCATACACCCTACTTCATGTCAGAGCCCCCCCACAAGTCCAAGAAATTCTGAAAAAGTCAAATATTTATAGATTTTCTTGTTCTGTCATATTTCACACATATAATGACTGCATTGTAATCCCACACTAAGTTACTGGTTTTATTACTGTTCATCTCCATCTCCCAAATCCTGTCTCTGCTTCATTTCTAACGTACTCTTGCTTCTTCTAGTCAACTCACGTGCTCCCTTTCTTCACTCAAACATTTTCCATTTAAACAATGGAAAAAGCTGAACAGATACAGTCCCTCTGTGGTCTTTACTACCAGAAGAACAAGAAGCAGAATCTCTGTTTCACAACTCACTTTTTGTTCCACAAACTTTTCTATTTCCTCCTTGGCATGTACCTAATCAAAAAATGATTTTGTCCCTCCAGGGAAGAATACTTTGAAAACAGCTGGGTACAGCAGTTTGAATCTCACACCTGCATCTTGATATTCTCTGAATGGTGGAATACATTTGCTTCTTTCCTGCCTGGTGAACACTAAGTAAACAAATAAACATTCTGCACAAACACTCTGCTATCACCCACTTTTAGTACTTTTGCCCTTCTGCCACAGTTTTGTCAAAGTGAAGTCCTTCTGCTGGTAGGATTGCATCTTTACACAAAAAAAGGTCTAGGTTGCTTTCTCCTAGCCAAGTTTGGAGCATACACAAGATGTGCCCTTTCAACTAACAACTCCCACTGTGGAATACCAGTAAAGTTGCTAATTTATGCTTTCATAAAATTAATGCAGTGTGTGCCTTCCAGCTTCTCTGGTATAGCTTAAAATTTCAGGTTTTCCCTATGTGCAGTGTCCTCTAATTCTATTATTTTTTTTAAACATCTCTTCCCAAGCAATCTCATATGCAGCCAGCCTTTTCTTCATTTTCACCTCTGATTACAGCAGTTTTATCACCTCATCTTAATATTTGTTTAAAGCTCCTTCAATTGTTTCCAGCCTTTTGTTGTTTGTGCTGATATACTCCATCCCTGTTTCGTTTATTTTAACCAGGTCTGTGCACAGTTGTCTTATATCTTCCTGTAGGTTACTGGAATTCATGTCTGGTGGTTGCTTTGCTTTTTGCTGAACAGCTGCAGAACTTTCCCTAGTCAGTGTTTTCTTCCTCACTTTTTGTAGCCGATTTTTCCAGGTCCTCTGTATTTCTTCTTTCCTGGCATCCAGGCAGTACACTTACTAACCAGTTACTGAAATTTACCCACAAACACAAGTCCACTGGCCTTCTCTGCTAAATTGGTTTTCACACTGGGAGAGTTGAATTGAGCAGTTACTCAATGTACAGTCATCTTGGAAGTCCCTAATATTAGTAAATGTTATGTACACTCCTTAAAGACAACCCAAGGTCGACAAGTGAAAAATGATATCTGTAACAGTAGTCATGACTTTATTCAAAAGAATGTTTATATGAAGCATTATCATTCTTGTTTCATATTTCTTTTATATTTTCTAAAATTCTAACATGAAGGCATTTTTCTATCTAGAATGCACAAAATGAAAACACACACACAATGCTACATAAGCCACTTTCTCAAAGTGACTGGCTGCACTACCAAATAAATCTTCACTGTTTCAAGTCCAGTACTGGACAACACAGAGCTAAAGCTCCATCTGTGGCTCAGATATCCCACATTCAAAGAAGGCCTCAGAGACTGACACAACTGGGTGAATAGGGGGAGTGGCCGACAGTACCTCACCCATGATTGGGGGGGGGGGGGTGTCTTCAATCGCCACTATGCAAGAAGAAGCTTACAGGGCACAGAAAAGGCCAGTATTAGGCAAGTGAGCCAGGTGCTCCCAAGCTAATGACTGCAGTCCTCATTAGTATGACTACAGACAAGCAAATGTGCAGAGAGTATGAAAAGTCCCACAGTTAAGCAGGTGGTTGTGTCAGCCAGAGGTCAGATAAGGGTTTCACAAGAAATGTCCTCATAGGTGGGGGGGGGGGGGGTATTAGCTAAGTAAACAATTTCCATGGCTGCGTGGATGATGGTTCCTCCAAATCAGCTCCTGCCTCCAAGTTCTGTTGGTACCCAGTATGGGGAACAAATGGGCTCTCCAGACTGTTAGGGGAAGGATCAATGGTCAGTAATCATGGAGGCGAAAAGCATCTTGCTTACTTTAGGATGGTTGACATGATATTATGCAACTAAAATGTACAGCAATTGTGGCATATGAATGTACCCTTTGCATTATAACCTCATTACCTATCACTAATGCCTTCAACAACTGTTAGCCAAATCTGCAAGGTCTCCTATAAACATAACTGGGATGTTTTTCACCTATCACCCTGGATAACTGTGTTAAAGTACTTTTCAGTCATTTCTGATAATGCTCTCAGTCTGTCCATTGGCTGTGATGTGCAGAAATAATGAGCTTTAATTCACATTAACAAGGAAGGTGAAATTATGACTGTACTCCTAGAGGACCCCTTATTTACAGAGGAATAATGACATCTTTTAACATGTGATACAACAAATGTTCACTTACTTTGTTCAAAAACTGCAGTGATAACCTCTGTCTAAATCATTATTTTAAATTTAGAGAGACCGGCTTTCTGTCCTCTTTTTTTATCTGATGTATTCTAAGTGCCTCACCAAAAAAAAATGGTCTTCTCTCACACAGTCCATCCACCTCTTTACTAGATGTCCTCATTCCTCTTGCCTTCTTCTTGTCAGTCTCACATCTTTACCAGATTGTGTTCTGCTTTCTTGCACATATGCCTGAACCATCACAATCTGTTCTCTTTGACCTTTTCTACAAATGGAGCTACTTTGGCTTCTGCTCTTACGTCCTCATTTCTTCATCTGTTCCACAGTGTGCATCCTACCATTCGTCTCAGGCACTTCATCGCCATCACCTCTATCTTCTTAAACTGCTCTGCCTTTACTGCCCAGGTTTCTGTACTACACAGTAGTACTGGTCACATCACTGTTTTGTACACCTTACTTTCAAGCTTCTTTGGCATTCTTCTGTCATACACTACCCCTGTAACTTTGTGCCAGTTGGCTGCAGCCCCTCCGATTTTAGCTTTGACTTCCTCATTCAGACTTCCCTTCCCCTCAACAACTCCTAGACACTTGAAACTGTTAACCTGTTCTACTACTTTCCCTTCTATCTCAGTTCTCCACTTCTTCTGACTTCCCCATTTGCTGCCATTACAATTGTCTTATCTGTACTCAGTTTAATCACATGTGCCTTCAGTTTTGCATTCCATTCCCCTACCCTTTGCTAAAGTTCTTGCTCGGAGTATGCCTGTAATGCCACAATGTCTGTTTACCACAACTTTATTGATCTGTCCCCTCCTACCGGTTTGCTAATATAGTCCATCACTAGTATGAAGAGCAGTGGGCTCGGCGTTGAATCCTGATGCAGACCCAATCCCACTGGAAACGCAATGGGAACCCCTCAGTAAGACCAAACACTGTTCATCACTGGGTTCTTGTACATAGCTTGCACTAGTTTTACCAAAGTTTCTGGCACTTCAACCACAGCAGGACTGCCCAAATCAGCTTTCTTGGGATCTTGTCATATGCCTTCTCAAGGTCTAGGAATGCCAGCTCCACTCTGATCATTTCTAGCTTCTTTTCAATTATATGTCTCACTGCAAATATCGAGCCAGTTTTGCTGCATCCTGATCTGAATCTGAACTGCTCATTTCTCATCTTACTTCGTACTACTCTGTGTATTTATTCATCAGTCACCCGCTCCAGAACATTCATGCAGTGTGACAGGAATTGATACCTCTATACTGTCCACAGTTGAGAATGTCCCTATTGTTCTTGAACACTAGCACTAATATACTTTTCCTACAGTCATCTGGGATATGCCTCTCTCTCTCCATATTGCTAGGAGTATCCTCAGGAGCCATTTCTCCCCTATCTCATCCAACATCTAAATAATATATGCTGTGACCTCATCTAAGCCTGCTGCTTTCCTCGACTTCCTCTTACTTGGTGATATTTTTACATCATCTTAGGGTGGGGTCCTCCTCTTCTTTCACTGTAGGCTGTGTCTGGGATAGTACAACTTCTGTGGGAGTTCCTTCATTCAGAAGCTGCTGGATCTACTCCTTCCATCTGCCTTTGATGTCCTGTGAACTGGTGAGCAGGCTGTTGTTGGCATCCCTTATGAAGGGTGTCTGACTATCCTCTAGGTTTCTGTCTTTGCCTTGTAACCTGATATTTTCTTTGTGACATCCAGTGAGTCACTTTCTAGAAGTTGGTTGAGTGCCTCTGGTGCCTTGTTCTTTGCTACTGCAACTCCTTTTTAGCCTCTGTTATCCAACCCATATTCTTTCCTAGCCTGGTCTGTCTATTCTATCTCACACTTTTTTCTGCACTCCTTTTGCAGACTTCTGCATTTCACCACCAACTTACCTTAATTTCCATTCCTGGCTTGACTGCACTCTGCAGGCCTAACACATGCTGTTTTGAGTTGTTACCATTCTTCAGCTCCACCTACTTCCTCTTCTTCTTAAAGTGCTAGAGCCCCGAGTAATTCCTTTAAATGTTGTGCTTTCTCTCAGACTTACAGATCTTCAGCCTGGTCTCTGTTGACTTTGGGCCCTTCTCCAACCACTGCTTGTAGCTGACTGTGGTAACAACTGGTTTACACTGTGGGCTGTTTTCACTGGGGATGACTTTGAAATCACTGATTCTACCCCATGCCCTTTCCTTACTAGAAGGATGTCTACCACAGTTACATGAAGGCCATTTTTGTATTAGATCTTATGACTCTCACCGTTTCGAAACCATGTACTGGCCACCATCAAGTTATTTGCTAGACAGAAGTCTACAATGGCCTCTCCTACTTTATTCCCACTGCACCACTCATGCGATCCCAGGCAGTCCTCCTATCCTTCTCCGTCTGTCCCCAAATGTGCATTCAGGTTACCCATTATCAACTCCAATTCCTGCTGTACTACTTTATCTAGCAGATCCTTCAATTGCTCTCTGAGTGAACTCTTTTCCTCACTATCAGAACCCTGCTGGGGGGCATAAGCTGAGATTAGGAATACTGTTCTATCATTACAATGGAGTCTGACTGCAATGAGCCACTAATTCTGATGATGTCCCTCAATGTCTTCTGAAGCCTCTCCCTCACCATAATCCCAACATCATTTCTAGCATGTCCTCCTGAGTAGCAGACTCTGGATCCCAAGCTGCCATTTGATCTTGTCTTCTGGACACAATGTCCAGCCTCCTCCTTACAATCATGTCACCCATTCCTAAGCCTTGACCTGACAGTGTACCTACACGGAGTGTAGCAATTCTTAATTCATGTTTGGCAGGTTGACTGGTTTTATATTCAGCTTTTGCTCAACAGAGCTATCATAGGTAAATCAAGCTGGGCAACTGGACAATGGCCGGCCAGTAACTTATTGACCCAGGGCACACACTGACCAATAAGGGCACATACATTCCTCCCACCCTTACTATGGGTCCCTGGCAAAGGCTGTAACTTATTGACCCAGGGCACACACTGACCAATAAGGGCACATACATTCCTCCCACCCTTACTATGGGTCCCTGGCAAAGGCTGGATTAGGCTGGGTCCTCAACCCACTTATCACCGGTAAATACCCATGCCCATTTTGGTGACATTCATCAACACAACCAAATCACCTACAGCCATATTTTACCCACTCAAGTGGCTAGTACTGCTACAGCACACAGTCTGTGATCCATGTTTTTCCTATCTTTGAGGATAGTGTGCACCACAGTAGATGCCCAAAGTGTTTGGCCTATTTGAGTCTTTCCCCTATAGAACACCACCTTGAGTCTGTGCTGCTACTCACAGTTCCATTCTAAGGCAAGTTTGATATGGAAACACTTAGCATGTTTTTCAGAATTGGGAGGAACTCCTGAAAAAAAGAAGGGCTGCATTCTGAACAATGTTAAGATTAAAAACCACTGCTAGGTTAACAATGCTTTAAATGATTATCACTCTCAATTAACTACCAATAATGGAGGGCAGTTTACATAAATACAAAAAAAAAAAAGACTAAACAGGTTAGTGAACTTTTACAAAAAAACATTATGCAAGTTTTAAATGCCGACATGTTGCATAACTCTAAACAGACAGATATACAAAGAATTCAATACAGTCTCATAAGAATTCACAAGTGAAATGACACCTACTGATAAAATTACTTTTACTAAGCTTAAACTACATATATAAGATGGTGATACTTCAATATACAACAGAACAAAACCTTCACTAAATGTGCCAGCCGACAGACACCAACACAGAAGAGAGCTGCAGTGATGAGACACTGTTTTGGAATACACTTCATGGCTGCCACAGAGAGCACCCAGATCTTTTTGTTGAAAATATTTTTGAGAGCACCCTTCCTCTTTGTGAAACAGAAACTTTGTATTTTAATCTACTATTTCCTTATTTAGAAAAATACAGAATTGAATCTGAAGATGGCAGAGTAAGAAGGAATATAACTCACCTTTGGACTTCAATGTACTGATAATGGTGCAAAAAAGTAAACTGCACATCTTACCCGAAAGTTAGAAACACTAAGCAACTTTTGAAACCTTTTACCTGTACTATGAATGGCAATACAGAAAGCACTACCTTATACATCAGTGGTAATGGTGCAGTAAATTCTGCACCAAAGCAGAAAAAGAAACGTGAAATTGTTAAAAAATGAAATTCACATACAAATTGTGGAAAAGTATCATTCAGTACTTACTGTATACTGTTAAAACTGATAATGCCTTTCTAAAGGCATACTTACATGTGATCGCTGCACTCATGGTTGAGCAACTTAAGCACTAGAATTTAAAGTTACTGTGTGTTTCACTGCAATATACTGTATTCTGGAAACTGGTAGTGTGCTTTTCGGGGTGTTTTCCCCCTTTTCTTTACTCTGGTGCAACTGTGGAGGAGGTACACAATTGCAAAAGGGAGGCTTCTGCCTGAGCAAAAAGAAGACTTTCTCCATTTTTCCTTTCATCGTTTTCAATATTTAATTTTTGATAAACAGTGAGCTGAAGACAAGACTGATAGCTTGTAGGTAAACCTTTTCTAAGTACTACTAGTTTTAAATGAAGATCTGTATTTATAAACATTAAAAACTTTTGTATACTTATGTCGGCTGTTATCCACTAAAAACAGTGTTTTGTAGTTATACAGGAAATGAACAGGTAAATCTATACACATTCTTAAAAAAACAGCAGCCAATATTAAAAGTCTTACCTCGTTTTAATGAGAGTGGCTTTCCTGAAGCCAGCAGGGGCCCAGGAGGAGCTTTGAGCTTCTGAATTTCCTCCTCCTGAGTGAGCTGCTTCTTCCGTCGACGTCTCCTCTTCAGGTGGTGAGCAGCCAGTGCTAATGCTACACTGCCCAAGGCAGTGGCAAACAGCACCTTCTTCAACTTGGGAGATAGCCTCAGCTGAGAGAAAACGGACTTTGAACAAACCAGAAAGTAAAGACGTTTTAGAATAAAGTAACCAAATGGCAGTTGCAAGATCACAAATGAGATAATACCCTGAAACCCACAGACTGTACAGTCCCTTATATTAAACCAGACCAACTTCATTTTTCAATTAAGTTACAAGGCATTACAGCACTGTGGGAGAAAAAAAACAACCAATATCCCTCGTATATAGATGCTATTCTCATGCTTGTCTTTGTGCACATAACTCCTAACTCCTGTTCTAGAATTCTGACTTTCTGAAAACCCTTGTGGTACATCTTTCCCTTTGTCTCAGGCACAGGTCATCCACCACACATTAAACTCAATCAGTTATCTATTTAGGTGGAGTAATTTAGAAGACCTTTTTTCAGCCATGGCACAGAGCAGAGATAAACAGTATAAAAAATCTTTAGCAATGTGTCATAACAATAGTAATGTATCTGCACATTTCAAAAACAGAAATGTTAAAAAGATATACACAAGGACAGATGAAGTGAAAACCTTTTCAGGTTTGGTATGCATAAAAATGAACAACAAAAATGCAGTAATGAATTTATTACAGCATACTGAATTAGTTACAAAAGTACAGTTCTATAACTACACTTAATCATAACAGAACAGCAGATGTTCTAATACATCACTGTAGCAGTAGTCTAAGCTAAGTAGGTTATATCCATGCCTAGGATATAACCACCTACCAAGCTTTCAAAGCCTTAGGACACCTTGCACTCACCCAAACAGGCCCTGGGTAGAGTAGAACCGTATCACTTCACTGAAAGACCACTTCACTGACACCCATTTCACTGAGACCAAATCACCTAAAGTTCATTTCAATGAAAGTTCATTTCACCTAAAACTCATTTCACTGACGAGTAGTACTCTAAGGCACATCAAAGGTACATGTCCTTTTCCCCACTGTAGTGCGATCCTGGTGTTAGCATATACAGTTAGGGGGTGTGTGGGGGACATAGCACCCCACTTAGTTTTTTTGTCTGGTTTTGTTTTACATTATTTGGTAAAACCAAACTTGGTGGGGGGCTATGCCACCCACAA
>NC_056750.1:335629823-335669823 GCF_019279795.1 Protopterus annectens
ATCCATAATCATATGCCTCAATCCTCACCTCTGGCACCAGTGAGGGATGTACACTGAGAGGATGACAAGGTACACACAAAGTATTACCAAATAATGTTCTCTGCATCAAGTGCAATTTCCCTTCAGAGCACACAGAGAGCAGTCAGTTCTGGGTTGGTTTCTTCCTCTTTCTCCAGGTCCCCAATAAGACTCCACACTAGCACAGCTATAGAGTTGTGATCTCAGCTGAGTGGCCAAGCTAAGACCTCCAGCACCCTCTCTGTCCAGCCAGTGCTTTGTGTCCCTGCCCAAGTAAATGATACACACACAAACACATTGTTGAGGTTTAATTTAAACACACACACACACACACACACACACACACACACACACACACACACACACACACACCTGGGAAAGGTTGGCATAGGTTTACTAGCTATGCCCCCTTTTCTCCAGACTAAAAGGTAGTACACTGCCACCAGCCAGCTCCTTATCAGCTATTTTAAGGCCCTTAAAGGGTGTTCAATCTTCCTGTGTAATGTTACTATTAATGCAAATGGTAGTTTGACCAAGAGCAAGGTTATTAGGAATGCCCCACAGTGTCACCAAATAAATATGCATGTACTCTCATAACTTGGATATCTCTACAAAGAGCAGCCAAAATGAAAGGTTTAAATATATTGAATTATAAATAATAAAACAAGATAATTATACATACATATATATATATATATATATATATATATATATATATATATATACAGTGACAGAGTTCAAAAATCATAGGAAATATTCAAAACAACACTGCAAGACAGTTTCAAATAAAGAAAAATATCTAACTAAGCTTTACTATATTCTTGACTATATCCAAGAGAATTACTACACTCTAGTTGACTTACTTCAGAGCAATTGAGATGTGTGATGAATGGGTCTTTAGTTCTTGTCAGGTCCAAGACAGAATACAAAGTGCTGTGTCTCTCAGAGTTCTCAAATTAATATCTCAAATATTACTGCTGGGCTAGCTTGCAGAATGACATAATTTCTTGTCATGTGACCTAGTCCCCAGGCCCAAAACAACCACTGATGGCAGCCAGTAGCATTTAACATCTCCCTGTAAAAATATATAGACAAAGGCTTTTCCTCAGATCTTTGGCAAATGCTGGAAGGCATATAACAATAAAACACTTCCAAGACAATACAGAAAACATCTCAGCACAGACATTAAGTTTATGGTAGCAAAGCGAGACAATTTAATTTCAGCTATTTTTCTGAAGTTTTGCTGGACTGAAGTTAACCTCCTGTACTCCAGTTTCCACTGTGCTGCGCTGGCCATACCTCCTTTGCTACATCCCCCCCCCAAAGACTCAGGCTAGTTTTTCAAGTGTTCCTTGAGAAACGCTGCTTGAGAGGGATGAGCCTATCTGGGAATACATTACACCATTCCCCGTCTTGAGATCACAGCTGCCTTTAAATTGGTGACCCCATTACAGTGTTGATGTCATATCATATGCCTGCAATCCTAGGCTCCCCCCATAGTAACTTGGAATTTTGCTGGCTGGCTCCCTGGAGCCATACATCCTCCTCAAACTCACCCTGCCTTATACTGCAAATACTTAGCATCAGGGCCTCCTTCTCATGTTAAGGTTTCATAGAGTGTTAAAATGGTACAGCTTGTGCCCCTACCTCCTGCCTAGCAGTTCTACCATGTAGTTAACAGCACTGGCCTTCCTTAATACTTTGAAGAGTCCCTCCCAAGTTGCCTGCAGCTTGTTGTGTCTGACAGGAATGTGCACTATAACCTGCTGCCCTATAGCATACTCTCTAGCTTAAGCATTCTTGTCATACCAGACCTTTGTCAGCTATTGGGTTTCTGCCATGTACTCCTGGGTCAAGCCCATGAGTTCCCTGAGCCTTGTCCTAAGGTTTATGATATATGCCACAACAGACTCCTTGTGGGATTCACACTCACTATCCCACTCTTCACAAATCAAATCTAGAGATCCCCTTACACCATATGCCCATACAGTAACTCAAAGGGTGAAAAACCTGTGGATTCCTGGGGCACCTCTCTGTAAGCAAAGAGATGGGGCAAATATTTGTCTCACTCCCTCTTAAACTGGTCTGAAAATGCCTGTAGCATCGTCTTTAAGAGTTTAACCTCTCCACAAGACCATTAGTCTTGGAATGGTAGGGGGTGGTCTTTAGGTGCTTCACCCCCACAATGTTTCCACAGACAAGCCAGCAGGTCTGACATGTAATTGGCATCTCTGTCAGTCAGTATTTCTTTTGGGAGACTTACCCTGGTGAAAATCTCTAATGAAGCATTTGCCACCTTTTCTGCCTCAATGTAGGAGACAAAGTGACCGCCTCAGGGTGGCTGGTAGAAAATCTACTACGACTAGGATATACTTCTTGCCTGTAGAACTTGGGGTACTCAGAGGCCCCACAATATCCATAGCTATACTCTGAAATGGCTTCTCACAGGCAAAAGCACCAAAGGAGCTTTAACCTTATCTCCTGTCTAACGTATCTTTTGGCACTGCTCACAGGTTCTACAGTACCCTATTACATCTCTGAAAAACCCAGGCCAAAAAAGTTCTGCATAATAGGTCTCTTTGTATGCTTTATGACCATATGGTCTGCAAAAGGGAATATCATGGGCTATGACTAGAAGTGCCAGATGGTAGGCTCTGGGCACTACCAACTGCTGTATTCTCAAATCCTCTAGCCCACCCTCAGTGGTCCACTCTATATACAGTAACTCTTTGTCCCAGTATACAGACTCCCCCTTTCCTTGAGAATCAGTTGCCTCCCTGGCTGCCTCCTTCAAGCCTTGTAACATAGGGTCTTGAGAGTTGAGCCTATCTCAACTCTCTTTGTAACCCGCCCCAACTCCCCTTCCAAAGGAAATCTGGTATCCTCTGACAGCAGTGCCTCATTGTCAGCCTGGGTACTACTACTCTCCTCACCTCTGCTCTTGCAGTCACTCTGTCCAAGGGAACAACAGTACTCACAAGCAGCTGTGGCTCACCTTCAGTCTCACTGTACAGGGTAGCTCCCTCTCTGGAGAAGCCACCACACCAGTCCTGCCTTCAAGTGTGCAGTCTGTCTGGGTCCCTCCCAGGCTGCCAGACCCACACGTTTGTCTTAGAGCCTGACTGCATGCAACTGCATGCACACAAGGTACTACATTATCAAAAGCATTCCCTATCAGGACATCTGTAGCAATATCTTCAAACACACCTACTTGCTTGCTTCCTTATCTACCCTCCCAGTCAAGGTGAACCCTAGCCAAAGGTATTTGGAATGGGGTCCCTCCTAAAGCTCTGACTGGAGTAGACTGCCCAAGCAAGTACTGCTTCTCTAACCACTGCAGGCTTTACAATGGTTAGGTCAGAAGCTGTGTCTTTCTTAGCAGTGGCCTGTTTTCCATCTACTAAGATGGGATATAACCTCTTGTGGCAGTTTGGTACCCTTGTTGTCTCCAGACAACTTACTGCTGGCATTCTGTCATTTCCACTTACTGGCTCTCCCACCTTTTGTTCCCCACCTTGCCACCATGGACATTTATATGCTACATGGCCCCACTGGTTGCATTTAAAACATTTAACCCTTGGTCCTGGCCATGTATCTAAACTAGTGGCTTCCACTGCTACTGACGGACTCTGTTGGGGTGGTTTAGGCTGCCAACCATGGGTTCCTTTAGACCCATGAGCAGCACTGGGTATCCCTTTCCTGTGCAGTGATGCCCTGCTTGCTAGGTCTCCCTTTTTCCCAAATTCAGCTGCGGTATTACATTCCTTATCTGCTAACCAGATTCTCATGTCCTCAGGCAAAGTGCTAAGGGCTTGTTCCCTCACCAAAAGGTCTGCCGGCCCTTCAAAAATGGTGAACTGACATCCACTCACCCACCTATGAAAATAAGTGCTTAACTCAATAATACATTCACACACTCATCTGCCTTGCGTCTAGGCTCACAAAACTTTCTTCTATAAGCTTCAGGTGTTAACTTAAAACACTCTAATAAACAGTTTTTAGCAGTATTATAATTTAAGCAATCAGTATCAGACAATTTAGAAATAGCAGTTACAGCTTTACCATGGAGTAAGGGGGGTCAGGAACCATACCCAGAGCCCTTGGTCAACATTATACTGTTTACAAACCCTTTCAAACATATAAATAAAACTACCAAAATTATCCCCTTCTGTAAATTGTGGAAGAAATGTACTGACCTTTATTGCTTCGGGTGTTCGGTTATTCCCTTCCCTATTACCTCCATGATCCTGGCTAAGAGTCTGCATCTCCTTTTCACGTTGCCTCTGCCTCTCATTTTCTTCTGCTTCCAGACAGCTGATTTAGTTCCAAATGTTTGGCCTCCAGTTCAAGTCTCTAACTCCAGACAGATTTTTAAGTCCTCTGTGGAAAGGTCGAACTGCCCATTTTACAAGAGCTGTACATCCCCCCAAGGCCAGTCTAATTATCCTCCTGGTTGCTGGTCTGTGATTTAGCTGTGACTAAGGCTGCAATCATTTCTGCTTTAGTCAGGCTGGCATGTCCCAATCCATTGTCTTGGGACATCTCAGACAACTGGCTTCTTTTCAGCTTGCCTTACTCCTCTGCTCACATCCTTGCCTGCTCTCCCTGACTACCTAAGCTAGAAAAAAATAAATAAAAACTATTGTGATATTAAACTGTGAACATTCACTGTGTGGCTGCTTGAGAGTACAAACACCTTCTTTAGTGACCACTGTTTACAGGCTACAGGAGTTCAATATCCAAACCACTAAATCCCAATATGTGATGTGGTGATCCCACCACTGCCACCAATAAATGTGATGCCCCAACACTGAACCAGTAATCAAGGAGCCTTAACCTTTACCAATGCCACCAGTGGGGGACGTAGATTAAGAGGATGACAAAGTACACACACTGTATTAGCAGATGCAGCTCTCTGCATCAAGTGCAATTTACCTTAAGAGCACAGAAAGACCACAGTCAGTCCGGGACTGGTTTCTCCCTCTTTCTCCAGATCCCCAATAAGACTCCCCACTGGCACAGCTATAGAGATCAGGTATCAGCTGAGTGGACAAGCCAAGACCTCCAGCACCCTCTCTCTTCAACCAGTGCTTCATGTCCTTGCCCAAGTAGATGACACACACACACACTGAGGTTTGAGTAACACCCCCCCACACACACACCTGGGAAAGGCTGGCACAAGGTTTACTAGCTATGTCTCCTTTTGCCCAGATTATAAGGTAGTTCCATGCCACCAGCCAGCTACTTTAAGGCCCTTAACAAAGGGTGTCCAATCTTACTGTGTAATGTTATTATTAATGCAAATGGTAGTTTGACCAACAGCAAGGCTATTAGGAGTGGTCCACAGTATTACCAAATAAATATGCAAGTACTCTCAGAACTTAAATATCTCTAGAAAAAGCAGTCACAATGAAAGGTTTAAATATATTTAATAAAAAAACAAGGCAATACTAAATATATATGTACAGTGACATCAGAGTTCAAAATCACAGGAAATATTTATAACACTGCAGGCTGGGGCGGCTCATGCGATTGGACTGCAGCTCTCCCAGCTGCGCAGCCTCCCAGCTGTAAAAAAGTAAAATAAAACAAAAAAGAAAATAAAAAACACAAGTCCCAGAACATGTGCACTCACGGCATTCAGACTGCTGGTGAACCAGTCTGGAGCATGCACACAGAATCCAGACGGTCTCCACCAGCAGTCCGGAGTATGAAGACAATATTCAACTCCAAATTTTCCCAGCAGTCTATGCAGTTACAACTGCATAGACTGGAAGGGGATCAGACTGCAACATCTGCAAGCAGGAAGGACTAGGTGCTCTCACAGGAAGGAAGGAATTTACAACAGAACGGGAATTACTTGGCAGATTTAGCACAGGCAGGAAGGGATTTACAACAGAACAGGAATTACTCGGTACAGAAAGGACTTTGCTTTACAGCAGCTTTGGCTCAGGTAGTGTGTGTATGAGAAATGCCCCAGTTGCTACATGGTGGTGGATAGAGAATAAGGCTTGAACTCTGCACCTTGGGGCCAAGTGGCAAAAACCTGAATTCCCTACCCACCACCATTTATAAAAATTTGCAGATTTTTGCCTCATATTTGTTCTGTTCCTCATAAAATCTGTGGTTTCTGTATTTTTGTTTTGTAACACAGTCAGTAGTGCAGTGGTGCAGTAGTAGCATTGTTGCCTGACAGCTATAGGTTGTCTGGTTTGATGCTTGGCTGGGGTGCCTTCTTCGTGGAGTCTGCATGTACTCCGTGGGTTTGCTCTGGTGTCCTCCCATCTTGCAAAGACATGTGTCTGGAGTGTTTCTGCCAAAAACTGGCTTTTGTTCCACGTCAGACTTTCCTGGTTAACAAATGTTAAATAAATAAAAATGACAAGCATTTGAAATTCAGACTTCATAGTCTTCATAAAGTACATGGCAACACAAAACCTATTATTGCAATTTTCTAAGTTTGTAAGATGGATATTTGAAATCTGTCCCTATTTTTGGGACTGTATTCCCACATTATTGGCTTCATCCAGGTTTTTTGTGCCAAGGTTGAGAGCTATGGTGAGAACTGAATTCACTGAATATGTTTGGGGGCTGTATTCCCCCATTATTGGCTTTGTTCAGGTGTTTTGTGCTAAGATGTTGATAGCTATGGTGAGAACTGAATTCACTAAATGTAGCCATTTAAGTTTCAGTCTTCCTCTCTTTCGTAAAACAGATGATTTGGCATAGTAGTATGTTGCTCTGGCTGTTTTGCACAGGGTTCTGGGTTCAATACTTCGCAGTGAAATGTGTGGTGGTAACACAGCATTTTATTCTACAACTTTCCACCATTATATAAACAATGTTTAAAATGTGTCCCTGTTTTTTGGTCTTTTGCGCCCCACCAAATTTGGCTTTTTCCAGATTTCTTGTGCTGTAAAGTTCGGAGATACAGCTGAGTGTCAAGTAGATTTTACAAGAAGCTGAGAGCTGCAGGGGAACAAAAGTTTAGTGCTGTTTATGCCGAGTCTGCTTGCATTGTTAATAGCATAACAGGCAGTATACTTGCTTTTGATGCAGAAGGCTGTGGGTTCTACTCCCACAGTAGGTAGATGCATTGCTGATACTGTACTGTATTGTAAAGGGGATGGATGCTGCAGTACTTTTTGGTGAAGATACCTAGTAACTAAATGAACCTGTTATCAGTTTGCCATCCATTCCCTATTGCAATATTACTAGCTTATCGTTTTTTAATGCAACATAGGCAATGTATTCCTAAATGGCAACATGCACTTTATTTGTAGATGAAACAATGAAATATAAAGTTGTTTGCTAGCAGCAACTTCTTCATTAGTTACAGATTTCTTTAATGTGGAATTATTTAGATGGCTTTTACTTTTTCAGAGATTGTGCATATTTACTGATACTGGTGGACTGTAGAAGTTTGAGTAGACTTTTATGATAGAAATGTTCTGAATTGGGAAGTTTTGTCATTATTGGTGCATGCATTTTGTTTCATTGTTTACTGGAAAAATGTTCAAAACAACAAATTTAAAATGCCCTCTAACAACTGAACTATATTGTACAAGGAATATAATTTAATACAATCAGGAAGGTGTATCAAAGAGCACATGTATGTTTCGTGTGCAAGGGGCCCATGATTTGAAAACAGCCCAAAGTTAATCTTTATCTGCCACTGGCAAAATGTATTTTCTCTGAATGTGGGTTTCAATGCTGTTTCAATGAATGTGAGTTTCAAGGACAGAGAAGTTTTAATGCTAATAAGTCTGTTTTTATTGTGAGATTACATCGCTTTGTTTAGCAGATGTTTTAGTGTTTGTGCTGTAAAATGCAAAATAAAACTTTCAAATGAAGTCCAAATCATCGTAGAAGTAAAGCAGTATGCACATTAGTGTTTATGGTAAATGGGGTGAAATAGCCAAGTAATGGTTCATTGGAATGGCTGCAGGGGGGAGGCTCCATTCGACCATGATTTTGTGAGGGGGAAGGGGGGCAAATTCAAAGACAGCCCCGGATGAACTATACCTCTCAACTGTCCAGATTTTCACAGAATGAATATATTTTTTTGTTTCTTATTTTTGGTTTGTTCCTCATAAAATGTGTGGTTTTCTGGCAAATAATTTAGAAATTAAGTCACTAAATAATGACAGACACTGAGTTATAGACTTCATAACCTTCAGAGAAATACATGCTAAAGCAAGACCTGTTATTCTATCAACTGTCAGTTTATACAACAATTTTTAGTACTGTTTATATGTTCCCCCAGTATATTTGGCCTTGTCCAGATTTCCTGCATTAACAGGTTGAGAGGTACATGCAAATAAATTGCTTTATAGAATTAGGCATATCCAAACCTCTCAACTGTCTCCAATTTTGGCTCGAAATGTTGCTCTTCCCCTAGTAATCACGCCGCAAAATGGCAATTTTAGAAGAAAACGTGGAAGGTTTACAATTAAGAAATAACTGTAATAATCAGAGTTACAGATTACTTTTACTTCAGAAATGCATATAGATTCTTTTATTTTATCAGCTACTCAGCTTAGCAGTACTAATATTTAAAAAAAGTGTCCCTTCTTTGACAGGTTCTCAGCTGTATTGTGTGGCTATTTTATATTTTTGCATCACATTTTTGGTGCATTTTTCATAAAATTGTGTTTTTGTGGCAAATTAGTGGCAAATCATTAAAGACTGAAGTTAGAAAATAATGACAGACATTTGAGTTTCAGATTTCATACCCTTCAGAAAATTCATACTAATGCAAGACCTACTATTCTATTATCTTTCTAAGTTTATAAGAGCAATATAATAGAAGTGTCCTTATTTTTTGGGCCTTTGTCCCACTTCTATGCATGGCTTTGTCCAAATTTCTTACTCTGAAGTTGAGGTGTATGACAAATGTGTCAGGGAAATCACAGTCAGCCAGAGACGTTTCAAATTGTGACATACTTGTTGCACCCCACTCCCCCATGTAGTGACTCTGGATGTGTCCAATCAAGGCAAGGAGCAGTTATGCAATGTAAATGTGCAGAGTATCCTCCCATCCAAGGTAGACACAAGTACTACTTTTATTCTGTCCTTGTTGGAGACTTGCAGTCATCTTTGCAGGCTTTACCTGTAAACCAAACAGAATGCCAATCATGTGTGGTCCATTACCTGTACAATAATCCTTTAAGCAATGTATCTTGAGCTTGTTTCTTGTTTGCATTTCATTTTTTACTTTGATCATATTTTCCCCATGAAACAAATAGAGAGTTGTTGTCAGGCAGCAGGTCTTTTTGGATAAGAAACATTTTTACAAGTGGGGGTATCACCGAGATTGCTACTTTCTGCATGGGAGAAAACGCTGAGAGGAGAAAGGAGCCACTTTTGAGATTTTAAGTATTTTCTTCTGCTTTTTTGTTAAGAATTACTGCTTTGCCGCCTACTTTTCGGCATTTTCCAGCTTGCTAAAGTTTATATCTGTATTAGAAACATTATTTAGAACACATCTAGAGCCTGTTTACTGCATTTCCTGTGTTGCACAATTTAAAATAGTTTTTTTCTCTTAAAACTGCATTTTACCTGACTTTGGCCTAGCATTCAAGTGTGGGGTCATTTATTGCACTGTTGTGATTATTTTGCTACTTGTGTATCTCTGCTACCTTTAAACTAAAACAAAAAAGAACAAAAAAATCTTGCTTTTTTCCCACTTTCTGAAATTTAAGAAAGTTCAGTTACAGATTTGCTGTTCTGAACTGTTTGTAAGTTTCTTGGAGGCCAGTGCTTGCTTGAACTAAAGGGAAGTCTCTGTGTTCACCATTGGCAGTGGTTAACACTGAACAGCCTGCCTGTCCCTGTAGGAGTGGTTACTTGCCTAGAAGCTGTAGTTTTATTGGCCATTTTGGGTCAGTTCTAAACTCCTTGATCTCTATCTCTTAAAACCCTGCAACCCTCTTTTAGCACGGTCTTTCTTTTAGCACGGTCTTGCGCACAGAGCAGTGTTGGGCAGCGCCACTTAAACAAGCTTAAACTATTCCTGGCTCCACAAAGTCTACTCTTCACTTTTTCCCTTAGAACTGCTCTAAATCTCAAATTAAGCACTCTATTCTCATTCTAAAGCCCTGCACTTGCTCGTATAAGTAATCTCATAGGTAAGCACAAACTAAAGCACTACATCCTCTTATACTCCTTCAAAGCACTTGCTCCCTATTGGTTCTTTCTGATCAGTCAATAAGTAGTTCCCTATATTATTCAGGCAAGTCCAAAGGTCAGTTTCGAGTTTACTCTCCTGTCCAGCTGGTGAATCTGGGAATCTTGAGGCAATGTTACAACTGCCTTATTTATACAGACCACCCTCTCCTCCTCCCAACAAGCTCAAATATATGTGAGAGATGCAACTATATAGCCAAACTGGAGGCTAAGCTCTGTCAACCCAGTACTGACACAGCCTGTCAGGAGGAGAAGGTAACCACACACACCACAAATCTAGTCTCACACAGACCTATCGCATCAGCAAACCAAACACATAAACACACAAAAACATACTCGGAGGCTCTAAATAAAAATCTGTCTAAGCAGCAGAGACCTCCAAAGCAGACATCCAAGCAACACCTACCACGAAACAATATCCACGTAGCACATAGCTCACAAAGTCAGTGTGCCACACAGTCACAGCCCTTAAGGCTAAACAACACACCTAATACACTTGTAATAGGTGACTCTATTGTCAGACACATTGACGTCCCACTCACCAGGCTGAACAAGGAGAAAGTCACTGTAAGCTGCCTGTCGGGTGCCAGGATCCGCCACATAACACAAGCACTCGGGTCACTCCAAAGCAAGTACAAGTATGACTCCGTCATTGTCCATGCTGGTGCGAATGACCTGAGACGTACCTCCCTGGACTACATGAAAAAAGATGTACAGGAGCTCTTCGATCATGTAGCCCAGGCCGGTATGACCCTGACCTTGAGTAGCATCTTACCCTCACCAAGAATGATGCCAAAGTATAAAGACAAAATGATCAATTTTAACAATTGGCTAAAGTATTGGTGTCATTCAAAGGGAATCCAGTGTCTGTCAGCCTGGGATGACATGCTCGACAAGCCACGTTGCTTCGCTAGGGATGGCTTGCACCTGTCACCCCCGGGTTTTCGAATACTGGCTAAGGCTCTTGCCTCCCCCATAGTGCCTTTTTTAGGCAAGTCTCAAAAGACAAACCCACCCCCATAGACAACACAAAGAAAAAAAAAAACTAAGGGTAATGCTGCTCAACGCCAGAAGTCTAAACCTCAAGATGCACGCAATCGAGACTCTACTCAGTATGGAGAATATCGATATCTGTGCAGTAACAGAAACCTGGTTCAAGGCTCCCGAGAGCACCCCAGCACTACCAGGCTATTCTTCATACCATGCTTTCTGGCCCCAAAACTTGGACCGAACCACAAAAGGAGGGGAAGTATCCGTATTTATCAAAGATACTCACACCTCCAGGCTAGTGGCTCTGCACGAAGCTTCGGAGACCATCCATGTGCAACTAACAGTGGGCAAAACTGCCTTTCAGTTTGTAGCCTGCTACAGACCACCCTCCCAAACACAGGAACCTCACTTGGCTTTCCTGAGAACACTGGAGAATATGAAGGTCTCTCCAAACACTATTATATTGGGTGACTTCAACTGCCCAAACATCGATTGGGAAAACTACTCAAGCCCAAACACCCTCGCCCAACTGTTCCTAGAATTTATAAACTCAAATGCTATGGAACAACTGGACACCACTCCCACAAGAGGGGAAAACATACTGGATCTGGTCATCACCAACATGGGGTCTCTATGTTCCACACCACAGGTATACCCCTTATTGGTAAGATCAGACTATAAGCAAATCTCACTGGACATCCATATTCCGTCCCCACCCCTAGCCAAGGAAACCACGGTGAAGAACTTCTCAAAAGCAAACCTCACACTTCTCAAAACTGAGGTGGAATCCTTCAAAGCCCCCCGCGCCAGTGGACAATACGGCCCAAAATGCAGAATCCTTTACAAAAGCATTCTATGGACACCTACAGGAATGCATGGAGCATGTTATCCCAAATAAAACCAAGACTCACTCCTCCAAAGGCAAGAGACCTGTCTGGTGGACCCCAGCCATAAATAAGCTATACAACAGAAGGAGAAAGCTACTACATGACAGAGCAAAATCCCAAAAAGGGAAGGCGTCACTGATCAGTACTAGCAAGAAACTACGATCCCTCATAAAATCTTCTAAGGCCAGCTTTGAAAGAAAAATTGCACAAGACACTAAAGATAATCACAAGGCCTTTTTAGTTATGTCAGAAACCTGGGAGGCAACTCCCAGATATGCTCTGAGTTAGTGCACAATGACAAATAATTCACTGAACCCACAGACATTGCCAACATCCTGGCAGAAAGGTTCAGTGCAAACTCCCCCCCAAAAGAGCAAATGTCTATCCCAACAGAGTGTAGCCTTCCTGAGATCACAGATGCACGGGTGAGATCTGCCCTCTCCAAAGCTAAAAACACAGCATCAATGGGACCAGACGGTGTTCCAGGCTGCGTCTTACACGAGCTCCAAGAAGAACTAAACCCTCATATAAAGTCACTGTTCAATCTCAGCCTTACTACAGGATATGTTCCCAAGGAATGGCGTACAGCAACAGTGGTCCCACTCCACAAAGGTGGTGCCACAACAGACCCCAGAAACTATCGCCCTATAAGCCTGACTAGCCTGGTCTGCAAAGCCATGGAACCTATCATCATGGAAATCATAAACAAAGACATTGGGAACCTCCAGACACTGGATCCTACCCAATTCGGCTTCGTTAAGGGCAGATCTTGCCTCTTGAACCTGGTCGACGTCTTTGAAACAGTTACCAAAGCCATAGATGAAGGGAAGGTAGTCCACACAGCCTACCTGGACCTCGCAAATGCCTTTGACACAATACCTCACTTGGGCATCATAAATAAGCTCACCAGCTTAAATATCAACCCCTATGTCACAAGATGGGTTGCAAACTGGCTCAGGGATAGAACCCACATGGTCAGAATAGCAGGTGCCATGTCAGACTCTAAACCAGTTACAAGTGGTGTCCCACAAGGCTCACTCCTGGGACCTCTCTTGTTCGGTATATATTTCTCCGAGGTACAGGCCAACACGGGTGAACTACGGCTGACCAAGTTCACAGATGACTGCAAACTGGGTGCTATAATCGACTCTCCGACTGACACAAGCATTTTCCAAAAGGGTCTCGCAGAGATGGATAACTGGTGCCAGAGCCATGGCCTAAAGCTAAATGCCAAAAAGTGCATAGTCATCCCCTTTGGAAAAAACGAAGTGCCCACAAATGACCACATAGGGTGGTAATCCATTAAGTACGGAAGAAGTAATTAGGGACTTCGGGACCCAAGTAAATAGCAATCTCTCCATTGACAATCACGTTGCCAAAGTGGTTAGAAAGACCTTCTATATAGCCCACCTTATCATGAAAGGGTTCACATCTAGGTCAAGAGAGGTCATTGTGCCCCTCTACTCATCACTTATCAGGCCCATAATTGAGTACAATGCCCCGTTTGGGATGTACCTTACCAGACACCTTCAGCAACTGGAAAGACCCCAAAAGTATCTCACCAAGAGGATCAAGGGGCTCAAACAGATGCCCTATGCAGTTCGGCTAAAGAAACTCCAGCTCTAAGTTGCGTACCGCCTACTCGGAGGTGATCTGTGTCTGACGTATAAAGCCATGTCCAACCCAGAATTAATGGACATGCTTTACCTCAGGAAATCTAAATCCCTTAGAGCTACACGCTCCAGGGACCTGAACCTCAGCACAGAAATAAATAGGACATGCTGGAGGGACATATTCATAACCCAGAGGCTCCCCTCACTCTGGAACAAAATCCCAATCCATGTCAGGCAGAGCCCCTCACTGACCCTCTTCAAGAGAAATCTTGACGAATGGATGGGAGATCATAAGTTTACCCCTGGGATCTCTTCTGTGTCGCTGCTTGACAGAGGTACAGTAAACAAACCTTAAAAGGGCTACCTTCTGTGACCTACTATACAGAGGCACAGTCAACTAATCTAAAAGGGTGGCGAAAGCCAAACATACTCTGGCTAGGCTTATAAATGCCCTAGGGCAGATAGCCTAGTATCAACCTATGAACCTATGTTACTTGGTACTTTAATAAAGCTGAATATAAATTATAATTAGAACTGCAGTGCAAGGAGCAGTGGTTTGAGTTTAGTGCTGCTTGTTTTTCCTATACTTGATTTTGACTGGCATTCCAGTAATGTATTTAAAAAGTAATTTATTTTTCATGCCTCACAACCTTTTTGTTTCCATCTAGATATTAAGTAAGCTGTCATGCAGCCAATGTATTGAAATATTTTTTTTCTTCTACACTTCATTTTGTCTTGATTGGACTCTCATAATGACAGTTTGCCACCCAGGGCAGCATATTTAATTAAAGTTCCAGTTTTTGTGGTTTTGTGCATAGCTCCTCCCATTTCTGGTTGGCCACACCCCTTCCCCATTGGCCCCACCCATTCAGCTGTCTCCTGCAGCCCCCCCCTTTGATTTGAAGTCACCAGCCACCACTGCCTAGTTCCCCCACCGGGACAGTCGCCCAGAGATGCACTTATCCACGATTGCCACCCCAGGATTCTTTATGCCTTTTCTCCCTTTCCTCCCATTTCAAAAGTTCTTCAGAAAGCAAAGTTGTTGAGTCACAAGCTGTTCCTCATTGCCCCTTACTGGTCTTGTCAGATCTGGTTCCTGTTCCTTTGGCATTACCTGCAAGAGAAGCCTAGGATTCTGGACCCAGTTCCAGATCTCCTGACACATAAGTCGGGTGCTCTTCATCCCTCCATTCAAACTATCAAGCTGATGGCTTGGTTTCTCCATTTCCAGTCCTAGCCAGGCTTCTGGATATCTCACCTATGGTTCAACATATTCTAGTCTCTTCTCACAAACCAACTACTAGAAAACTTTACGGTAGTAAATGGAAGAGGTTCTCTTTCTGTAACTAGTTTAGTCCAGATACAGACTCTTACTTTTAACACTTGAATTTGCTTATTCGTGATTAGCACTTGTTCAGAACTTGTAAGCACCAAATAACCTACTAATTACTACAGCACTCAACCTTCCCCCTTACCTAGAGGAAAACAGTTTTGGTACTTACTTTCCTCACTTGCTTAGAGAAAAACAGCTCTTGTACTCACTTTCCTCACTTATCTAGAGGAAAATAGTTTTTTTTATTCAGGCATGTCCAAGGGTCAGCTCCCAGTGCTCTCTCCTGTCTATCTGATGAATCTGGGCATCTTGAGGCAATGTAGAAATTGCCTCATGTACACAGACAACCCGCTCCTCCTACCACCCAACACTACAACCTGTGAGAGATGCACTTATCTAGCCAAACTGGAGGTAAAGCTCTCTCCAATCAAGACTGAACTTGGCAGTCAATAGGAGAAGGTAAACACTTGCACCACACCACACTCATCACATAGTCTCACTAAATCTACACCACCAAAATCCACACATAGAAACACAAAAACATTTTTGGAGGCTCTCAATAATAATCTGCTCAAGCAACAGAGACCTCCAAAGCAGAAATGCAAGCAACCTCCACCCCCCAACACAACCCAAATGACACATAGCCCGCAGACTCAGTGTGCCACTCAACCACAGCCAATAAGGCAAAACAACGTACCCAACACACTAGTCATAGGTGACTCTATAGTCAGGCACACTGATGTCCCACTCACCAGACTAAACAAGGAGAAGGTTACTGTCAGCTGCCTGTCGGGTGCCAGGATCCGCCACATAACCCACGCACTTAGGTCACTCCACAACAAGTACAAATATGACTCTGTCATTGTCCATGTTGGTGTGAACGACCAGAGACGTACCTCCCTGGACTACATGAAGAGAGATATGGAAGAGCTCTCCGATCTTGTAGCCCAGGCAGGTATGACCCTAGCCCTGAGTAGCATTCTGCCATCACCCAGAATGATGCCGCAGTACAAGGACAAAATGATTGAATTCAACAATTGGCTAAGCTTCTGGTGCCATTCTAAAGGGATCCAGTATCTGTCTGCCTGGAATGACATGGTCGACAGACCATGATGCTTTGCCACAGATGGCCTGCACCTGTCACCCCTGGGATTCCGGATACTGGCTAAGGTTCTTGCCGCCCCCTATAGTGCCTTTTTTAGGCAAGGTTCAAATGACAAATTCACCACCGTAACAGGAACAGGCAAGCAAAAACTGAGGGTGATGCTACTCAATGCTAGAAGTTTAAATCTCAAAATGCACTCACTCGAGGCACTCCTTAAAATGGAGAACATCGATATCTGTGCAGTGACTGAGACCTGGTTCAAGGCTCCAGAGAGCACCCCTGCACTACCAGGCTATAACTCATACCACACTTTTCGACCATGTAACCTGGACCGGAACACCAAAGGCAGAGGTGTGTCCATATTCATTAAGGATATCACCACCTCCAGGCTAGTTGCTCAGCATAATGCAGCCGAGGTTATCCAAGTGCAACTAACTCTGGGCAAAACTGCAATCCAAATTGCAGCTTGCTACAGATCACCCACCATGCCCCAGGATTCCTACTCCTCTTTTCTTGATGTACTGGAAAATATTAGGGTTCAACCAAACACCCTAATAATGGGCCATTTCAACTACCCCACCATTAACTGGGAAAACTACTCATGTACCAACTCCTTTGATCAACGCTTTCTAGAATTCATAAACTCCAACGCCCTGAATCAACTTATCCACACCCCCACCAGGGGCAACAATATCCTGGATCTAGTCATTACCAGTATGAGTAACCGGTGTTCCACACCTGAAGTCAATGCCTCATTGGTCCACTCCGACCATAAGCTAATTACCCTAGATATCCACATCCTGCCTCCACCCCCCATTAAGGAAACCATGGTAAAAAAAATTCTCCAAAGCCAACTTCATGCTTCTTAAGACATAAGTGGTGAACTTCATGACGCCCATGCAGACAGACAATACAGTTACAACTACTGAATCCTACACAATTGCACTTTATAAGCACTTACATGAGTGCATGGATCATGCTACCCCAAACAGAACCAAGATGCTATCCTCCAAAAAAAGGAAGCCAATCTGGTGGTCCCCTGCCATAAACAAACTGTACAACAGAAGGAAGAAACTCTTGCAAAAGAGAGTAAAATCCCACGAGTGGAGGAGCTCCCTGGTCAGCCTCAGTAAGAAGCTGCAATCCCTGATAAAATTTTCCAAAGCTAGTTATGAAAACAAAATTGCCACTGATTCTAAAGACAACCACAAAGCATTCTATAGCTATGTCAAGAATCTCAATGGCAACACTCAGATCTGCTTTGAGTCACAGCACAATGGCACTAAATATACAGACCCAACTGATACTGCCAACATTCTGGCAGATAGATTCAGTGCTAACTTTACCCCCCTCTCACCCCTAAAGAGCCCATCTCTATACCAGAAGAATGCAAAGTTCCTGTAACCACGGCTGCGCAGGTAAAAACCACACTCTCCAAAGCCAAGAACACAGCATCCATGGGACCAGACAACATCCCAGGCTACATTCTACACGAACTACAGAACGAACTGGCACCCCACCTAAGTACCATGTTCAATCATAGCCCCACCTCAGGCTTTGTGCCTGCTGAATGGCGCACAGCAAAGGTTATCCCACTCCACAAGGGGGGAGCCACCACAGACCCCGGGAACTACTGCCCCATTAGCCTGACGAGCCTGGTCTGCAAGGCCATGGAACGTATCATCATGGAACTTACAAACAAAGATATTGGTAATCTCCAAACTCTGGATCCCACCCAGTTTGGGTTTGTAAAAGGCAGACCATGTCTCCTAAACCTGATAGACTAATTTGAAGCAGTCACCAAAGCCGTAGACAAGAGTACGGTGGTTCACACAGCCTATCTAGATCTTGCCAAGGCTTTTGATACCATCCCCCACTCTGGAATTATAGATAAACTCACTAAACTAGGTATAAATCCCTATGTCACAAGATGGGTTGCCAACTGGCTCACTGACAGAACCCACACTGTGAAAGTAGCAGACTCCAAATCCGACTTCAGACCAGTGACAAGTGGAGTACCACAGGGTTCAGTCCTGGGTCCTCTCCTGTTTGGTATCTACTTCTCTGAAGTACAGGCTAACACAGAAGGTCTTTGGCTAATGAAGTTCACAGATAACTGCAAACTAGGAACCATAATCAAAACTCCCAACGATGTGGGCATCCTACAAAAGGGCCTCACTGAGACAGATGCCTGGTGTCAAAGCCATGGCCTCAAGCTCAATGCCAAAAAGTGCATTGTCATCCCCTTTGGTAAAAAGTCTGTACCCATGAACTACAACATAGGCGGTAGTATACTTAACCCTGAAAGTGTGATGAGACCTTGGGACACAGGTGGACAGTAGTCTCTCCTTTAATAATCACATCGCCACAGTAGTCAGGAAATCCTTCTACGTGGCACACCTCATCACAAAAGGTTTCTCATCCAGAAAAAAAGAGGTCATTGTTCCCCTCTACTCATCACTCATTAGACCCATTACAGAGTACAATGCCCCTTTTGGTATGTACCTCACAAGACATCTACAACAAGTGGAATGGCCGCAGAAATACCTCACAAAGAAGATTACCAGCCTCAAACAGATGCCCTACGCAGACAGTCTCAAAAAACTGCAGCTTTACTCAATCGCATATCACCTACTCAGGGGTGATCTCTGCCTAACATACAAAGCTATGTCAAACCCAGAGCTGTTGGATATGCTCCACTTAAAGAAATCCCAATCCTTCCGAGCTACACGCTCTAGGGACCTAAACCTTGTCACCACATTAAACAGAACATGCCGGAGGGATAGATTCCTGTCCCAGAGACTTCCCATACTCTGGAATAAACTACCTATCTATATCAAACAAACCTCCTCATTAGCACTCTAAGAAAAATCTTGATGATTGGATGGGAAATAGGAAATTCACCCCGGGGATCACCTCTGTGGCTCTGCTCGACAATGGCACAGGAAAATAATTTTCTTGGGTGGCAAAAGCCAGGGTACCTTTTTTTGGCTGGGCTTGTATAGGCCCCAGGGCCAATAGCCTAGTACCTACCTAGTACCTACCTATGAACAAAACTGCACTAATCTCTTTACAGCACCAATTTCAAAAATTTTGGACTTCCTGGCCGAAACCTTTGAGAAAGGAGCAGCAAATGCTACAATTTGAGTTCAACTGGCTGCTATTTCCAATTTTCATGTGGGTCTTATGCGTTCTAACATCATGTCCCACAAGCTATGTAGGGCCTTTTTAAAAGGTGCTACTCTATTAAGGCCTCCCATCCTTGGGATTTAAATTTAGTGCTAGTGGCTCTAATCCTCCCTACCTTTGAACCAGCTGCTTCTTGTCCTCTTAAATTCTTATCATGTTAGACCCTTTTCCTGATTGCAATTACATCAGCTAGATGGGTTTCCGAGTTACACGCACTTTCCATCCACCCTCCTTATATGATTTTTCAGAAGAACAGAGTATCTGAGAACAAATCCTTCCTTCTTACCAACAGTCTGTTCAGAGTATAATTTGAATCAGTCCATTGAACTCCCTATATTCTTTCCAAATTATGGCAACAAGGCAGCGTATAAGCTACATCAATTGGATGTCCACAGGCAGTTACGATTTTATCTTCAAAAAACCACGGACATCAGAAAATCATCTGTTTGTATCCTTCTCACAGCGTAAGCAAGGCTCACCAGTTTCCAAAGTGACCTTGTCAAAATGGCTGTCCAATACTATTACTTATGCTTACGAGTCTCGGAATGTGTCTGTCCCCGGAAAGGTAAGGGGACACACTACTAGCTCCTTGGCTACCTCCATAGCTTTTCAAGCCAAGCTTCCATTAGATACTATTTGTGCAGCAGCAACATGGGCTACTCCCCATACCTTTAATGATTAATGATCATTCAAAGTAGACATGGCCTCTTGGAACAGGGCATCTTTTGGTTCCACGGTTCTGAAGTCTCTTTTCCAATGAGCCACCCAGGATTTAAGTGCTGGGGACGCTGTCCCAACCAGAAAGAAGGAAGGCGAGATGGACAACATAACATAAAGAAGTTATGTTCTTACCATAACGTTCCATGTTTGTTGTCCTGTATCTCGCCTTCCTTCTTGCATCCCCTCCCTCCTTCCCCCATCCTGGATGATTGAGAGGAATTTCCTTTTTTGGCTGTTTTGGCTGAGTTTCCTTTGCTTTTCAACTGTTGGTATAGTCCTTGTCACCTTTGCTGATCTGTTGTTTCGGTACAAGGAAGCAGTATTGTTTAGTTACCTCTTTTATTTGGTAATTTATAGTTCTCCTATCTACTGTTTAGTTCTCACAAGCGAGATCTGGGTAGCTACCGCTAAGCATGCTGGGATAAGGGGTTAGCCTTGAGCCAGTAAGGACACTTCGAACTTTAGAAGTGGCCGAATTGGAGCCGAGACAGGCTCCGAACCCAGCCAGAAAGAAGGAAGGTAAGATACATGACAACAAACATGGAATGTTACAGTAAGAACATAACTTCTTTTTTTTTCATTTTTGGGGGCTGGCATAGTGTTTTACAGTGCAGTTACTGTGTTATGTCAAAAATGTAGCTTTTGTAGACTGGTAGTGTTTACTGGCAATTGCTGATAGTCTTCCCTTGGAACAAAGCACCATTTTTGGCTTGACCACGGAACAGACTACTAGTTCAATACTCAGTCCTTCCTCCAGTAACAAAAAGAAAAAGTTAAGCAATCAGCCTTTACCACCACAGCAGGCTAGCAATTTGTCTCAGTCATAGGTGGGTGACTCTGATGTGTACATTTGTTGTACCTCAGATCACTCATCTTTTACCTCAGATCCCTGTGGTGTAGCACCTGCAGCTGCTATGTACCAGGGAATAGCAATGTCCTCTGTGGCTGCTGGGATCCCCTCATTGGGGAAGGTAGAGCCACTCTTGTCAGTCCTGGGAGAGGGAACAGTGAAGGTTTCCTTGTGTTAGAATGCTTTGCCCATCTCTGGGGATGCAGCTGTTGCCATTAGCAAAATGATTAGACCCGTTTTTCCTGTCAAAAAGAAACAGAAGCCAAGCATGTATCTACTCTTCCTCAAATTTCTTTGGATAGGAATAGTTTACTGGGTGTTTCTGATGGCTTAAATTCAGGCTACTGATCTCTCTTGTAAAGCAGTTTCTTGTAAAAGGAAGAGGGATTCTTTATTTCCTGAAGAGATTCAGGATTCTGAATCTGAACAAGAATATGTAGGGATGGATACAGGGTTTTCCTCAAATTTCTGATTCAGACTGAGAAGATCTCTGTGTCCGATTCCCCTGTGGGAGTTTCTCTTTCTCTGAGACTATCACTAGAATGTGCCAGTGTTTTCAGTGAGAGAGCACTGAGGTTTCCCAGTCCCTCAGAAAATACTATGAGTTGTTACAGAAGTTCTGTCAGCTTTGGAGGTGTGTATTACTGCCTGCAGTTTTCCTGATAGTAGGCCACCTGCCCCTAAAAAGGCAGATAGGCTGTATAAAGTTCCTCAGTCTTTTACATTTTTATACAGTATTCCCAAACATGAACCAGCAGCTGTGGCATTAGTTGATCCCATTGCTGCTAAGAACTTAGTTTATTGCAATCCTACTCCTCCTGATAAGGATGGGAAAATTATTGATAGGTATGAGAAAAAAAGTGTATACTTCTACAACTTTGATTTTCAGAATTTTGAATTGTACATCTTTTATGTTAAAGTTTGTTCTGAGAAACTGTGAAAGTATGAGGAATGTTTTGTCTGCAGGTTCCTGTTGTGAGGAAAAAAAATGCTTAAAATAATTTAAGTTCTTCTGTTGTTCAAGTCACTAATTGTTTGCAGAGTGTGTGTAGGACTCTCTTGATATTACTTCAATGGTTAAGGCCACTAATACTGTTTTAAGGAGGTTTAAATGGCTACATTCTCAGAACCTCCCAGACCAGGGGCAGCCCATGCTATTGGACTGCAGGACTGCAGCCCCCTCCCCCCAGCTGTAAATGAAAGACCCCAAAAGAAAGAAAAAAAAGAAACTAAAGTAAAAGACAAAAATCTCAGACCTTCGCGCATGCGCACTAGTGGCATTTCCGTCATCCAGACTGCTGCTGAACCAGTCCAGAGCATGCGTAGAGCTCCGGACTGATTCAGCAGCAGTCCGGATTAGAAACACAGCAGTCAAGAGCATCCCAGATGTTTATGCAGTTAGGTACAACTGTATAGACAGGAAAGGGATCGAACTGCAACGTCCGCAGGCTGAAGACGTCACCACGGGATCAGTGACATCTCACGGGAGCTATGCAGCAACAGAAGGCATAGCAATGAGTGGATATGGAGCCATTCATTACCCATGCAGAGCTATACAGAAATGGAAAGCATAGCGATAAGTGGATATGGAGCTATTACCCATGCATGTAAGTGTATTACAAGGTGTGTGTGAGTGCGTGTGTGTGTGTGTGTGTGTGTGTGTGTGTGTGTGTGTGTGTGTGTGTGTGTGTGTGTGTGTGTGTACACAAACTCCAAATAGGTGCTGGATACTCAAATTTTGATTATCTGTTTCTTTCTGTAGAAATCACAATTTGTTAACCCCCAAATTATTTTGGTTTCTAACCAAGACAATAAGTAAGGGTAAAAGTACCTCCTCATCCCTTGATGTAATGTAGCTAAACATCAGTCCCACGTTTTTGTTTGCTTTGCAGTAAAACATTGTCACTGTTTTTGGTGTATGCCGAGAGTTCTTTGTTGCAATTCTCTCATTGTCTTGGTCTGGTTAACAGGACAATTTTCTTCCAAAGCTCACTGAGTTGCTTTAAGCTTGACTGAAAGATCCTCCTGCAATAGTCATGAACTCTATCCTTGCTTCCTTAAATCATTTACCACTTTCATTGTCATTCCCCAAGAATCTCTCAGGTTGCAAGGTTAGGGTTGCAGCTTAACTTGCAGATCCACATTAACTTGGTCACAGGCTAACATGTTTCCTCCATATCTGCTTCATTGATAGACTAGATTCCCAGAAAACCTTAGAAATACTAGTTGAATACAGAGATGATAAATGGTTCTGCACCTGTACATTATTGCCTTTGCATTATTTCCCTTATTATTATTATACTAACTCCTACTTAAAACTAGCTTTTTTTATTTAAGTCCTTCTAGGACATGTCCACCCATTTCCTAATAACTCTTTTTCTTACGAGATCTACCTACTATCACAGTCTTCCCTTCTCTTTAATAATACTGATTTATTTTCTTTCAGCATACATAATGATTGCTTACTTATTAAGTATAGACAAACCTCTACAGTTTCATATGTTCAGCATGTCTCTGACTTTTCTTATGGCTGCATTTTATTTGATTAGTCTTGATACGTCTCTGCTGAGACATATCACCTATACACTCTCCATATTAATCTATGGCAAACATTGGAGTGTGTGACATTATTTTCATTTCATGTGTTTGCACATCTGTCTGTGCAGTCTTGCTGTTGCACTGCCCTGCCTCTAGCTTAGGTCATTGTTGAGAGAGTCAACTGGTCAGCTGACAAATCCAGTTAATAATTAAATTAAACAAACAACTACATGTTTACTTTGTTTGCCAGGAGTCATATGTAGGACCACACACAATGATTTTTATTAACATCCTAAATGCATACAATCCTTTGATCCAAGATAATTTCATAGTGACAAATGGGTGCTATTAAGCTTCCACCTCTCTTTCTAGACTTGGCTTTTCATTCAATAACCCCTGCCAAACAGACACACACACACACACACACACACACACACACACACACACACACACACACACACACACACACACATATATATTATGGATATGTGCATGTAGTTGATTGAAGTTGAAATTTATTTTGTCCACACACTTTGGTCAACAGTTGTGTCAGATTGCACTATCCCTGGGGTTGAGGATTATGCCCTTTCTGTGGGGATTGTGTGATCTTGGAGTTGGAATAAATAATTAGTGGGGTGTGGGGCTAAGGGAGTCCTCCCCAGAAGCACTGTTTTATAACTTGCATGACCTGAGGAGTGTCTTTGGAGCACAAGCAGAAGCATGATGATGTTTGTTGATTTTATCATTGGCATTTCATTGATTTAATGTTTACCACTATACCTATTATCTACCAGTCTGTCTAGGTGTGTGTGTGTATGTATGTGTGTGTGTGTGTGTGTGTGTGTGTGTGTGTGTGTGTGTGTGTGTGTGTGTGTGTGTGTGTGTGTGTGTGTAATGCCTCAGTTGCTGTATACTGGTGGCTAGAGATAACACATGGTGGTGGGTAGAGAATACCTCAGGCTTGAACCCTATACCTTGGTTGCAGATGACAAGGGCCTGAATTCCCTTCCCACCAATATTTGTAAAAAACAAATTTGCAGATTTATGCCTCATATTTGTTCTGTTCCTCATAAAATCTGTCATTTCTGTATGTTTGTTACCTTACACAGTCAGTAGTGCAGTGGTGCACTGGTAGCATTATTGCCTGACAGCTACAGGTTCTCTGGTTTGATTATTGGCTAGGGTGCCTTCTGTGCGGAGTCTACATGTTCTCCCATCTTACAGAAACATACGTCTGGAGTGTTTCTCCCTGAGCCTCTGCTGAGAATCGTCTTTTGTTCCAAGTCAGACTTTCCTGGTTAACAAATGTTAAATAAATAAAAATAACAGGCATTTGCATTTCAGACTTCATATTCTTCAGAAAGTACATGGTAACACAAAACCTTTTATTCTAGCAATTTTCTAAGTTTATAACATGGGTATTTGAAATTTGTCCCTATTTATGAGACTGTATTCCCCCATTATTGGCTTAGTCCAGGTTTTTTGTGCTAAATTTGAGAGCTATGGAGAACTGAATTCACCGAATATGTTTGGGGGCTGTATTCCCCCATTACTGGCTTTGTCTATGTGTTTTTTGCTAAGAGGTTGAGTGCTATGGTGAGAACTGAATTCACTGAATATGTTTGGGGGCTGTATTCCCCTATTATTGGCTTTGTTCAGGTGTTTTGTGCTAAGAGGTTGACAGCTATTGTGAGAACTGAATTCACTAAATGGTAGCCATTTACGTTTCAGTCTTCCTCTCTTTCACAAAGCAGATGATTTGGCATAGTGGCATGTTGCTCTGACTGTTTTTGGCGGTGAAATGTATGGTGATAACACAGAATTTTATTCTAGCAACTTTCCAACATTATACAAGCAATGTTTAAAATGTGTCCCTGGTATTTGGGCTTTTGTCGTCCCCCCCAATACATTTTGGCTTTTTTCCAGATTTCTTGTGCTGCAAAGATCAGACATACAGCTGAGTGTTGAGTAGATTTTACAAAGAGCTGAGAGCTGCAGGGGAGCAAAAGTTTAGGGCTGCTTATGCTCTGTCTGCTTGCATTGTTAATAGCACAACAGGTAATGTACTTGCTTTTGATGCAGAAGGCTGTAGATTCTACTCCCACAGTAGGTAGATGCATTGCTTATACTGTACTGTGTTGCAAAGGGGGTGGATGCTACAGTCATTTTTGGCGAAGATACCTAGTAACTATGAACCTGTTATCACTTTGTCATCCATTCCCTACTGCAATATTACTAGCTTATCATTTTTTTAGTGTAACATAGGTAATTTATTCCTCAAGGGCAACAAGCACTTTATTTGTAGATGAAACAATGAAATATAAAGTTGTTTGCTAGCGGCAACCTCTTCATTAGTTACAGATCTCTTTAATGTGGAATTATTTAGATGACTTTTACTTCTACAGAGATTGTGCATATTTACTGATACTGGTGGACTGTAGAAGTTTGAGTAGACTTTTATGATGGGAATGTTCTGAATTGGGCAGTTTTGTCATTGGTGCATGCATTTTGTTTCATTGTTTACTGGAAAAATGTTCAAAACAATAAATTTAAAACGCCCTCTAAAACTGTACTGTACAAGGAATATAATTTAATACAATCAGGAAGGTGTATCAAAGAGCATGTGTATGTTTCATGTGCAAGGGGCCTGCGATTTGAAAACAGCCCAAAGTTAATCTTTATCTGCCATTGACAAAATGTATTTTCTTTGAATGTGGGCTTCAATGCTGTTTCAATGAATGTGAGTTTCAAGGGCAAAGAAGTTTTTAATGCTAAGTCTATTTTCATTGCGAGACTGCATTGCTTTGTTTAGCAGATATATATTAGTGTTTGTGCTGTAAAATGCAAAATAAAACTTTCAAATGAAATCCAAATCATTGCAGAAGTAAATCAGTATGCACATTATAGTGTTTATGGTAAATTGGGTGAAATAACCAAGGAATGGCTGCAGGGGGAAGTCTCCATTCGACCATGATTTTGTGAGGGGGGGAAAGGCAGCAAACAAAGACAGTCCAGGCTGAACTACACCTCTCAACTGTCCTGATTTTTGCAGAATTAATAGATTTTTGCTTCTTATTTTTGGTTTGTTCCTCATAAAATTTGTGGTTTTCTGGCAAATCATTTAGGAATGAAGTCACTAAATAATGACAGACATTTTCAGATGTCATAACCTTCAGAAAAATGCATGCTAAAGCAAGACCTGTTATTCTATCAAGTGTCTTAAGTTTATACAAGAGTAATTTTTAGTACTGTATGTATGTTCCCCCAATATATTTGGCCTTGTCGAGATTTCCTGCATTAAAAAATTGAGAGGTATGTGCAAATAAATCACTTTATAGAATTAGGAATATCCAAACCTCTCAACTGTCCCCAATTTTGGCTCAAAATGTTGCTCTCCCCCTAATAATCCCTCCACAAAATGGCAATTTTGAAAGAAACTGTGGAGGGTTTACAATTATAAATAACTGTAATGATCAGAGTTATAGATTACTTTTATTTCGGAAATGCATGTAGATTCTCTTATTTTGTCAGCTGCTCAAGTTAACAGTACTACTATTAAAAATGTGTCCCTTCTTTGACAGGTTCTCAGCTGTATTGTGTGGCAATTTTATATTTTTGCATCACATTTTTGGTCCATTTTTCATAAAATTGTGTTTTTCTGGCAAATTAGTGGCAACTCATTAAAGATTGAAGTTAGAAAATAATGGCAGACATTTGAGTTTCAGATTTCATGCCCTTTAAAAAAATCATACTAATGCAAGACCTACTACTATTCTATTATCTTTCTATGTTTAGAAGAGCAATAGTTAAAAAGTGTCCTTATTTTTGGGCCTTTGTCCCACTTCTATGTATGGCTTTGTCCAGATTTCTTGCTCTGAGGTTGAGAGGTATAACAAATGTGTCAGAGCCATCACCGTCAGCCAGAGACATATCAAATTCTGACATACTTGTTGCACCCCACTCCACCATGTAGTGACTCTGGATGTGTTCAAGCAAGGCAAGGAGCAGTTATGCAGTGTAAGTGTCCAGAGTATTCCCCCATACAAGGTAGACACAAGTACTACAGTAGCTTTTCATCTTTCCTTGGTTTTGCAGAATGCTCTGGTTTTCTGTCATATTTTTACACTGTTGATTTATGCTTCTTATTATTCAGAAAATGCATGTTGTTGCAGTAGCTGTTGTTCTGTGTGTAAGTAGCAATGCTTTAATGACCATCAGGTAAGCTTGTTAGAGATTGTAAGCCTTTTTGTTGTTGCCATGCAGACAATATTTACATAACTAGATAATGTATAAGCCTTAGGTATAGAAATTCATATGACAGTATTTGTAATAAAGGACAGGATTACAGTATTTTCAGAAGCTCATTGCATTTGTTGGAAACTTACAGTCATCTTTGCAGGATTTACCTGTAAACTAAACAGAATGCCTATCTATCATGTGTGGTCCATTAGCTGTGCAGTAATGCTTTAAGCAATTTATCTTGAGCTTGTTTCTTGTTTGCTGTTCATTTTTTACTTTGATCATGTCTTCCCCATGAAACAAATAGATAGTTGTTGTCAGGCAGCAGGTCTTTTTTGGATAAGAAACATTTTTGTAAGTGGGGGTATCAGCTACTTTCAGCATGTTACTTGGTGCTTTTATAAAGCTGAATATAAATTATAATTAGAACTGCAGTGCAAGGAGAAGTGGTTTGAGCTGAGTGCTGCTTGTTTTTTTATACTTGATTTTGACTGGCATTCCAGTAATGTATTTAAAAAGTAATGCTTTTTTCATGCCTCAAAACTTTTTTGTTTCCATCTAGATATTAAGTAAACTGTCATGTAGCCAATGCATTGAAAGATTTTTTTCTTACATACTTAATTTTTGTCTTGATTGGACTCTCGTAATGACAGTTTGGCACCCAGGTCAGCATATTTAATTAAAGTTCCTTCCAGTTGTGGTTTTGAGCATAGCTCCACCCCTTTCTAGTTGGCCACACCCCTTCCCAATGGCCCCACTCATTCAGCTGTCTCCTGCAGCCACCCTTTAATTTGACTTACTTCAGAGCAAGGCAGATGTGTGGGTCTTCTTTAGTTCTTGTCAGGTCCAAGACAGAACACAGAGTGCTGTGCCTCTCTCAGAGTGTTCTTAAATTAATATCTCAAATATTACTGATGGGTTAGCTTGCAGAATGACAATTTCTTGTCATCTGACTTCTAGTCCCCAGGTCCAAACAACCATTGATGACAGCAAGTAGTATTTAGCATCTGCCTGTAAAAATATATAGACAAGGGCTTTTCCTCAGATCTTTGGCAAATGTTGGAAGTCATAAAACAATAAAACTTCCAAGACAATGCTGAAAACTTCTCAACACAGACATTGCGTCTCCTTGCTGCCATAAACTAAATTTCAGCTATTTTTCTGATGTTTTACTGGACTGAAGTTTACCTCCTGTACTCCAGTTTCCATTGTTATATTATATACATTTAAACAGGTAAAACAGTACATGTACATTTTTGCCCAGTAGGGCATGTGGTAGTTACATTTTAAGCACAAGGACTTTATAAAATATCTTTTCAACACACGTCTGCAAAAACCTAGTTTGATATATACATGGCATACAGTTCTAATACATTTGTAACACAAGCATCTTCTATGAATCATATTGATATTTACAAACGACACACAATAATTTACAATATTCCAGATAGCTGTGCTGGCAGTATCTCCTTTTGTAACACTTCTATATAAATCATGTTAATATTCACAAATGATATACAATTACTTACAAAATTCCAGCTAGCTGTGCTGGCAGTACCTCATTTGTCACAGCACACAAATATATATATATATATGTGCATAAATATAGACACACACACACTCCCAAGACTGTACATGGGACATAACAAAACACTGAAAACAGAACTCTAACCACAATCACAATGGCTGCCTGTTGTTGTTGTTGTTGTTGCCTGTATGGGACCTAAATCATGGTAGCAATTTTTTTCTTCCTTTTTTTTTTTGCCCCCCCCCCCCCCGTTAATTAACTTCCTCCAAAATTTAAAAAAAAACAAAAAAAAAAAAACAAAAAAAAAAACAGGCATATGTGTACAGTAGGGTAACATAAGAACATCTTAAAGGATAATGTAAAAATGCTGTTTTGAAGTCAAATTCCCTCATCACAAAGTGTTTTTATTTTCCTTTAATCCAATGCAAACCATCCTCATTAAAAGGAGATTAAATTTCCCTCAGTATTTTGTCTGAAACAGATTTTCAAGACTGCACACATCTTTTTCATAGTCTGTGAATGAGAAGTTATGTACCTACCATAACGCTCCATGTTAGTTGTCTTCTTCTCGCCTTCTTTCTTGCTGGATGGGTTCGGAGCCGACTCGGCCTATACTAAAGCTCGAGAGCTAATTTTATCGGCTCGAGGCAACCCTATATCCCATGATGCTAGGCGCTAACTACCAAGATCTCGTTTGGTAGCTGAGAACATAGCAATTTTATCCTCCCAACCCAAGGGAGAGAAGGAAAGGGGGAAAAACTCCCATGTGCCACTACCTGAAGCTAAAGTTACCCAAGGATAACCAGTTTATGCTTCAAATTATGAAGGGTGAAGACTCTGATAAAAAGGGAAAATCCTTTCGGTCTATCCAGGCTAGGGGGATGGCGGGTGGGACGCAAGAAAAAAGGCGAGAAGAAGATAACGAACATGGAACATTATGGTAGGTACATAACTTCTCAATGTTAAGTTGTCAATCTCGCCTTCATTCTTGCTGGATGGGACCGCGTCCCTAGCACCTTTATCCCGGGTGGCTCATTGGAACAGGCTTTTGAGAACGGTGGAACCAAAATTTGCCCTGTTTCTGGAGGCCATGTCTAATTTGTAGTGTGTAATAAAGGTATGAGGAGAGGCCCATGTGGCTGCTGCACAAATAGTATCTATTGGCAATCTAGCTTGAAAGGCTGTTGATGTAGCTAAAGCTCTGGTTGAATGGGCTCTTGGCTTAGAAGGTAATTCTTTACCTCTGAGATGATAGATACAGGTAATCACAGAGGACAGCCATCTAGACAAGGTTACTTTGGATACTGGAAGGCCCTTTTTACCTTCCGCATAGGACAGAAAAAGCTGATCAGATTTCCTAGTTTGTTTAGTTCTGTCCAGATAGTAACAGAGCTGACGATGAACGTCCAGATAATGCAGTTTTTGCTCTGCCCTGTTAGAATAATTAGGGAAGAAAATTGGAAGATCGATAGATTGATTTAAATTTGCCTGAGAAGCCACCTTGGGCAAAAAAGACGGGTTAGTTCTGAGAGAAACCCTGTCTTTGTGGAAAACTAGATAAGGAGGACAAATGCAAAGGGCATGGAGTTCTGATACTCTCCTAGCAGAAGTTATGGCAACTAGGAAGAGAGTTTTCCAAGAGAGCAACTTTAAAGAACAGGAAGCCGCAGGTTCAAAGGGAGGAAGAATCAAGGATGTTAAAATCAAGTTTAAATCCCACTGTGGTGGGGGTTCTTTGATTGGAGGTTTGAGTAAAAAGATGCCCTTAAGGAAGGCTTTACACAGCTTGTGGGACATGATGCTGGAATCCAATAGGTCTATGTGAAAATTTGAAATGGCCGCTAACTGAACCTTTACAGTGGAGGATGAAGAGCCTGAATGAAAAATTTCCGCTAGGAAATCTAGGACTGACTGTATAGGAGCAGTGAAGGGAACTATATTCCTAGCCCTTGCCCAGAAGGAAAAACGCTTCCATTTACTAGCATAAATCCTTGTGGTAGAGGACTTAAGGGAAGCTACAATAATATCACGGACAGAATTGGAAATCAGGGGAAGCCTGGCTAAGGATGGAAGTGGAGCAACCAAGCTGTGAGGTTGAGAGATTGGAGGGATTGGTGCGGCCACCCTGACTGGTGGGCCAAAAGATCTGGCACTGGGTTCAGATGCCAAAGCTGTTCCAAAAGGTAACGATGCAGGAACGGGATTTCAAGGAAGACCCCACTTCTGAAAAATCTCCTCCATTACTGATTGCTTGAGAGACCACTCGTGTGGTATGAGAATAGCTCTGCTCAACCTGTCCGCTATGATGTTGGACTTATATTATAAGTATAATAGGGGTTCTTGTAGACTGCTTTAATTTCCCCATTAAACATACTGTTATTGGATGTACTTGCAGTTTAGCCTAATGCCCTAGTTTGGTTACCATGTGCGGTATTGGTAATGAAGAAGTTACATTTATTTACTTTATGGTCTAGTTTAATATTTATCATTGTCATGTTTATTAATTTCATTACTATTTAATTTATTTTTATGTGTTTTTATATGTGTTGTAATATATTATACATTTTTACATTTTTATTTTTGGCATTACTGGATTCAAAGTTGAGTTTGAATTTTGGATTGGAATATATATTTAACATTTAACGAAAGTTTATACACACTGTATTTTTAAGAAACTGATTAGGGATGACTCACATGTGGGGGGGGGGGTATGTCATGTGATGTTGCATTTAGTATTTAACATGGCTGACTACACAACAGATTTTTTAACCTTGAAGATGCTCGGTAATAACCGAGCGAAAGCGCTTGGTTTATTGTTTGTTACTGTTTGGTGTGATTCAGATTACGTACCAATAAATGTGCTGTTCTCAACCTACTGTTTCTAACCATATTTTTTGGAGATTTGGGGACTGTGGCTGTGGACTTTGGTGATTCATGATGTTGGACTTCCCGGGGATATGCGTTGCTATCAGAAACCGCTGAGAAGAGATCGCCCATTGCCAAAGTCTGAGTGCCTCTCGACACAGGGGATAGGACTTGGTTCCGCCCTGCTTGTTGATATACCACACTACGGACATATTGTCTATCTGAATTGCAATAGTCCCTAAAGGAAGAGAGTCTTGGAGGGCTTGCAACGCTAAAAGCACTGCTCTCATCTCCAGGACATTTATGTGCAGGTGGCATTCGAAAGGTTGCTATGTGCCCTGGACTGTCCTGCCCTGAAAATGCTCCCCCCACCCGATCAGGGAGGCATCCATTGTGACAGTGGCGACTGGAGGGGAAGGAACAGATGGTCTGCCCTGAAGGACTTGAGGGGAGACCATCCACCAAGACAGATGTTTCTTGCAAGAAAGTGTTATTATGATTTTGTGTGTCAAAGGAAGTTGTTGGAAGGACCACTGGGAGAACAGCATCCACTGAAGGAGTCGCATGTGAAAGCGAGCAAGGGGAAGTAGCGTGATGGCTGCCGCCATGAGACCTAACACTTTTAGAACAAACCTGGCCTGGATTCTTTTGCTCAGAAGGAGGATATGAACATGATTTCGAATATCTAAAACTCTTTGCTCGGTTAATTTTGCTGAGAGCTGTATGGTGTCCAAGGTGGCGCCTATGAAGGTAATAGACTGACAAGGCGACAAGGCAGACTTTTCGAAATTTATGGAGATACCTAGCCCTTTGCAAGTTTGAATGGTGTAATCTCTGGCAAGAAGAAGCCAGATGCCTGGTGGTGGCAGTAAGGAGCCAGTCGTCTAAATACGGAAACACCTGGAATCCTTGACGTCTCAGATGAGCCGTAACCACTGCCATGCATTTGGTGAACACTCGGGGGGCTGTAGTGAGACCAAAGGGCAGGGCTCTGAACTGGTAGTGACTGGCCCCCAGCCGGAAGCGGAGAAACGTTCTGGAGCGCCTGTGCATCTTGATCCTGAAGGTCCACTGAGCACATCCAATTGTCCTGACCCAGAAGGGGTAGAATGGACTGCAGCGTGACCATCCGGAACTTCGTTCTTTTTACAGACTTGTTTAGTCTGCTGAGATCCAATATTGGCCTCCAGTCCCCTGTCTTTTTTGGTACCAAAAAGAACTTGGAGTAGATTCCGGATCCTAGTTGGTCTGCTGGGACTGGCTGGATGGCTCTTTTTGTTAGCAGTTTTGAAACTTCTAGTACTGCTTGTTCCCTTAGACTGGGTGGAACGTCTGGGAGGGGCCCTTTTGGCCGTGTTGGGGTGTGGATAAAGGGAATTTTGTAACCCTCTGATATAATCGACTGTACCCATTTGTCTTGTGTGAGAGAAAGCCAGGCTTCTGGAGACAGCGATAACCTTCCCCCGACTGCCTCCGAAGGTGGACAGTCGGGCAGCTTCTCAGGGATGCTGGAAGGGTTTGTCAGAGAGAGACTCTCTGTTACCCTGATTCTGCGGACCTCCTCTGCCTCTAGGACGGCGTCTGTTGTTGTTCCCCCCCTGCCTCTCGGGGGGGAACTGACCTCTTGCGTCAGGCGTGACTCTCTGAGATTTGCAGAACCACATTTTTCCACCCTTTTGACCCTTAGGATAGGGTCTGGACGGGGTTGAAAAACGGACTCCTACGGCAGAGAGAGTCTTGCCATCTTGTTCGCATCTGGTCAAAGTATCCTTCACTTGAGGTCCAAACAACACCGAACCATCAAAGGGGGAGTTAGTGAAGGATGCCTTGAAGGGGTCTGCAAAGTTGCAAGGCCGCATCCAGGCATAACGCCTTAAGGCCACGCCTGTGCCTGCGGCTCTACTCGCTCCATCGGCTGCATAGGAAATAAGCCGCATGGAGGAGTTGACAATGGAATTTAGGGTTCCTAGCTGGGAGTTGATTTTGTCCTGAGACCCCGCAGCTGTTGGATCCTGTAGGGTATCACCCAGTTCTTTGAGAATGTCTCTCTGAAGGCGGGTGAAATGGCACAAGTAATTCTGCGACCGCATGGCGAAGGTCGCTGAAGAGAACATCCACTTGCCGTACCTATCCATAGTCCTAGATTCCTTATTAGGAGGATGGGTAGGCACTGAAGGATCGGCCAGTTCCTTCTTAGTGGCTGCAGCCACCACCATGGCATCAACTGGGACACCCTTAGTTAAAAACTGTTTATCTGACGGGGCTGTGATAAATTTGGAAGGCTTCCGTGGGGTGGGTTCCAGCATATCAGGGGCCGTCCACGCCTTCCGCGCCACCACTTCCATCAGGGGGTCAAAAGGCGGAGACACCCAGGAGGTGGAAGGGCGAGAACCAAACGCCTCTAGGTAAACCGACTCGTCCTCGGAAGGATTGAGGGTAGACCAGTTCCCCCTCTGCTTGAGGATTTCAAGGATGTCAGAAAAGGAGACATCCTCAGAGGGGAACCGTGGGGACCCTTCCGACTCATCCAAGTTGGTATCAGATGTAATGGACTCAGGGGAGTCAACATGCTTCCTCTTACATGTCCTCTTTCGAGGGGGTTCACCTGACGGACCAGGGGAAGCCTCGGAAGAGGAGGATATTCCCAATGGGGAAACCTGAGGCGTTGGATCTCTGCGGTCGGGAATGAAAGAGTGGGTAGAGACCGCAGCAGGCACTACAGTGGGAGGAGCTGATAGAGCTGACCATGGAGCAGGCACAGGGGCCAGTATGCTCCTCATGACCTCGAAGGTGCCCCTATCAGGCAGGACAGAAGGCTCCCATTCCGAAGAAATAGGAACCCCAGCCGGCACCGTGAGGGACGGCTCCGAAGCCGATGTCGGGGCCGAACTCACCAGCGCCGAAGCTCCGAGAGGGAGAACGGGGTCGGACAAGGGTCCGATGCCACTCACCCCCTAGGAGCCGACGAGGGAATCCAAGCGCCCGGATCCCTCCATGGATGGGACCATGGAAGAGATCGGAGCAGACAACGGAGCCGAAGGGGGAAGTATCGGCTCCGATGTCACGACGGTCACGGCTCCGAGGAGCTCCGGCTCCGAACTCAGGGGCAGAGTCGGAGGAGGAATCGAAGATGGTATGGGTAAAGCCACTGTCTGTTGAGACGGGCTGTGAAGCATTTGGGCCAGTGCCTGAGACTTTAGGAGTCTGCTAACCACCCTCTCCAGGTCATGGTCAGAAAGCCTGGAAGACTGAGAGGAATGGCTCCGATGGCTCCGCTCCGAGAGCAAAGGTGATCTCGGAGCCAAGTGAATGGACTCCAGGGATGGAGACCTAGATCTTTTGTGGGTGGAAGATGGCACCGAGACTACTGGTGCCGATGGAGCCAAAGATACGTCGGCTCTGACCGGAGCCAACTTTGGAGACAGAGTCTTTGAGGCATCGGCTCCGGCCGGAGCCAATGCAGAATATTGCGACATAGCCGTATCGGCTCTAGCCGGAGCCGATCGTGATGCAGTAGGTGAGCCACCAGCCGAAGGCTTGGAGCACGGAGCCAACGGTTTGGGGATGGCTTCGAAGGTTTACCCGGCAAGGACTTAGCCGGGGAACCTTCGGGCTTTAATAAGCCCCTCAAAATTAACTTATTCCTGTGCTCCTGCAGGACTCTTGGACTGACCGCATGACAAACAGAACAAGAGTACGGCAGGTGCAGGGGTCCCAGGCAATAAACGCAAGAAGTGTGACCGTCTGTCAGCGACATCTTCTGACAGCACGAGTCACACTTCTTGAAGCCTGAGACTTTAATGTCTTTAGACATTAAGCTGTCAAAGAAAGAAGAATTTCTTCCTTAGAAGTTAAAACACACACACACACACACACACACACACACACACACACACACACACACACACACAAGGTAAAAACAAAGGTTAATAACTAACACACACCTAACTGTCCCAAAAAAAGGGAACGGGAAAAAAACGGAAATGGCCTAAGGCCTAACCTTAACAGGGGAGGGATATAACTTTAGGGATTAGGGATTGACAAAAATGGGACCCAACAGAGTGGTATAAGGTACTAGACTATATATTTATAAAATAAAGGGGAAAAATCCTAAGAAAGGAGAAGAAAAATTTAAAATTTTTCACTGACCTGTGGAGCCGGTAAAAAAAGCACCTCACTAGCGAAAGCGGCAAACGAGATCTGGGTAGTTAGCGCCTAGCATCATGGGATATAGGGTTGCCTCGAGCCGGTAAAATTAGCTCTCGAGCTTTAGTATAGGCCGAGTCGGAGCCAAGGATAGGCTCCGAACCCATCCAGCAAGAACGAAGGTGAGATTGACAACTTAACATCACGTGTTATTTCCTTCTGAAATCCACTACATCATCTACTACCTCACAAGTGACTAGAAATCTGCAAGAATGATAGGAAAATATACAGCAAAGATTTACATTCTTAGCATATTTATTTAGGCCACTGCTTCCAAATATAGACAGATCCAGCAGGCAAATAATGCAGGGAAGCACTGATAAATTTTGAAGTATGAATCATCACTAACAGAGAATTAAGACTCAAGAGTAACAGGCTAGTTGATACCTCAGCTTAGAATAAAAGTGACTCAGAACAGCGCAGACTGTGTCTTCCTCCTATCAAGCAAATGTGAAACTATTTAGCAGCTCTTTCTAACAAAACATTTAAAATCAATACACAAAAGTCTCATCAGTAACTTGCTATACATAAAATACAGATGTAGTTGTGAAAATAAATAAACTGGCACTCTTCACAGAGCCACACATAAAGCAATTCAAATTCAAAGTATCAAGCTCTGGCTCTGGTGTACAGAGCAAAATATACAGCCCTGACTAACCCAAATGATTCAAGCTCAGTTAGCAGTTCAGGCACTAGAGGAGCCATGCAGAAGGGTAGAAATGACTTTCTGTTAATTCACCCACGCGGGGGGGGGGGGGGGACTTTAATGCAGTGATGTCAGTAATTCTGCCCAGTTAGAATATTCAAAAAATCCCCTGGCATGCATAACAATATATGTGGCAATGCTGACTGTTCCCCTGCAATACACCTCCCCTTCCCAACCATAAACAGAATGGACTCAGCACAGGAGTGGGTAGTATTTGAGACACTAAGGATAAAAGGAGCAATGGGAGCTAACCTAGAACATCTGATGGTTAAATGAAGAGCATGCAAAATGGGCCAAATAATTTTCATTTAAGACATTTAAAAGACTGTTACTGTACGTTCATGGAAAGACGAGGCAAACAGTACCTTGCTATCTTCTACAATAAGGTCACAAAGTGCCCTGCATTAAGAAGATGGTCTGGCTGTAGAACAAAATCATAACATGGTATGGCAGCTCCATCAGATACTTTTTGGGTATAACAAGTTAAAAATATTAACCACTTAGACTGATGCAGAGTCAATCATACTGTACAAATTATCAAGATATAATAAAAAAAATTGCCATTTCAGTTGCTGGGCAGTGCTTTAAGCTACAACAATATGCCCAGTCACAGAGTATGTGCAGAGTACTACATGGGACAATATGTCAGATCTTTAACCTACGGCTGTCTTTTACAACATTCAAAACACACGAAATGCACCTGTTTTGTCAACAAAACACCACCACCAGCAAAGGTGCCAAGTGCAGGTTCAGCATGTACAGCTATCGGACCAGAGTCTAGCTCCTTAAAACAAAAACAGCAGCTCTCCAGCACAGACTTGGCATGGCTTGTTAGTGACAAAAATGTCATCTTTTTCCAACAGCATAGACTTTTTTAAAATCTAAATATTAGTTTTCTTGCATTTTTCTTACCTGACCAAAAGTGGAGTAAAGAAAAACTGGAATCTCTGCAACAGTCATTGCCAGGGCCTGCATGATTGAAACACCATCTGCCCTTCTTAGTGCCATTCTTACATCAGGTCAGTTTCTCTGGTGCAAATCTCCGAGGTATTCAAGTGATTTTGCTGTTAGAGCAAAGATTGGATAAGGCATGTTCAGTGTTCCTTTCTTACTCCATTTTGATACCTTAGCTGATTTTGATCCTACACAAATACAACAAATAAGAGGAAAGGAAATTAAAGGCGAACACACTCCACACAATTCACTGTACCTTACTAATACTGTCAAGCAAAGTACTGCTCAAATGCTTAGCAGGATTGCAGTTGCAGTATCTGATTAGTCAGTACAATGTTTACGACTGCATTCTGCTCAGAAGATAAAAAATATACACTTTCAGTTGTAAGCAAAAACTCCTAAAAACGTGACAGCAAGAACCCAACAGATACCATGTTAGCAGTTTTGTATATAAGATGGCTTTGTGTTGCAAATGGTCTTGCAAACAGGAATCTGAAGAAAAATTTACATGATCTTTCTCAGCTACAGTTTCAAACGCAGTCTTGCTTACCTTCATTTGAAATTTACATTTAATTGCGTGTAACACAGTAAAACACAAAAGAAGTGCGTCACATTTGCACAGAGCAGCACAGAGTGAATTAAAGTATAACCAGAATGGTATTCCAGCTAGTTATGAACATTTGGTTTCATCCTCTCTGGTCACCTACTAAACATTCTTAGACTTCACTCATTACATTTTCTACTCCGCCACACTAGTTAAGTCTTTCAACAAAGCATCAGCTTTCTGCAATTCATCTTCTGAGGACAAAAAAGGTAAATTATATGGGTCCCCCAAAGTAAACAGAGTCAAGCGGTCACATGTTAGTATACATTATGATTTGTTAGGTTTACTGTAGCTGTTACAATCTATGCTCAGTAATAAACTGAGCACAAAATGGATTTTTGCAAAACAAAAAAGTTTTTCTTGTTTGAAGTGAAATGGTCATGCATGTTGCGTATGACAACTGCATGCCCATCATCACCCCACAGAGGGTTTAACAGATCACGTGACTGTCTTCAGCTCTTCTCAAGGAGAGAGGAGGGAAAAAAATAAAACAAACAAAAAAAAAAAAAACAAATGAAGCTGGCTCTAAAAAAACAACCTGAGCAAGTGGTCTGTGTCATTGCAAAGTCAGCCAGGTACACACAAGGTAAGCAAGTAAACAGATCTGAATGTGAATTTTCAAGCAACCAGTGGCCACTTGATTATAATATTCTAGCAACTAATCAATATCCACCTTCAGTGTCAGCAGTGGTGTTTTATCCAAAACAGTATCCTATACCACAGCACAATTTGCAGGGATATGTGGAAAGGTAGAGTAAAAAAAAAACATATTTGGAATGGGAGTTTGGTACATGGTAATCTGAAATGAGAGGATATGTAAATTTACCTGTGGTTATCAATCATTTTTCAAAAATTCTTTATCAAATACATTGTGAACAACTGGTCCCCACCACACTGTAGACATGAACTATTCTACCTGTTCAAACAAACACTGGTCTCACAACTGGTCTACAAAAATTTACAATTGGATCCAGTCATTACAGTCATAGCTCAAAGTGGAGTGCCCTTCTGTTTCAATTATAGTGTCCATTGTCCAACTCTTTTAGAAGAGTTTAACTTCAAGTGTTTTTTGCCTGGTTATGTTACTGCTAAAGAAAATCTAACTTGCACATGTTTAAAAGGAAAGTCTCACAAGCAGAGTTGCTCTTGGGGGGTGGGGGCAGGGTTGCCAGACGTCCCTATTTGGGCGGGACTATGCTGAGATCAGCAACCTGATCCCGAGTCCCGCCCTGCCGGTTTAAAACCCGGGCAGCCTCAGCTTTGTTTTTTTTTTTTTTTTTGATTGGCCCGTATACCGGCATACGGGCCAATCAAAAATCGCTAAACACGGAGCTTCTTGTGTTTAATGCGGAAGTTCCGCAAAACAGAGCTACTTCTGTTTAATGCGGAACAGAGATGTTCCGCATTAAACAGAAGTAGCTCCATGTTTAGCGATTTTTTGATTGGCCCGTATACCGGTATTCGCAT
>NC_056750.1:335684823-335747323 GCF_019279795.1 Protopterus annectens
AGAAGGCTGTTCTCTTTGAAGAGAAAACCCCCTTTCCACCACCTTGAAATCTGACAGACCCAGAGAGGTTCTGACCTACCTTCTTGGAAATGAAACGAAACTCCTGACAAAGGTAGATCTAGGGTACCCTCAGATCTGTGCCTCGGGGGCGGAATCAGATTCAAATTGTCCATGGCTGAGGCTCCAATGGGAAGGCATGGATCTGACAAAAATGGAGCCGAACCTATCCCCTTCTATCCAATGCCAATACTTTGGCTCTGAAACCCATTCTGATTAAAAGGTATCGGAGCATAACCAGTTAAGGAAATAATCAGAGTGGGGAATAAGCCTTCCTTGGATCTGACAAAGGATCTCTCTCTGATTTCAGATCCTGGGACTCAAACCACTGGATGGATTGGAGAAGGGGATAAGATGGTCTTTGAAGCGACAGGGATACTTACAGATCCAATAGGGGATGGAGCTGGTAAGACCCCCAATTTGGGTCTGAGCTCTGAGAAACTTTCACATTATCCTATACACATCTGCTTCTGGCAAGCTTCTGGAGCACCTACAGGTAGTAGTGGTTGGGGGCCTTGAATGCTTTTTGGTAGTCTGAAACACTTGAGAAGGCAGGGTGGGAGAAACTGGTTTAATGGTAAACTCTAGAGTGGTACTTCTATAAGAAGTACCCGACTTCGGATCAGATGATCTAGGATTCAAGAGGTATTGTTAAACTCCAGTTCTAACAGATGGAGCTGGAGCCTTAGGATCAGAAGGCTTCAGATCGTACTGTAAAGTCATCTTCGGAACCAACACCGTAGGGTCCGAAATTTTTCTATTTTTCGAGGGACATTCTGAAGTCCTGAGGGACTTCGGGGGAGAGCACTTCCTGTGAGCAGTTTCAGGTGGAATATAAATACATGCCAGTATAATCTTTCTCCCCTTGCCAAAAGCCTCTTTGCACTACAAATCTGCCATTGTCTTTTTTATCCTCTTCCATCACTATTGGAACTCTTCTTGCAATTATTATAAGTACTCCTCTTTTCCTTTGTCCCAGATATTCTGCTGAATAACCATCCTGAAAACCTCTCTATCACATTCACATGTTCAGTTCTTTCCAAGTGTCTCCTGTAACACAGCTATTTGCACTCTACATTTTAAATATAGTTCATTATTCTTTTTTATATGCATCTGTGAGACCACTGGCATTTACCGACATTTCAGAAAGCATCACTGTATTAAAAAGTTATTATTCCAACCTTTTATGTGTCACAGCTTTTTTGTTAAATGTCTAGTTCTAGCTTTTGTGTTACATGCATACACTGTTTTGCAGGTTGAACTTTTATACAGTTGTTTCTTGGTGTATCCATTTGACCCGAAATCACATCTTACAACATTTCTTTTATTGAAAGCCCTCAAACAAAACAAAACCCCAATACCCCCTAAAACCTATTCAATTTAACACTAACACACAAAACTATGTATATCTTCAAATACTGAAGTTTAACCCTCCTAACAGGAACAAATGTTCCCAACTGACAGCCACACTCACAGACTTGAGTTAACATAAATCAAGGGTTATCCATGCTAAGACACATGGTGCAGCCTGTATTTCTGCCAAGTACTAACTGGTTTTGTCTTATCTTTACAGTTCTCCCAGTTGGGAAAATTGCTGAAAGTTTTCAGAGAACATTACCTCCTAACCAGTTTCTCTTTTCCCCCCAAGCTAATCACCTTCCAACAGACTGTAACCAATTTCTCTTTATCAGATTGCTTCCACGGAGACATGAGGGCCAGATACAGAATTGCTACTAAGCATACATTTATTTCCTAGAAAAAAGCCTCATAATATTCAATATTCTTTTTCATTTCCTTGCTTTCCCTTAAAATTTGATACTAAAATCAATGTAAAGTTGTTAATCCTGATATTCCCCTATGCAAAAAAAAGAGAAAAAGCACATTCATTTTTCTTTTGTCATGCTCTTTTAACCAGCCTTTTTTTTTTTTACACTGCAGTGCCTACATTTCTTAAAACTGAACGAGATAGAGAAGGGAGAAAGAAAGAAATGGAAAAGAAGAACAGGAGCACCTATTTACAATCCCCATTACACTTAAAAAATACCAAGAAAACTTGACTTTGTAGCATGCAAAGAAAAACCATACACCACAAAAATAGTACTATTAAGAAAAAATTTTCTTCACTTACAGTGAAACTTTCTCCCCTCCCCAAAGCATTTTCCAAACATTAATGGCATTAGGGCACATATCCCACAAGTCCAACAAATTCTGAAAAAGCCCAATATTTCCAAATGTTATTATTCTGTCATATTTCACAAATATAATTATTGCATTGTAATCTCACATTAAGTTAATGGCTTTATTAGTGTTCATCTCCATCTGCATCTGTACTACTGACTCTGCTTCATTTCCAATGTACTCTTGATTCTTCCAGTCAACTCTTGTGCTCCCTTCCTTATCTCCAACATTTTTTATTCAAACAGTGGAAAAGGTTTCTCAGGTACAGTCTCTCTGTGGTCTTTATTACCAGAAAAAGCAGGATCTCCTCCTGTTTCACAGCTCACTTATTGTTGGACAAACGTTTGCATTTCCTCCTTATTAAGCACTTCATGAAAAAATTATGTTGTCCCTCCAGGGAAGAATACCTTGAAGACAGATTGGTACAGCAGTTTGAATCTCACACCTGCATCTCAACATTCCCTGAATAGTGGAAGGAATTTACTATTCTTCTGTACAGTGAGAAGTCATTATCCACAAACACTCTGCTGTCTCCCACTTTTAGTACTTTGTCCTTCTGCCACAGTTTTGTCAGAATTAACTTCTGCTGGTAGGATTGCATCTGTACTACTGAACGTCTAGATTGCTTTCTCATAGCCAGGTTTAGAGCGCACACAAAACACACACATACACACAACACACACACACAATGTGCCCTTTCAGCTATCAACTCCTGCTGTGGAATACCAGTCCAGTTACTTACACTTATTTGTGCTTTCATAAAATTAAATGCAGCCTGTTCCTTCCAGCTTTTCTGGTATAGCTGAAAATCTCAGTTTTTCCCTATGTGCTCTGTCCTCTAATTCTATTTTTGAAACATCTCTTCCTAAGCAGTCTCACAGTCAGCCAGCCGTTTCTTCATTTCAACATATGCTTTTTGCAGCTTTAAACAGATATTCAAATGAGATGATAAAGCTTCTTACATTGTTTCCAAACTTTTGTTGCTTGTGTTGCTATACTCCACCAGTGTTTAATTTATTTTAATGAGGTCTGTGTGCAGTTGTCTTTTATCTTCCTGTAGGTTACTGGGAATGTCTGGAGTTTGCACTGCTTTTTGTTGAACAGCTGCAGAACTTTCTAAAGTCAGCGTTTCTCTCTCACTTTTTGTAGTCAATTTTTCCAGGTTATTTTTATTTCTTTTTTCCTGGAATCCAGGCAGTACACTTACTAGCCAGTTACTGAAATTTACCCATAAACAGAAAGTCTACTGGCCTTTTCTGTTGAGTATCTGTTTTCACACTGGGAGAGGTAGAGTTAAGCTGTTACTCAATGTGCAGCCATCTTGGATATCCCCTCCGAAAGCCCCTTCCCCCAAGAAATTGACCAGTTACTGTCATCTTGCTTACATGCCCTAGCCTTCTTGTACAGTCATCCTTTCCCCCATCATGTAGATTGCATGTTCACCATTTGCGTCATTTAGTTTTTCTATTTAGTTTCCCTTTTTCCCCACTTCATTAGGTACAGCATTACCTTCATGCTTAGACACACTATCTACACATCGATTAAATTTTAGTCATTATACCCCTCATATATGCAGTACAAATTCCCATCTCCCTCTACTGCCCTAGGCCCTTTATGATGTCACCCACACACCTCCAGCTCTTTCCTACCCAGGTGTCCTATCATGTTATTTAATCTACTCCAGTACTTTTACCAACTTTATACCATTTTCCTTTAAATTGACCAATCAGTTGCTTAGCAAGTACATATCAGCATGGTCCTATTGCTCTAGGTCCCTCCCTACAGCCAATCAGCATGTCTGTTACAATGTTCTGGTCTCCACCACTATGCATCCTATTTGTTGTCCATCCCTGATCATAGATTTAAATTGTGCTGCCATACCATGCTGTTCCTACACTTTTTCAACCAGTAATTGCTGTAACATTTATTTTACTTTCATTTTCCAGCAATGAATATTCCTTACATCACCCATAATGTCACATAGATACTTAAATTTTACTACTGGTTAAGTCCTATCAATTCCACTGATAGGAAATGCCTCATGGCACAATGACTCTCGATTAATTTCACTACATCCCCAGCCCCCCATCCAATTGTAATGACAATATTTTAGTTGGCCAGCATCCCTGCCTTAACAGACATCTCATCACCTTTGTTGGGGCTAAACCCTTTTTGTGCATGTATATCTTCTATATCTATTATACACCCCTGCCTCCTGCCAAACGGTGTAGCTTTTAGGGCACTCTCTGCTACTCTCTCTGTTCTCTTATTCGCTACTACTCTAATGACTTTTTGAATCTTACCGCCCCTGCCATCCACTATTCTGATTTCTTTCTCATGACACAAGTCAAATTATGTCCTTAAGATTATACTAGTGAAGCATGTAACAAGAATTGGAGAGAACAATTACACGCCTCTCTAGTAGGCTACTGCATGGTTTGTAATCAGCATATCAGTATTTTCTTTTACCACAACCATCTGTACTTGTCCCTTTCTTGTAGTACTACCCAAATCTTTTCATAGATGAGCCATTGCAATCTTAAATCACCATTTCCCAACTTTTAATTTAAACTGTCTACATGCAACAAAATTTCCTTTCTCCCTCTAAGCGGACAGGCACTAGATTAAGTAAAAACAGTCACTGACTGTTCCAGTGAAATTCTTAAATCACCACATTCAGTTATGTCCACTAGTCCAGTACAGCCTGCTTCCTTCATAGCTTCTTCGACTCTCCTGCAGAACTCTCTAATCTCATTTTAAGTAACATTTTCTGTTGGAAAACAGAGAGTGGTTTCAGTGGCATCCTCTGGTGGTCTGATCTCACTATGACCCTCTCACTTGCAGCCTGACTTCTATTATGGTCACCTTGCTCAACTACCCCTTCTCTCTGCACAGACTGCAAATCCTCCAATGCTACTTCTGCTCCTAAATATATATATATATTTTTTAAGCCTGACGGATAACAAACTCACAGGATTGTTGGATAAAGACATTTAAATCAGAAGTCCCACTGCCTATGAAGCATGATCAGTGGAAGAAGGAATGAGTTTCGTTGCTACCTTGGGCTCACTGAATCGTCACAGTCCACTACAAAAAAAAATCTTGTCTCATCAATTTATATGGTATGTTCCCTTCGTCACAATTTAGACAAGACACTTTCCTTCAATTCTTACATTTGGAATTAGACTACAATTGCACACACCTCTCATTTGTCTCCAATTTTCGGATAAATCCCAGACTGCGACTCAAATTTTAGCTTTGTCCTTCTTAATCCCTCCTAAAACTGGAGACTTTTCTGGAAAAGGTGTAAAATTATATTTCATAAATCACAATAAGAATTAAGACTTCTTTTACTTCAGAAAATGTATAATCTGATGTTGTCAATTCTCATTTTATCCTTGACAACTGGGTTCGGTTCAGATCCAATTGGGATCGGAACAGACTTGGCCTTTATTACAAGTCACACAGGCCAAAAACTCTCGACCTTCACCCTTACCCACAATCTCCCTCTCCCAGTTACCTCAGAGATCTTGTTTGCTGCTTTTCCCGACAGACACATTTGCCTCCGCTCGCGAGCCAAGTTAATTTCATTTCATTAATATTTCTTGTTAAAATGTTTGATATCTTCTTTTTTCCTTTTTTCTAGAATAGTATACCATACATACAAATATTCTCTTTCCTCATTTTCTATCTTTCCATACACTAATGTACATTTACTGTAATTGTTGATCCCCATTGACACTATCATTGTTGATAGTCCCTCCTCCTCCTCTATAGTTTCAGGTACACTGATTTTTTTTTTTAGAATCTCTTTCTAGTATTCTTCTCAGTTTTACTGCTCCTGTCACTAGTTACACAGAAGTGTGGTATTTCTCTATCATCCTCCATCATTCTGACAGATTCAAAGGCCCCTCTGGATTTAAAAAAATGCCAGAAGTGTGGCCACAAAATTCCCATTTCAGACTCAACATTGCTTGTGCATCTATTGTTTAGGTGCTGTACATCTTCAAGAGGACTGTAGCATTTGCCACAGCTTCAGACATATAACTCTCATTGAGAGAAAGAATAAATTAATCTTGAAGGGCTTAATTCCTTCAACTTTTGGGGAAGCCATATCTGCTGAAAAAATAAACTGATATTTCTTCCCCTTCTTCATTATCAGCTTTAGAAAGGACCAAAAAGAGGAGCTTGTTGGTTCTGCCATTCCCCTTGGCACCAGCTCTAAACAAGCATAAATCTTCGGCTCCACACAGTATGTCAGATCAGACAGATTCTCGCTCAAAAACTTTGGTGCCAGAAAATAAGTCATTGTTACAGACAACTGCTTCAGTTAAAACCTTGACACCAAAACCTTTGGTACAACAGGAAATTTAAATACCGCCTCAGGAAAAAAATGCCTCACCACTTCTTCGAAGCAACCTACCTCAGCACAGACAGTTCAACAACTTGATTTGCCAAGACTGGCTTATTCACCATCTATTGACCCTTTTGCTAGCAAATTGCCCAAGGTCTTTTTACAAAGACCTGAATCGCCTTCCCAAGCCTCTATCCGCTCCACCAAAAGTCTCACAGATGTTGATATGGACAGACCAGTGAATAAAATTCTGTGGGCAAGAGGATTTACACAACTCCTCTCGGCTCCAACCCCTTTGGGTCTCGGAACCTATTCAGCCTTTACCCCATTAACTACTCCCTCCTCTGAGGTTTTAGTGAAGTCAGCTCTGAGTCATCTGGTGCCAACTGTATTGGTTCCAGAGAGATCTCTCCCTTTGGGACGGATTATTACCCTGATTTCTTCAGTTCTGAAGACTTTCTGAAGCCATAACTGTCCTGTTGACTCCGAGGAGCCAGGGTCGACCCCAATTTTTTCGGAGATGTCCCTGCCTCCTGGAGCTTTGGCACAGTTCAGTTCAGCCCTGGCATCAATCTCGGGGGCTGTCTCAGAGCGGGGAGTGACCACAGTACCAAGGCAGTCCTTCTCAGGTCCGGGCTCACCTCCCTCTTTGGAGGGATCAGCCTTCAAGGCAATGGAGAGGGCAGTCACTCAATCAGTCCCTCGTTTGAGCATAATCCTTCCTCACGGTCCCTTATTCGACCTGTCTCTCTACTGGGCAGGGAGTACAGAATCTGCAGGACCCACTGATTCAGATTCTATTCTCTTCCGACACTTCCCCAGATTATCCCCCAGAGGAGGTTCCTTAGAAGAAAAAGTGCAAGAGGAAGCACTTAGATTCCCCACAGGAAATTGGTCACAGAACACACCAATTTTGATGAGGAGGGGCCCCAAGGTCACTCCCTGATGATGTCTCCTTTGAGGAAATCTTCTAAATTTTGAAACAGAGGGATGACCGGAAGCCCTACAATCCTTCCTCAGAGGACTCTGTATACCTGCACGCTTTTCATACCCGCCCATCTACCTCTTGTGAAACTCCATCTACTGACTAGCTCATTCAGTTGATCTTGAGTGGGTGTCGAAGGTGCCAGACACCACTGAACTCATCCCAAAGACATTGGAAAAAATTTTATCCACCCCCTCCAGAACAAGCAATTCTGGGCCAAAGGTTTACTGGTAGATGCTGTGGTCATTATCACAGCTTCCTCCATCAAAAAAAACTCGTTGAGGAGAGTTCTTCTATCCATCCACCCAACAAAGAGTCTCAGGTGATGGATAGATTTGGGAAGCAGGTTTACACTTCATCGACCTTCCCATTAAGGTCTTTGAACTTCCTGGCACATTTTACCAGACTTCAAAGGGATCTGATCAAGGAGCTAGCAAGATACCCTAGCAGGATCAGTCTCTGAGGGAGTCCAAAAGAAAGTGGCTTCCCAGTTAGCTACTTGGAGTCTGTGTCAAACTCGTCCATGGCACTCACGGCCCATGCAGCCAAAGGGACCACCAGAGTGGTGGGTTCAGGCGCAGCCCATAACACACCTGGACTGTGTCTATGTGATTTTGAGGAGCCATTTAAGTCAGGTCATCATTCGTCAATGCCCCTTTTGACGGATCATCTCTGTTTTGCCCCAAGGTAAGAGAAACATTAAAGAAAAGATGGTAACACCCTTTGTGCCAGAGGAATGTTTTTCCAGTCCCCAAAGATCCTTTTCCAGGAATCACAGGGGTGGTGGAAAAATCTGGTTCAGAAAATATCAAGGGCCTTTCCAGGACACACGTGGAGCTAGTTACCCCAGAGGCAGAGGGGGAAACTATAATGGACGAAGTCACTCATGAGGCAGAAATGGCCCACAAAACCAGGGTTCCAGGGATTCCTTCCCAGGGAAACCCCATCAGCTTTCCTGAATGGAGGCCCGATTGTCTTCCTCTGGAGGCGGTCAGAGGACGCTTATCCCTCCACCAAGATGCCTGACTACAAATAACTTCTGATACCTGTGAGCAGAGGATCATTTCCAGAGGTTATTCAATTCCATCTCTCCCCATATGCAAAAACATCCCTGATGTTCCACCCAGTCAGAGTGAACAAACAGCAATTGAAATTCAAAAGCTGCTAGAGGAGAAAAAAAAAAAAAAAAAAGTCAGCCAAGAAGTCCCACAAGTCCAAACAGAATCCTGAATTTACTCAAGATTCTTTTTAGTGCCAAAAAGACTGGACTGGAGACCAATTTGGGATCTAAACACACTAAACAAGTCAGTTTGCCAAACCAAGTTCCAGATGGTCACGGGACAGTCCATACTTCCTTTCTTGGAGAAGGGTGATTGAATGTGCTCAACAGATCTTCAGGATGTGTATTACCATACAAAAATGAACAAAAACAATCCAGAAGATTTCTCCACTTCCGGCTGGGAACCAGTCATTACCAATTCAGGGCACTACCCTCTGGACTCACCACAGCCCCAGGGTGTTCACCAAATGCATGGCAGCAGTAGCAGCTCACTTGAGATTGCAAGGATTCCATGTGTTTCTGTACTCTGACGAGTGGCTCACTACTGCTCTGACCAGGTATTTTCTGATATTAACAATGGACTGTTATCCAGAACTGTGCTTACCTGGGAATAACAATAAATGACAAAAAAATTCCAGCTGACTCAAACTTTGCATTTCATAGGAGCTATACTAAAATATGACAACCTTAGCTTCTCTTCCTCCTGAAACACTTCAGACTCAGAACACGGTTCAAAGGATAATACACACAAGAAAGTATCTGCTCAGCTAATCTTAATCTTACAGGCTCTAGGCTCTATGGTAGTGACTGTAACTCTAGTACCCCTAGCAAGGTATCACATAAGAATTCTACAGTGGCTTCTGGCTTCTCAGTGGTCCTTTTTACACTGTCCCATGTTGGACCATATTTTGACCACCAACTGCTGCATAAAAGATCCAGCTTGGTGAATACTTCCAAAAGAGATTCTTCTAGGCTGCCCATTCATCCCTTCTGAACCCAAGGCCATAATGATCACGGATACCTCCCAGATGGGGGGGGGGGGGGCATTTTCTGAGCAAGACTGTCCAAGACACTTGGTCCTCCTTAGAGGCCAACTTGCACATCAATGTTCTGAAGCGAAGAGTGGTGCTTTTTGCGCTGCAAGCCTTTCAAACTGCTCTTCCTCTGGGAAAGATTGCAATTCCAACAGACAATATATCAGTAGTAGTTGGGTACATCAACAAACTAGGAGGAAAATTGTACCCACTTTGCCAAGAAACACTCAAAAAGTGTGGCAGTGGGCGATCTCTTCCAATCGCCTTCGGATAGTGACACACATTCATGGGAAATCCAATGTAATAGCAGACAAACTGAACAGATGTATTCTCATGCCTCATGAGTGGTCTCTAAATCCAAAAGTGGAGGAAAGGATTTTAAGTCTGTGGGACAGCCTTGCTGCAATCTGTTTGCCTCTCTCCTAAACAAGTGCAGCAACTACTTTGCTCTAATTTCCCCCCTCCTGGGGAGTCAAGGTGAGGCGCTCTTCTCCATATTTGGCTCCCCAGACTACCATATGCCTTTCCCCAGATTCCTCTAATCCCAGAATTCCTGCAGAAAGCACTCAATTTAAAGAGCAAAGTAATCTTCATTGCACCCTTGTGGCCTTGACAGATATGGTTCCTCTTCTTTAGCTTCATCTAACTCAACAACCTTGTATTCTGGACCCTGCTCCAGACCTTTTGTCCCATCCAGATGGACTAGTTTATCCAGACATTTTGAATGAACCTCAAGCGGATTAGCACGGTTCCTCTAGTTCCACTAAATGCCAGGCAAATTAACCTCTTCCACTGTGGCACACACACATAGCTTCACACAAGTCATCCACCAATAAATTATATAATAGTAAATGGAAGAGATTTACCATATAGGCTTGTGAAAGGTATATCAACCCCCTATCTGCATCTATCTATAATATATTAGACTTCCTAGCCTCTCTCTTCTATGCAGGGGCTTCACCTTCTACCATTAAAATTCAACTAGGGGCAATTTCGAATTTCCATAATGGTTTCTGAGAACGTTCCTTAGCATTCCACAAACTTTGTAAATCCTTGATAAAAGGGACACTTTTGTTGAAACCTCCCTTTAAGGACCCAACTCCACATTGGGATTTAAATCTAGTGTTAGACCATTGTTCATTCCCCTTTCGAACCATTTGCAGACTGTGATCTAAAATATTTGCCATGGAAATATATTTCTGTAGCTCTGACCTCTGCTAGGAAAATTTCAGAAATTCAAGCTTTATCATGTATGCCACCTTATCTGATCTTTCACAAAGATAGTCTACTTACAAACAAATCCCTCCTTTCTACCTAAAGTTATCAGAATCCAATATCAGACTACTGAGTTGCCAGTCTTCTTCCCCATCTTAACGAACAAAGGTGACTACTGCCTATACTTGCTAGATGTTCATAGACAATTATGGTTTTATATCTTCACAGAAAGAAAGACATAAGAAAATCTGACCAGCTATTTGTTTCCTTTTCTAATACAAGGTTTGGCAAACTAGTCAGCAAGGGGACGTTAGCCAGATGGCTCAAGGATTGTATTTTCTTCATCTAAAATAAGAACAAAATTGATTTACCTGGGCCAATTAAGGCTTAAGGCACACTGTACAAGATCTGTAGCCACTTCAGGAGATTTGCAAATCAAGGACTTCAATGGATGATATTTGTGCAGCAGCAACTTGGCCTTCTCTACATACAATTATTACTCATTACAAATTCAATTTGATCTCAAGGGGTAGAGCATCCTTTGGTTCAACAGTGCTCAGAAATATCCTTCCGCGAGTCCTTCCAAGGTCTAAGGTAGCTGGGGACTCTGCTCCAATCGTTAAGGATAAAATGAAACTTGACATCATCAGATAAAGAAGTTCTGTACTTACCATAACATTCCATCTGGGTTGTCCATTTTCATTTATCCTGGACTTCCCTCCCTTCATCCTCTACCCTTTGAAGACTTTTTGGAATGGATACTTTTATATTACTTATACTTATTAAGGCATAGCAGATATGGTTTACACTAAGGCCTCCTTATCTATACTTTATTTCTAATCTACCTCGATCTGAGGTAATTGGAAGCAGGGGATTATGGGTAAGGGTGAAGCACAAGAGTCTTTGACCTGCACGATCTGTAGTAATGGCAAAGTCAGTTCTGATATCGGAACCAAACCCACCTGTCACGAATAAATGAAAATGGACAACACAGATGGAAGTACATAACTTCTCTTATTCTGTCAGTGTGTCCCTGGTTATTTCAGGATTTTTCCCAGATTCTGTTGATATTTGTCCCAGGTTGGTTGAAAGCTATGCTTCTAATTATCCTAAAAGGCAGACTTTGTGCACTCTCTCAATCTTAAACTGGTCCATTTCCTGGTGAAGTTATTTACTTTTCCTTGACATGAAGGCCTTGCAATTGGATCCTTCCAACTTTTCTGGAATGGCAGCAAACCATAGATTATCCCCCTGTAACTCCTCTTCCAGGTCCGTCAATTTGGTCTTCATTTCCAACAATTTTCCTTTCAACTCCTTGTTCTCCTTATGTAAGGAAGTAATACTGCATGCATGCTAACTTAAACCATCTTAACTTCCACAATCCTCTTCTTGTTATAGTATATTCCAACAGTGTCCCATTTCTGTGACTGAAGCATCTGGCATGTTTCTGTTTTGCAAGGGATGGCCTGTCATCATTCCCTACAAACATATCGGTTACCTCTCTGGTGGCATTTTGCAAAAAAAAAAAAATTATTAAATTATTGTCCAGATTATCCTAGTATCTGCTTCTTCTTCCCGGATGACACATCTAGTCACAAATAACGCAGAGGTTAAAGGGCGCATGATTTGTCTTGTTCTTCAGTTATCATTCACTTCTTGGTTCTGAGCACTAAAATACTCAATAAGGTAGTGGCAGCAGCTTAGGATGGAAGTTCTTTTCTTTTCAACTTTTTGATAATATCCTTTACTTAAGAAAGAGTACACATAATTAAGTAGTTTGGATTCCAAAGGTAACGCTTACTGATTATGTAATTTTTGTCCCTACATAAAACTACATCCAGTTCCCCTCTCCATAATACCATTCTGCAATTAACTCAGAATTTTGTAGATTTGGGATTTAGAGATGTTAAGCTGCACAGACACAAGTTAGGTTCTTAACAGGCTGCCTTCCAAATCCTCTACAAAATTAAAATACAAATACAACTTTCTTAATTATTTAAAAAGTCAGTTTTAACAGGCATTAGTTCTTGTTTACAAGCAAAAACAAAGAAAACACAGCTGTACGATGTACTCAGTATGGTAACCGTTTAGGGGGGGTCTACTATTTCACCCACTATGTATATCTATATACCCTTACCTCAAGGTCAGTTATTTATTGACCATCTTGATCATGTGTTAAAGACTTGTGCTGTGTGTCTGAAATCATTTTAAATGCATTTGTTGGCCAATTTGTGTGCTCATATACTACATCAGTTCATACATTCACAAGTACATACTAGGCAAATAACTCTGCAGATGATTACATGCCTGGCCAACAACTAGACAGTAGTCAGTGGTGAAAAATCAAACTCTGTGCCTTGTGCCTGTAAGATAACCATCTTAACCATTAAGCCAACTCCAAATCAGTAAGAGAGAAATTTTAAGCAACGTAAATAAAAACAGAAGGATAAAAACAAAACAACTGTGCTTCTATTCAGTGATGCCAGACAGCCATTGTCTTTTCTTTCAGCATCACTTACGCTTTTAGTGCAAAGTGGCATCATTTTCATTTCAGTACACTCCAGGTATTGGCTGGTTCATACCCTTATGCAAAGCATTACACTGAAGACTCAACTACCAAATACAGATCCAAACTAATAAAAAATAAAAACAGCAAATTAACATGTTGGCAAACAACAATAACTGTTGCAAGAGCACATCTCTCCATGTAAACAAAACATGAAATTTAAAATCTTAAGTTTTGCAGGAGGCAAGCCCTCCTGTACCTCTGATATGAAGGGCTGTACCTCTCACAATAGCAACAATGTTATAACTCCAAAATCTCTAAAAACAAAGGATAAAATAAATGGTCGGGTTTTCTTCTAAATCTAAATATTCTTTTACTCTGACTGTACAACCTCAGGAGATGTAATGCATCTGTGGGGGTACACCCCCAACAAGAACATACTTCAATTCTCTGTACTATTACAGTCTAAAGAATATTTACTTGGTCAAAAGCCTGCAGCATAACATGGTTGACATTTATCTCCAGGACTACTCTTCTAAACCCAGGCACAATCCTGGAACAGGCATCTGGCATCTAATGTTTTGTGAAGGTGTGTAGCACAGTATATGTCAGCTTCAAAACAGTCCCATGAAACACAATCTTGGTTAGCAGCAGCTCAACCATAATTACCTCAAATGGCCCAGGTTAAAGGTATTTTACAATTAAAGCAAAAATCAGACAGTCAACCAAGGGCATCATAACCAAGTTCTCCTTACCTCAGGGAGAGGCCCTTTAGCTAAGCTTAGTTAAACAAGGTCAGGAAGATTTTTAAAAGGGCATGTTTAGCACCATTTTATTAGGAATCCTGGAAAGCTCAGTGGTAGCAGTATTTTTGATTTTAAAGAACACTGTCAGCATATGTTCTTTTGTATTCTTAAGAGTGTAAGAGACTCAGGAATTGGTGGATTATGGTATCTTCTTAGGGGTAAAAGTTGGTATACCTACCACATGAGAGTGTGTGGTGCTATTCTGGATTAGTTCATAACACTGCTGAGAGTAATTCTTTAGTTTCCTAATGTAACTAAGGATTTACAATTACACTCGGTAACAGAGGACTATTTCAGTTCATGACTTACTTTGCTCTTCCTGATAACTTTTAGTTCCTTGCTGAGATTTGTGATATAGACTTTAAGAAGGGAGGGGGGATTTAGATCTAGTACAGGACTTAAAGTTTTAATATTTCTCTTGTTATAGATTTTATGTATGCTAGAGAACCACAGGGTACACTTCACGGTACATCTGGTTCTAGCAGGGATGGCCAGGTCTAAACACTTAGCCAGGTGGAAGTAGTAGCAGCTGTCTCACTTTTGGAACTAGTTATATTACAAATTCATTTCAATAGCTCACACAGTTTGAGAAGGTTTGTCTGTTTGAAACCGTTAAAATTCAAAAATGTTGACCGTGGTGGGTTTTGAGATCTCAAAGAAAAGAACACAAGTTCATGATCAGATTTAAACAAGGGTGGTATATAGGGTGGCTATATTTAATCAAGGCAAGTTGACTGGTTATTTGTTTTAGGAGAAAACGTATTCATTAAATGATGTTTTAATGAATCTTGCTGTCACAGATCCTGGCAGTAAACCATTATGAATGATTGACTGCATTGTTTGGAATTAAGGAGTTGAGGCCAGAGGGATTGAGAATAGGTATCAAATCCTCATTTGTGCTTCTGGAAAACTAAAAAAAATATTTTGAAATTATATCTTGGTTCTTTCTGCTGTCTTCATCTCCTTCCTTGCCAGTAGCTTCAAAGAAGGTATGACTTGATGCAAGGGTAAAGATGAGATCAAAAGTACAGTGAAGGAAAATTACTGTTTCCGGACAATAATCACCCTTACTCTCAAGTCCCTGGAGACTATTCTCCACAAAGGGGATTATGGAGGGACAATCCCATCCGTCCTTAAACGACTTCCTGGGTGACACAGCTGTGCAAGGAGTAAGAATGGCTGAACTTGTTTGCTCAAGCTGTTCAAAGCTGCCGTGAGATAGGCCTTTAGCCATTTGCTATGCTGGAAAAAGATAAGTGCTTATTTTCAACTGTTTTTTGCACTTCTGTTTTACTGCACATCTGTTTAATCTGTGCAACTGTTTTTATCCCACCCACCTGCGCAGACACTGTTGTGGTCTTAAAGCTTGATGGCTTTGAGTTGTCCTCCTCTAGTATAAAGTTGATACAGATCACTCCCTCCAGTCAATTTACATCAGCTCATTCTACTGTTTATAGTGAGAACTCTGTAAAGGTGGACCTCTTTAGCTTCTCAACCTTGAATTATCTTCTGGTCTCCTCACTTTCTACTAAAAAACCTGTACCTCTTCCTACTTCATTTTGCCGCTTGTGCTTAGGAGTTCAACTGCATTTAGTTTGCTGTATTTATTACTGCTTGCTGGTAGCCTCATTAAATTGATGACAGTATTCTACTGAACTGCTGCTTTATTTGTGCTGTCTGTTACTGCTATGATTGTGCGTTACTGTTTTAAAGCAATGTACTGATTAACTGCATTTTACTGCATTTCGTTGTTTAAATATATTTTTTTTCATAAACCGAGTTCTGTTCTTTTGACTGTAAGTGATTAATCTGGGCTTCGTGAGTTTTTTTGTTTACTGTGTTCTTAACCTTAAAAATGAGTAGCATAGTCTAGATACAGGTCTACTGCATCCAGAGCTTCAGCTGCACTTTTTTTAACAATTTCTGAGGTATTCAAGCTACAAATTTTCCCTTAGTACCACTTATGTTATCATCTAGTAGTACTACTCTTAGGCCTTCCTCCCTTTACCCTCTTAGCTCTTTCACGTTTCTGGCAAATATGGATGGACAATTTCCTACATTTTCTCCTGCCAGTCTGGTCAATATGGGCATCCTGAGACAGTGTAGCAACTGCCTCATGTACACGGACAGCCCTCTACTACCACCACCCCGGAACACAATTTGTGAGAGATGCAATACATCAAGCACCTAGTGTCATTGCTCTCTCCCCCACAAACCAGTATATCTGGCACTGAGAAGGATGACAACACAAACACCACACCTCAACCACCACCCACACCTACACAACACACCCTCACATATGCAGAGATCCCTCAACAAAAACATATCTAAACAACAGAGACCACTGAGGCATAAACGCAGGTGAACTCCATGGCCAACCACACCACACTTAGTCCACACACCTGTATCTCACAGCCACTAAGCCCTAAACATAAACCCAAAATATTAGTCATACGAGACTCCATTGTGAAACACACAGACGTGCCCCTTACCAGGCTGAATAAGGAGAAAGTCACAGTTAGTTGTTTGTCGGGTGCCAGAATCCACCATATCACCAATGTACTCAAGTCTCTCAACAGGTACTGTTATGACTCTGTCATAGTCCATGTTGGAGTGAATTACTTGAGACGTACCTCCCTGGACTATATGAAGAGAAACATGATGGAGCTTGATGAGTATGTATCCCAGGCAGTCATGTTCCTAGCCTTAAGCAGCATTCTACCGTCACCCAGAATGATGCCTCAATACAAACAGAAAATGACTGGCTAACAATTGGCTTCGTTTCTGGTGTCATTCCAAGGGGATCCAGTACCCGACAGCCTGGGATGACAGGACTGACAAACCACGATGCTTTGCCAGAGATGGCCTGCATCTGACTCCCTTGGGCTTCAGGCTCCTGGCAAAGACACTTGCCTCCCCCATATTGCCTTTTTTAGGCAATGCCATGGTGGTCAAGACTACCAATATGAAAATTTCATCAAAACGTAAATTAAAGGCCATGATACTAAACACTTGGAGTCTAAACATGAAACTGCACTCATTGCAAGCATTCTTAACCCTGGGAGAAGCTGACATTTGTGCAGTCACAGAAACCTGGTTCAAAGCTGCAGAGTGTACCCCAGCTATACCAGGATACTCATCCTATCATTCATTCAGACCCCAAACCGTGGAAAGCAAAACAAAAGGAGGTGGAGTTGCAATATATATAAAAGACATACACACCTCTAGACTGGTCAAACAGTATGATGCACAGGAAACACTCCAAGTGCAGTTAACAATTGACAAGACCCCTATTCAAATCATAGCTAGCTATAGGCCTCCAACTCTGACTCAAGATGCCCATTCCACCTATCTGGACCTCTTCGAATCTATCAAGATTCAACCCTTTACCCTGATCCTGGGCGACTAATTATCCAACCCTAGATTGGAAGAAATACTCATGCCAAAACAGAAATGCCCAGAGATTCCTTGATTTTGTCATTGCAAATGCCTTGGACCAGTTGGCTGACACCCCCACAAGAGTTGAAAATATCTTGGACTTGGTATTAACCAATATGAGTAACCACTGCAGCACCCCTACAGCGTCATCATCCCTGGTAAGCTCCGACCACAAAGCAGTCACTTTCAAAGTCACCATCCCCCCCCCCCCCCCCCCAAGGTTTAAAAAAAAAAACACACACTTCTCCAAATCTGATTACAACCTATTGAGGGAAGGTATAAAACAGCTTCACAGCCCCCTCCCCCTCCACAGGAACTGGCACATACGTCCAAACCTACACCAAAGCACTATATGAGCATTTGCATAGCTGCATGGAATCAGGAATACCAGACAGGACAAAATCATTATCCTCAAGGAAGAGTAAATCTGTTTGGTGGACATCTACAATAAACTAGAATAAAAGGAAAAATTTGCTGTCCAGGACCAAGAAGGAGCAGGTGCCTAATTGGAAGCAATCTCTCCTTGGCCTGGACAAGCAAATAAGAGCACTAGTGAAATCCTCCAAAGCAAACAGAGTTCAAACTGGCCACATCTACTAAAGACAATAAGGCCTACTTCACATATGTCCGCAATCTCAAGGGAAGCACCCACATCTGCTCACAACTGCTGGTCAAGGACACCACGTACACAAATATTGTAGATATAGCCAACCTGCTGGCAGACAGGTTCAGTGAAAACTACACTTGTCTGTCTCCCCCAAACAGCAAAACAGGACAACCCCAGCACCTGCCCCCTCCCCTTATCTCTAGGGAGCAAGTCATCACTGCCCTCTCAAAGGCAAAAAATACAGCCTCCATTGGACCAGATAACATCCCAAGTTGCATCCTACATGAATTCAGACATGCATTTGCAGCACCATTAGGCACCTTATTCAACCAAAGCTTGAGTACCGGCTTCATCCCAGCCAAGTGGAGGGCAGCTACTGTCATCCCTCTGCACAAAGGTGGAGCATCCACCCATCCAGGAAATTAAAGACCCATCAGCTTAACCAGCCTGATTTGCAAGGCCATGGAGCGGATCATGGACCTCGTTAACAAGGACACTGACAACCTCCAGACACTTGATCCCACACAGTTTGGTTTTGTCAAGGGGAGGTTATGCTTGCTAAATTTGGTCAACTTCTTTGAGACAGTCACCAAGGCCATAGACGAGGGGAAGACTGTGCACAGCGCCTACCCTGACCTGGCCAAAGCCTTCAATACTACTCCCCACTCAAGTAGAATAGATAAACTCTCAACTAGGCATCAATCCATAGGTTACCAGATGGGTAGTAAACTGGCTCACTGACAGAACCCACCTAGTCAAAATAAGGGAAGCACCTCAAGTGGTAGACCTGTAACAAGCAATGTACCCCAGGAATTGGTCTTGAGACCTCTGCTGTTTGGGATATACTTCTCGGAGGTCCAGGCCAAATCTAGTGGGCTATAGCTGACCAAGTTTGCAGATGATTGCAAGCTAGGTGTAGTCATCAATTCCTCTAGTGATGTGGACATCCTGCAAGAGGGTCTCATCCAAACAAATGACTGGTGCCAGAACATGGCCTCAAACTGAATGCCAAAAAATGCATCATCATCCTTTTTGGGAAGAGTGACGTCACCACAAATGATCACATTGATAATAAGGTACTAAGCACGCACTCAGTCTAAAGGAACTTGGGCACCCAGGTTGAGAACAAACTGACTTTTGACCACCATATTGCCTCCATTGCATGGAAAGCTTTCCACATGGCCCACCTCATTAGTAAGGGTACCTCATCCAGGGACAAGGTGGTCATAACATCCCTGTATTCTTCCCTTATAAGACACATTGAGTACAAGACCCCTTTCAGGATGTACCTCACAAATCACATGCAGCAGCTGGAGAGACCACAATGGTTCGTCACCCGAAGAATCCAGGGCCTCAAAAATCTACCCTATACAGATAGGCTAAAAGCCCTGTCCCTCTACTCAGTCTCCGACAGACTCTTCAGAGGTGACCTCTGTCTTGCATACAAAGCAATCTCAGACCCCGCCCCGATAGGACTGCTGCATATCCGCAAGTCAAGCTCTGCTCGAGTAACCCAAACATGTGACCTCAATCTGGTCTACATCAACAGGACTTGATGGCAGGACAGATTTGTGTCCCAGAAACTCCCCCTTTGGTGGAACAGACTCCCTCTCCATGTAAAGCAGAGTACCTCCTTAAACCTTTAAGTGAAACCTGGATAACTGGATGGAGAACAGAAAATACACCCCTGGGATTCCACCTGTGTCCCTGCTGGACAGTGGCATAGTGTGCTGACATGTTGGAACATGGGCTAAATTCTTGGCTAATCTTGCAAGAGCCTCAGGGCCAATAGCCTAGTAACTTCCTATGAACAAAGTTTCCTGGAGACTGGCAGACACTGGCCTCTAGGCCCATGACCTTAATGGGGAAAACTCTGAGATGCCCACCTAATCCCAGCACCCTCAAGCTGTTTTGACTACATAGCCTGCAAGAACATTTATTACTTCCTCTATGTTCTATTAAATAATATGGAAGATGACATTTCACACCTACAGCTGTCCTGTGCAAACAGAAAAGTGATACTGAAGGAAGACTCTGCAGAAAGCTACCTTAGTGTCCTTGTCAAACTAGGTCATGGGTCAGATACAGCCTGAAGTGTTGGCAAATAGCTATACTGGTTTACAATGCCCTAGCAGCCCTTCCCACAGTACTACAAGCTACATGGACCATAAGGATGCCGACTCACTACGAAAAAGTATGGGTCTAAAGGTTTCCTTTTAAGAGATCATCGGGCAACTATTCTGCCGTCCACTGTAATTAAATTTGCTATTTCTCTCTTTTAAGTATAAAATGTGCACAAGGTAGTTCAGTGCCAACAAGGATTACAGGACAGATGCAAAGACATCCTGAATCCGTTTACAGCACAAGTCTCTTTGCGTGTAAGATGGATAGTTGGGCTCTGTTCAGTGTAAGATTCACATAATGCTACTGCTGACATAGTAACATCCAGCTTTACCAAGTTTCTTCCCAAAACAACACATTCCCCTCATATGACAAAACATCTAGTCTGGTTTCTTTGGGACCTGCACTACTGTTATCTGCGTTTTCCTATTGTACTGTCGAGGAATTCTACAGGAAGCAAGCCCATCTCTGCCTCCAAGTACATTCTGCCAATGTATTCATAAGCTCATAGGAAGTTACTAGGCTAGTGGCGCGAGGGCTCTTCCAAGCTTAGCCAAGTTCTATCCTTATTTCCATGATCAGCACCTATTGCCTCTGTCCAAGGAGGGACACAGGTCGAACCTCGGAAGATTAATTTTCGTCTATCCATCCAATTGTCCAGACTGCATTTGAAGAGGACCAATGAGGTGCTCTGTTCAACATGAAGTGGGAGTCTGTTCCAAAGGGGTGATAACCTCTGGGAGATAAATTTGTCCCTCCAGCAGGTTCCATTAATGTCATATACCAGGTTAGGTCTTTAGAGTGAGTCATGTGTGTACCATTTGACTTACAGATACACATTTCCAATAAGACAGAGTCAGACCGCCTTGTATGCAAGGCAGAGATCACCTCTGAGCTGTCTGTATGAAACAGAATAAAGTGACCGTGATTTCAGATGATCCACATGGACAGATGCTGAAGACCCTGAATTTTCCTTGTGAGGAACCTTTGTTGTCTCTCCAACTGCTGCAGGTGCTTGGAAAGGTACATACCAAAAGGGGCATTGTACTCTATTTGCCTGATGAGGAAAGAGTACATGGAGGTTATAATTTTGTTTTTTCTGGAGGCAGTGGTCTTGCTTATGAGATGACCAATACAGAATGCCCTTCTTACCACTGTGGAGACATGGTTGCTGTCAACGTGTGTGCCCAGCTCTCTCACCACTGAGTGTGTACTTAAGGTGTTGCCATTGATGTGCAGCAACAACACTTTTACCAAAAGGGATGACAATACATTTTTTGTACAGAGTTTAACTCCATGACTTTGGCACCAATCATTTGTTTGTGTACGACCCTCGTGTAGGATGTTGACATCATTTGGAGATTCTATGACTGCTTCCAGTTTCCTTTAGGCGGGGTGGGTTGTCACTTTAGGATCAAGGATGGAAAAAATGTGGTTGGTGCAGTGTGGCCTGAATTATTGGGGTAGTTGTTTGACAGAGGCAGCTCAAGGTTGCAGTATGTGTATTGGCTATAAAGTCTGGCAGCTGGTGGTGGAAATGAGTTAGGCTGAAGAAATTTCAAGATAGGAGAGCTCAGTAGCAGGTCTGCTCTGGGCTGCATTGGAAGCCATTTGTCTTTTTTTTGAGGGTAAGTTAGTGATATTCAGGGGGTGAGAGTTAGTGATGAAGTGACTGTTTTTGATTGTCTAAGAAAAAGTCCATACTATAGACTATGTGCCTATTATGGTTGATCCATATTAGAGCTAGGCCAGAAGGGGTCCTTTGCCTATAGCAGCCGTGGTTGGGATGAATTAGTAGGGCAAATTTTTCGTAGCCCAAAACAGAAATGAGTAGACTTTTGCCCCCGATATCTCAATACGAGTATGAACATTTAACTGCTTTAGCCACAAACCAAGGGCATTTAAAAGAGTTCTTCCTATTTCTGCCATGGTTTTTAGTCTAGTGCTGGAATTCCATTATACCTCAGACAGTGTAACACTTGGTGTAGAGTGAGAAAAATCCTCGAGCCATCCTTCAGGAAGATTACAATTATGACAAGGTAAAATATTTGATCACACAACATTTTGGAAGCAAAGAAAAGTCTGGTTTTCAAAAAAATCCTAAAATCACAGAGTGCCACTTGATTTGAACTTAATCCCTTTAGTCTCCCAAAGTTACTGCAATGTCCCTTGCATGTTGACAGTCGAGTGTTCGAATAGAAGAGCATGGAGTGCACACTGTTATGCCAAGTACGATTTATCAGCTATTACTTGGCCCTTACTAATTTTATACAGCCTGCCTTAATTACCCACATAACTGACGGGCAACGGAAAATCTTTCTCCTCACACAGGAATCCCAGGCAACATATGGATCTGATAAGTGCTACAGTTTATTGAAAGTGGACTTCTTAGCACCACAGGTGTTAAAACCACTCAGCTATCCATAATTAGAGTAAGAAATTACCTGCTATTGTTTACTGTTATTAGCAAAATCAGTTAAAAGTATCCAATTGATGTTATCTTGTGTTTGCTTATTTACTATAAAGCCAGTTTGAGCTTCCTCTATTAATGTAGTTAGTACATTTTTAGCGTATTGGCAAGGACCAACAAACATTCTGTAAATCAGAATTCAGTAATTATACAGGTCTATAACAATAGCATAGATAAAGATCTTTATCCCATTTTAAAGAAAGGAGAATTATGATGGAGACATGTTAAATGTAGTGAATACTTTCTGTAAAAAAAAAAAAAAAAAAAAAAAAACACATTGTGAAGTAGTGAATACTTTCTGTAAAAAAAAAAAAACCCACATTGTGAGGTAATATTTAATATTGCTCAGGAATACTGCCATCCCATTACCTGAAGCTTTATTTTCCTTCAATCTTTTAATTTGATCCTTTATTTCTGTTCTAGAAATAACTTGTTTTTCTTGTTTGCTCTGAAAATTTCTGTATATTCCAAATTGAAAAGATAAAAAACACGTTTTCAATTTGTATATTACTACTATTCTGTCCATTAATTTTACTCAGTGTTAACACAGTAGATACATTCTTACATGTCTATACATTTCCTATTACCAAAGGTAAATATTTTGTTTGTGTGATTGGATCTTATAATTTTGAATCTAGCAGTCAGCGTAAGTAAGTCTTTAGGAGTGAGAAATAACGTAATTTGAGGGGGGGGGGGTTAACTAATGTAAACGTCGTACTGCAGGATCTTCTGAAACTCTGCATTCATTTTTTCCCACTTATGATAATAGACAAAGTTAAAAGTGCAAAAAGGAGAAAAAAGTACATATTTTTCTTGCAGGTCCAGTAAGTATTTATTGCACTGCTTTCTCTTGCTGTAAATACTAAGTAGAAACTTTGCCATATAAATATGCTGTCACAGCTATTACGGAAGTCAAAGATCTGTTGTATTTCTGTTAAAAACTGCTCTTTAAAATCTTTTAACTTTGTTATATAAACTAGTATTCTATTAAAAGAGGCCAACCTTCTTGAAAGTATCATGCATTGTGATCTAGTAAAGGACATGTTTTTTCTAAGAACCAAATAATTTGAAATATATAGTCGTATTCATTTTGGACTGCATACCAGTGCTATAAGAATAATGAGTGTAAGAGAAAGAATTTGATTCAGAAAACTTAACATCTACAAGACAAAGTCACTCAGTAATGTTTACTAAAACTTTACCTGATGCTAACATTTTAGGTTTGTGAAATGCACTAGTACCCTTTTTGTTGAGTATATAGTTATACTCTTCTGCTATTATTGTACCTTTCTTCACATACAAAGTTAAAATTTCCCAAATACTTCCCAGGATCCCATAAATATTTGCAAAGGTTAAGGATCTTTTCTGATGTTCAAAATTGATCATAACATTATAATAGAATTTCTGAATAAAAGAGTCATGATCGTATCTTTTCGTTAAAGAACTTATTAGTACTGTGCATTCATTTACTCTATTAATTTTAATTTAGAATAAAGGATTTTCCTGTTAAAGAAAGCTTAAAACAATCTTAGTTGTTGCTGAGGCCACTTACACGTAAAGAAACACATTGTAAAGGAGGCATCAGTCACACACCTTCTATAATCTTCATAACATCATAGGTCCTTAAAATAATGGCTGTGTGAAAGAAAAAAAAATACAAAAATAAAAGTAGCCAATCTCTTCTGTGGAACTTAAGGTTCACAGTTTGAACAGAAATACCATTTAAACTACCCATCTAAATGCTCTTTTACTCTCTTATACCCACTTACTTTACTTGCCCTTAGTTTAAAATGCATAGATTACAAATATGGATAAAATTAATGTTTTGTATAGATTACAAGTATCCATTGCTGACCTCTGCACAGCAAATGCAACGCATGACATATCCCAACTGGGCACAACACAACCTCACCTGACCATACCAACCTACACACAAGCAGTTTATATTCCCCCAGTATACTAAAAAGAAGACTCCCACTAAAATTATACCTCAAGAGGCACCCAAGAAAATATATTATACTAGCTACAGCATGATTTAAAACTAAAGGAAAGAGCACTTTCTAGAATTAGTAGATAGTTCCAGGTGGCAGGACCAAATGAAGTAAAAAAAATAAACAGTTTAAATCAGCATCAAGAAAATACCTTAAAATGAAGCCACTTGCACATGCGTTGAAGTATTTAGCTAATGTCTCTATCAGATGCATTTCACAGTCTCTAGGAAAATATCTCGTGTTCACAATTGACCAGCACTTTCTTTGTGAACTGAATGCACTGAATGCTTGTATATTTGTGCTTTGTTGAATGGATGATTCCCACTATGCCAATGGCTTCTTTTCAAGGTAGATCTGAAGTGGTATTCATAATGACTAGGGAAAATATGACCAGGGAACTTCCTCTGCTCTTTCAAGGAGGGGAAGTGAAGCACTCTCTGGAGCGGTCGAGTTGCACCAGAGTGCTTCTACTGCAGTTCCAGGAATTCCAAGATGAAGGAGTGTAGAAGAGATGGAGAGAGGAGCAGGACTAAACTTAGTGAAGGAAGGTGAACGAGACAAATTATTACAGAGTTGGAAACTATAGCGCTGGAGACACCTGCACTGGTAGATTTGATGAACCAGGCAGAGACAAAGCAGACGAAAATGATGGACTAACATGGTGGGAGAGAGTATTAAAAGGAGAAATAAGAGATTGGAAACAGAAGCAACAGCTGGTAAAGGGAAAACACTAGAAGTATTCTGGGATGGCAGACTAACTAACCAGTTTCAAGGGTTTACCTCTGCAACATAGTTTGTTAGAAAAAAGTAGAAGTTATGCAATGCAACAATTCATAGAAGAATGGAAAAAGGAACATAGATGGGATAATGATTTTTAGCTTCTCAAAAGCCACAGAAAAGAAATCCAGTGGTAAGAACATAAAGTAAAAAAATGACATTGTGAACAGATTTGACATTATGAATAAAATATTAGCCAGTTGGATTTGACATTAAAGACACAAGAGCACAGATTGATTTAGGAACTGAATTTTTTATGAAGTGACATTTGAAAATTTGCTAGAAAAAAAATTTGAATGAGGCTGAAAAAAGAAAAAAAACAGTATCATGGAAATACTATTCTAGAGAATGGGATTACAACTAAAACAAGATGTGCAGTTTACAACTTAACATATGGATGGCCATGAGTTAAAATCTTCTTTCCCTATGTGGTAAAGTATATGAAGTTTAAAAAAATGTGTGGAGTGGGGCTTGGGAAATGTGGGTAACAATGGATGTCAAGGATGGGTAAAATTCAACATATTTCAAATACAATAATTGTGAATGCTAAGAGAAGGTTCATTACAAGACTGTAACAAACGAAAGGTTTGGCCAACGTGGGGAGAGGAGAATATAAAACAAAACTACACTATAAGCCTGTCTGCAGAAAATGTAAACTGTTGGACACTTCTAGTCTGATTGTCCTATACTACAAAAGGAAAAAAAAAAATAGACGAAGAGGAATGGCCAGAAGACAGAGACAGACAAAATTGCATAAAAATATTACTGAGGAAGACTGTGAAAGAGAAGGTGGTATGGGGGAAATGGGATACTGAAGAAATGTTAAAGAACAAAGAGGTAGTTAGAGAAGAAATAACAGTTCTGAGCAAGGTTTCTAATATACAGGATGAGAACAGAGTTGCTATTTTAGAAAGTAAAGAGGACGAACAGGGAGAATTGGATACATAAGGCCAAGACACTGAAACATCAATTGGTGGGAAATGTAGGAGAAGAAAAGAAAAATAAGAACGATATTGGGATTTGGGATTTTGGCATTAAATGTGAACAGCATTAGAAATGATATAAGAAGTTTGGAGGTAGTGGAATGGTGTATATATAAAAAAAATTGTGCTCACTTACTAGACACCACAAGTAATAAAGAAGACAAAAAGGAAAAATTAGATGCAAAGAGATTGCCAAGTTGCTTGGTTGGTAGGAATTAAGGCATGTTCTGGAATAGGAATTCTTATAAAAAGAAGACATAAGAATTCTAGATGTAACAGTAGTAGTACCAAGTAGAGTAGCGGTATGTGATATAACAGTAGTCAGTTATGCATATACTAATATGACAGAGAAAATGGTTTGCTGATATTAAAACATGTGTTACTAAATATAACAATAATGATTGTAGAAGAAGATTTTAACTGTAACCTGAGGAAAGAAAGGGGAAAACAACACGGGATATTAAGATAATTTATAAAATGTGGATATTTAAAAGTATGAAAATTGAAAATGGGCATATAAAAAGGGGGAATTCTTAAGACAGAATTTGATTATACAGTTTACTCTAAGGACATGAAAGAAAAAATTCTGTTAACATTACTTTCAGATCATTCAACAATATGGGAAGACAGAAAAAAGGAGGGGAAAAAAAGAGAGATTAACTGCAGAGTTTAAAAAGGAGGAAAATGAGGAGTGAAATATATTACTGAAATACCATATGACAAGAAGACAACTTTATAAAATGGACACAGTGTTGGGTAATTTATAAGCAGACGTACAAATAATATTTAGAAATGGAAAGAAACAGGATTAAATCAAAACAAAAATTTACATTATAGAATTATGAAAGAAAATACATAGAAAAAATATGGGTAAGAGGAGATGTTAAATAGGATAATATTTTGTGCAATAAAATAAATAGGAGGTTCCCCTTATTTAGGAAGGGAAGTAAAATAAGAGAAGGAAGGATGGCCTTATCTCAGATGACAAAGGAGACAAAAAATACAAACAAGAAGATATTACAAAGGTGGTATAGAACTTTGCAAAGAAAATGTATGAAACAGGAAATGGATGGGAAAGAAGAATGGAAAGTGAAAAGAACTGAAAAAGTAAAAACATATTTAGAAAATTATATAAAACAGAAGAAACAGAGAAGGGGATTAATGAAAACAAGAAATAGAATCAGCATCAGGAATGGATGCTAAGTGTTATAAGGAGATGAATAAAAGATGAAAAAGAGAAGTTTTAAATACTGAATGGATGAACAAAGGTATAATGAAAGAAGATGTATGTGGAATGAAAATTTATGAGGAAAAAGGATGAAAGATAAGAAAAACTAGAGGATTATAACACTAGAAATTACCGACTACAAAATTTTTATGAAAAGTACTACAAAAAGGATGGAGAACATTTTGGATGTGGTAGTAGGAGAAGGCCTCTTCTATGCTATAAAAGGAAGAGATATGAAAGAAACGTTAATTATAGTGAACGCAGCAGTAGTATAGATGAAGTGTTATGAAAACTGATGAATACAACTTATGATGATTCTTAAATTGACTGGGGATAAAGTAAGGAGTAACCATGAATAGCCAATGAGTATGTGCTTATTTGTAATAACAATGAATGCAGTAGTGTAGGTATGTATGAAATGAGGGAGGCAAGATGGGAGATGGAAAAGTTATTTTACCAATGTGAATGACAAATGTAAATTATTTAGTTCTAATAAAAAACAAGGGATAGGTAGGAGAGGCTGTAATAAACGACTGAAAAAGCTGGTCTGCAGTTAAACAAAATTAAGTGCAAGAGATCTGGGGATATGGAAAAATAAATGGAACATATTACAAGAAAATAAAGGTTTTGCGTGTGACATATGGCGAATATGAAAGTCAATGGAGAGAGCTACTGAAACAAAAGCTTAGAGATTTACTTTTTTTTTGCTTTTTTTGGGTCTCAAGGCTGACCACCGTAAGAAAAGAGATACAAAAAAGAAGGTTGTTTGAATTAAAACAGTGGTGCATTTATATGATCATTGTAGATTACTAGGCTAACAGCCCTAGAGCCTTTTTAAGCCTAACCATTCATGCCCCAATTTTCCCCATTTATCAGTGCCCATGGACTAGAATTGGCTTTGGTATATGCCTGTGCCTTAGGGCACGTGCAAGCTACCACTGTCCATAAGGGGCACATGCAGCAAGCCAGGGGTGAATTGGTTAAATTAATTTCCCATCCATTGGTCCAAAGTGCATTTGAATAGGCTAAGGGAAGAGCTCTGCTTCACACGCATAGGGAGTCTGTTCCAGAAAAGGGGTAATCTCCAAGACCCATACCTATCCCTGAAACAGGATATTTATGACCCACCTTACCGGCTTATTATAACAAGTCAAAATAGTATAACCTATTCATTGGGGGGGGGGAGGGGGTTATTGACCGGATGGTGAGAAATTCTTTGACTTCTATTGGTCATACTTTACAAAACTCTTGGGACTTTTTGAGTCGGATTCAATAGGATTACAATAGTAAGGGTTCCAGTTTTTCAACTGTTGACGTAGTTGATCTATTCACCTCCATACCCCACAAAACAGGGCTGGAATTTTTCCATGATGTGTTGGTGGAAAAACTACCTTGGGGAACACCGTTGTAAATTGTATTATGGTGTTAATGGAAATAGTTCTAGAAAACAATTTCTTTAGTTTCGGGGGTGAATTTTTCCGTGAGACCAACGGAGTGGCAATGGGCACTAGCTGTGCCCCACTTTTTGCCAACTTAGTTATGTACCGTTGGGAAAAGGAACATTTCATATACAGTCCAAGATTCTTGGACTGTTTACCTTGGATATTTGGATGAGATGTTTATCCTCTGGAAGTAGGGGAAAAGCATAGGGAGTTCACAGATTATTTGAAAAGCATATGTGATTATTTTAATTTATAGGTAACAGAGGTAAGGACAAAATAAGTTACCTGGATGTGTGTCTTTGGAAAGACAAGGGTAAACAATGTTTTCAATCTTGAGTCTATCAAAAACCCACTTTTTCGAATGACTACCTCGAGTTTAAAAGTCACCCCTTACATGTGAAAAGAAACATGGTAAAGGGTCAGGTGGTCCGTATAGCAAGAATGTGTTCAGGCCTAGTAGAAGTGAAGGTAGAAATGGGTACCCTGGTGAATTTATCTGCAGTAATGGGATATTCATTGGAGTTTGTTTTACCCATTTGTGACCAAGTGATTGGTGAATGGAGTTCTAGATACAAACCATTGTTAGGGGTAACCCAGAACAAAGCGGTTTTTGATCCCTATCTACAGGGAAATGATTTTTCCTACTCAACTGTATTAATCTATGGGGAAACTTGTGACAAAATTAAGGAAATCCTTAAGAAAAACTGGGTACTTTTCAGAGGAAATTATGAACTCCTTGGGATCACAGATGAGCGTACTTTTTCTTACAGGACCAATAACAATTTAAAATTTTTGTTAGAACACCCCATAGAGCAAAAAACAAAGACCCCTAAGGGGACCACTAAATGTGGGGCCTGTGACTACTGTAAATTGATCATTACAACTTGGTACCAACAGGTTTGAGGTGAGGTTAGCCACGGGTTCCTGTGTCACTACAGCGGTAGTATATATTGCTGTCTGTCAGGTTTGTCAAGATTTTTATACTGGCAAAACTGAGAGGAGGTTTAGAAGAAGGATCTATGAGCACATTTACAGCATTAAGAAACAGGATGAAAATAATACACTATGCCAACATATTACATTAAACTCTGACATTACTTTTCCGTTTGGTATTTTGGAAGTGGTTGTTAAGGACTTGGGGGGGGGGGGGTGATTGGAAAAATAGAAAAGACAGGGCCGAAATGAGGTGGCAACTATGTTTGAATGCCACCGTTACCCCAGGTATTAATGACATCTCCTCAATTAAACAGGAATAGAAATTCATGGCAACACGGCTATAAAACAAGTCTGTCAAAAAGGAGACAGTTTTGTTTATTTTTATTTTTTTTTTTAAGAACTAACTTTGTTATAAACTGTTTGTTCTTTACATTAATTAATGTTAATTTTTCATAGTCTTTGCCTTGAACTTTCTCTAGGGTGGGTATAGTGTTGCTAAATGTTTTCAACAATTAATTGGAGGTTCTGATTGGGGGAGTGTCCTTTATTAAGATACTTTTGCATTCATACACAGTTCTGATGAAGTCTTACTTGATGAAAGTGCTTGACTATGGTTTGTGTTTTGGATGTATTTTATTCCACAACTTCTTTTTACCTGCACTGTGTGATTTTTATGTCAACCAATGTAATTAAATTTTGTCACTACACTTGGAAAGTCTGGTCTTTGGCTACAGTTGGAGTGTTTTTTTATTCTCTTAGGTTTTGTTTATGTTGCACATGAGTTTAGATTCAGTAACTCTGATCTGCTACATATATGCAAAATAAACAGCACTAGTCAAGGCTGGATCAGAGGATGCCTCGTAGGTTAGGCAGACACTGCCCCTCAGTAGTCACTACAAGACAGAATACAGGAACAAGGATTTGAGGACCACAACACTGGATGCATTATTTATACCCTGTATTCTTTCGGTGAGGAAATTCTGTGGCCACTTCAGCTGTTGCAAATATCTGGTCAGGTACATGCTGAAAGGTGCACTGTACACAATTACTAGTCTAACTGGACTGAGTATTGTGGGACTATGATCTCCTTCAATCTGGGTGCCATGCCCTTACTTATAAGTTGAGCCACATAGAAGGATCTTCTCACCACTATGGACACATGGTGATCAAAGTTCAGGATACTCTCAACCTGAGTTCCCAAGTCCCTCAAGTCAACTCTTAGGGAAGTGCTATCAATGTAATTTGCAGAGATGATCTTCCCAAAAGTAATAATTACGCATTTTTTCATAGAGTTTCAGATCATGGCTCTAGCAACAATTGTTTGTCAGACCCTCCACATACATTTTTGGAGGATTCAATGACTGCATCAAGCTTGCAGTCATCAGCAAATATGGTCGGCCAAAGGATCTCTACCTTTGTCTTAACTTCAGAAAAGTATATTACAAACAGAAGCAGTCCCAGTACAGAGCCCTGTGGGACACCACTCGTAACAGGCATCTTGGTGGAGGTTGGTTCCCCCACCCAAGCTTCATGGGTTCTATCAGTGCAACATTTGGCTACCCATCTGTTGACAAAGGGATTTATGTCTAAATTTGTGACAATTTGGTATATACAAATACCAGAGTGATGTATTGAGGCAAATGCCTTTGCCAGATTGCAGTAGGCAGTACTCTCCATTCTCCTCTCATCCATGCTCTACTGACCTTCTCAAAGTCTACCAGTTTGGTAGGATAGCCAGGTCTTGACAAAACCAAACTTGAGCTGGGTCCAGTGTCTGAAGACTTCCTACGTCATCATGTCCATGGTAATACTTTCCATGGCCTTGCATATGATCAGGCATTTGCAACAGCTGGAGTAGCCACAGAGGTTTCTCACTGAAAAATATCAAATCCTGTGTGGTCCTCCTCAAATCCCTGTTTCACAACTGCACATCTCATAAGCAAAGGCTTCATATCCAAGACTAAAGATGTTATAATTCCTCTGTACTAGACCCTCAGGCCACTAATAAGAGAGTGCAAATCTCCCTTTTGCATGTACCTCACCAAACACCTGCAGCAGCTGGGGAGACCACAGAGGTTTCTCACCAAGAAAATTCAGGGCATCCAAAACATAACTTGCATGGAAAGGCTGAAAGCCCTGTTACTGTACTCTGTATCCTACAGGCTGCTGAGATGCAACTTGTGCCTGGCCTACAGAGCAGTCTCTGACCCTGCCCTAATGGAAATGTTGCACATCTGTAAATCAAATGGAACGAGTCCCTCACTCCACGGATATCAACCTAGCCTGTGACATTAACAGAACATGCTGGAGAAACAGATACATCTCCCAGAGAATGCCGCTCCTCTGGAATAAACTCCCAATTCACATGAAGCAGAGCTCCTCAAGAACCCTATTCAAGAGCAACCTACACAATTGGATGGGAGTCCATAAATTCATCCCAGGAGTGGCACCTATGCCCTCATGGACAATGGCAGTTGGTCCTGATCACAAACTCGCTCTGTGAAAAATGACCATCTAACTAAGGTCATTTAGGGAAAACTGGTATAACATGCTAGGCTTGTAAAGGCCATGCGAATAACGACCATTTAACCAAGGTCAATTAGGGAACATGGGTATAACATGCCAGGCTTGTAAAGGCCCTAAGGCCATTAGCCTAGTAGCCCCCTATGAACTTATACAAGACTAGCCAAACATATGGGTCTGTAGTTCTCTGGGTCTCTTGATACTTCCCCATTGTGTAGAGGGATGGATGACCATTACGGTCCCCCGTTTCCTAGGAAGGAAGCTTTAATAGGGGTTGTGGTTGAACAGATATTTTAGTGAGCCTGACAAGTTATGTTTCAAGCTATTTAAGAGACATTATCAGGACCCATTGATGCAGTGTTTACAGCTTTGGAGTGCAGTCAGGATATTTTATTTTTTTAAGCATCTTTTATTTTGGATAATGAGACAGACAAAAAAAATGACAGGCAAAATTTTATATAAAAAGTAAAATGTATGGGATAAAAAATTAAAGGAAAACAAAAAAAAAGGACATGATGGAAGAAAAATACAAGAATAAAATCAAATTATGGAAATTCAAAATAAATGAGGTTGATGGGACAAGAATAGTATAGTATGACTTTAGAAAAAAAAGTGTACCCACTGAAGTGACTAAACTAGATAAATAATAAAGGCAATAAAAAGAAACAGCAGAAAAGGGTTTACATTTTTTTAAAAACTAGAGTTTTTGTGGAGAATTTTATTAGACAAGTTACTAGTGAAAGGGAATATGAAATATAAGGTGACCGAGGAAAGAAAATATGTTTACTGTAGTGAAGAAAAACATCTTTTGGATTGCATAAAAAAAAATAAATTTAAAAATTAATATAGATGGGAAGGATTTAAATGCATAAATATGAATATCTTGTATTGGAAACATAAAGGAAAGACATGCAATATTGAAATGGGATAAAGTATTGTTTATGACAATATGGGTGATGTTCTGTAACACATTCTGACATATTTTTCCACAAGAAAAAGGGTATGATATATTAGCTGAAAATAGAAAAAAATAGTGGGGCTAGAGGGTAAATATAAAATAAAAACAAAAGACATAGAATTATTTTTTTTAAGTTAAAACACAAAGGAACTTAAGTCTTTATGTAAAATGAGAGTGTAAATAATTGATTTAAAGTTGTCTTTATAGTATAAAATTAATGTAAAGATCAATAAAGCACCCCTACTTTTTGACAAGGACTGTGGGATCTTTTATATCTACTTAGCTACTACCAACTCAGGCAAATGGGGGCTCAGTTTAACATCTTATCTGCAGAATGACACACTCAGGAGTGCAGCACTCCCATACTGCACTGCAGTGTCAGTACTGAAAAATTAATTCAGCTACCTATTTTGGAAAAAAAATGGGTGTGTGCTACCTACTGAGACTGTTCTAGCAATTGTAAACACTGTAAATACTATTACTACTAACATCGATGTACTACTCGCATATATATGTTCTATACTAATCAATGCTTAATCATACTGTATGCCTACATTACTGTACCGTTCTACTTACTGTTTATGTAAGATCTTAGGTCATGAATCAAAATGATCAGTAGACCAACTCACTTCCCCTGTAAACAAATTACTTAAAAAAGTAAAATGGTAAAAAAATGATTTAATCACTCATCATACAATAGCTTGCATCCATTTAAATTAATGTTTAATCCTTAGGTTCATACATACTTACTAGGTATCCAGTTAAGGAGACTGTCCCAGTTTTCTAAAAGCCCTAAAGCATTGTCTGGTTAAGTAATTTGGTCAGATTCACATAGTAGGCAGATAAAGGCAGAGCGACTCAAACTATGGACAAGAAACATCTTACATAGTTTCAGTCTATCTCACTTAACTGCAAGACTTTAAAACTTTCCGCCAAGTCTTCCATTATTAGCTTTCTCAAGTCTGTTCAAGTTCCATTTTTATAGCAGTCACTACAATACACAAGAGCTTTCAGTCACATTGCATTACTAACCCTATCAGAATGCATAAAACCTATGCAGTTTTGCTTTAACCAATGGGTACTTACAATACTGAAAAAAAAAATGAAGCAAACTAATATACTTCAAAACTTGTTAAAAAGCACAGCCTAAAAAGTAACCTGGAGCTAAAACACTAAGGTTCCTTCCTTTATAAATCAGCAGAAAACTGATAATACTTCTGATAAGGTTATGTGTCTAAGGGCCACATTCTAGTTAGCAAACAAGCCTATTAATTAAAATGCAAATAGGGCTTCCCTGTCTGTCAAAAAAGTCCTGCCAAGTGGTACCCATATGTATAATGCAGTCATTGTAAAAATCAGGTTAAAACATAGAACTTAATATCATAAAAGAGGAAGGGAAAAGATAATCAAATGGTTAGATATTACGATATTGCCACATACAAGTCAGCATTCAAAAACAAACATTAATTGCACATATGTACACTAACAACATATCTTAAAACATCACTTAGATATGTCTTTATCCATTATAATTCGGATTATCCAGTAACTGGGGACTATTAAAGTGTATATCTTGTTTCACCAAGAAAAAATAGTGCGTTCAGCACTTTTAACCTCACATAACATGCTGTTTCTCTTTGCATACATTTCTGCCATCTAATATTATACACCGATCACTTTTCGAGTAAGGTACTAATCTCAAAAAGAAATAAGTTCTAAACATATTTGACATTTTTGATCGACTTCACTTAAATAAAATATACATACAACAGGAAACTCACTATTTTCTTTCTCTGCTTGATTGCCTCCAACAAAAAAGAGCTCAACCCCAGAAGGGATTCCACAACTTTTTTTTTGAGCTTTTAAAACATGCTAAACCGACTAGTACTGCTTAAACAAGTGAGGGAACACAGTCTGACAAAAAGATTTATATTAACAGAAAATGGCCAAAACTATGAAAAGGCATACTAACGAATCAGTCTGTACATTTAATACACAAATTGCTTAAAGCAGCAGTACGGTATAGTAATGCAGTATTTTTGGGAAAAAAAAGACTAAACTATTGTGAAATAGTACATTTCTACATGACAAAATATGCCAAGACTGACAAATAAACATGTTGTTTTACACATTAAAGTCACATATACCTGTAGGCTAAACTTTATGTAAATAAGAGACTTACCTAAGGCAGAGGTTAGCAAACAATACAGCAATAACACATGTCTTGGTGTGGGTAATGCTGGATTTACACATGGTTGGTATGGTTTGGTCACAACAGCGAAGCCTGAGTGACCAACAAAGCCAACCATATCCAGCATTACCCACAACCAGCCATGGGTTGTTGCTATCATACAATGGTGTTAGTTTTGTGCTGTGTTGTGTTTTTGTTACGGTTATTTAGGTTTCTGTTTTATTTTGTAATCTTCCACTTTTTACAAGAGAAAATAGTTCCAGACATGTAGTTCAAGTTTATTGTAACTTTCAATTTAAATACAAGTTACTAATTTTTCAGCAGATGTAAGAATAGAATTATACACATTAATTTAGTCTTAATCTGCTATGTTTTACTGTTATAGTTTGTTTTATTCCTCTATAAATGGTTGTGTTGGGTTTGTCTATCTTTAGTTGTTGGTGTGAGCTCTTAGTGTAGTACCTGTAATGAGATATTACGTTTATATTTAGTTATGTAAAATAAATATAATATACTATAAATAATATTTAAGTTAAATAAGCATAAATTTACTTGTTTTATTGGGTTTTTTATGTTGTAGATGTTTATACTATTCCATAATTTATACTTTTTTCTGCGATTGTTGGTGTTTCTGATGAATTTTCAAAAGTTTGGAGCTTCTGTGTTACAGTTTTTCTTTTTTTTTTGGTTCACTGTCTGTTTTATTATTAGTATTAAATTCATTTATTGTATTTTTTTGTGTCTGCATATTTCTGGTACCAGTTTTGAAAGGTAATTTATTCCCATTGGTTGTGTGTCCACATTTCCATTTTGTCTAGTATATCTTGAGGCAGCCAATTTGGGTGTAGAAACAGTGTTGTGGTATTAGGTGGTATTTTTTGAAACTTTTTATAGGACATAATGTGTCTGTGGGGTTTTCAAACTTGAATCCTCTCCAAGTAATTGTTTTGTGAGGTTGTAATGTTCTATATGGTTTTCATGTTTGTCAAAATTTATGCATTCTGTAACATCTTAATTTTTTTTTTGTGCAACTGTCTTGTATGTGGTATCACACTCCATTTCCACGTCTTGCAAAGTGTAGTTGGATATCAAACCAGACTTTTCTCTGACAAGTCCATCTGCCATGTTTGGGGAAGAGCTTGGCCGTTTCTCAGCTGTGCTATTTATTCTACTGTTAGTGGGTTGTGGTGTTCTGATGTATCTTTTCCTTGTTTTCTGTATGTTTTAATTACTGATTTAAATACATTATTAGCATTTGCTAGACGTGTATCTAATTAAGTTTTCTGTTTAATGGTGGGTTGTTTATATTTTTGTCGAGTACTGCACATATGGCTACACATGCACTTCTATTTGTTTCCACTTGTGTTTCATGCTGTAATGTATAATTCTCTTAGTATGGAATTTAAGGTCTCTGGTGTAATAGTGTGCAAGCCTATGCAGTATTTTTTGTTAGGTTTATAGCCCACTTTGTTTTCTTGTACTTGCTTCTTCCATTTCTAATTCTAGTATTTCTATTGCTTCAGATATATTTTCTGCATGTCTTGTTTGTTGTTTTCTATTAGTTTTAAAATTTTCTTTTATTTTCTGAAGTGTATGGGTGGTCTTACTTTCCTGGTTTCCCTGGGAATGATAATGTTGTTGTACTTCCTGTTACTGCTGTTGGTGTATTTTCTTGCCTGTTGAAGGATGAGTTGCTATGTTGTCAAATATTTCTTGCAGTTCAGTATCACTTGTTATATGAAAGTTTAATTCCATTTTTTTTTTATTTCGCTAGTATGTATTATTCAGTTATTTTTCAGTGTAGACTATTTTTGAGGTAAGAAGGCTCATGGATGGTTATGCTGTTTTCACACTATGTACTAGTTGCTTTTGAATTTGTTTTTACCATTAAAATAATAGTTTGAGTGGTTTTGTTACAGGTTTACTTTTGTTTTCTTCTGTATGTGTTATGTTTCTCTTTTTTAATTCAGTTTATGGAAAACAGGTACCGTTTTCAGTGTGTCCAATCACGTTGCTCGTTTTGGAACATTAATGAGTTTGCAATGTTTATGTACACAGATTTAACAAAGCATTTTTTATCAAAGTTTTCATACATTTTTAAAGAAACTGGTAATCTTGATTATAGCTGCAAGCATTATGAAAGACCAGGGAAATAATAGTAAATTGTATAAAATGTTATGAGAGCGTGGAACTAAGACATACCGGAAGTTGTGTTTCTATACTATTTTCTTAGAGGATCATTATTTTGTAGTTTTTGACATGTTCAGGTTTGGTTTTAATAGTTTCTGATAAGCTCAGGTTTGGTTTTAATATTTTGTGTGCTTTAACTTGTACATGTGGAAGTTGTTCATAAGGAGCTGCGATGTTTATCGTACAAGAAAAATCAGGTACAGTTTTGATTTTTTTTTTAAATAACTCATTCTTGTTTGGAGAACACTGTGGCTATCTTAGAACCTTACAAAGAACTTCCAAATGTCAAAGATGTGTCATTAGTTTAAGTGTTTTTGCTTCTTTTCTATATGGCGACAGGACAGTACAGCTGCTCAATGATACTTTAGCAGCCAGACTTTTTTGTGGGTATGTGCTCGATTAACAACAGGCAGACTGGGTGGACTGACCGATCAGTATGATCGTTTTTGAATGTTAATGGCCAGTCAATGTATAATATGTGATATACACAGCCTTTGTCCTAAAGAGTAAAGGACAGTCTGAAAAGCTGTACTGTAAGCAGACCAATAAAATGAATAATACTTTTTCTCAAGACCTAGATTTAAATAATTATAAAAAAATATATATTATGTCACACAAAATGATATAGCCTTGTGTTAAGTTTCTATACTCATGTTACTGCATAGACAAAAAATATACTTTATTTAAAAATAAATATACTAGCTTGTTGTATTAAATGTTCCAGTCTCTGAAAGAAAGATTCATAATATTGCTGGCAATGAAATGTGGCACTTAAATACTATATTTTAAGGACTTAACCAGTGGTTAAGTATGCCTTCCTTTTCTCCCACAAAGCTTTCTGCGAACAGCCAACATCAAATATAATGGCAGAACAACTACTTTTCAAAAGAGAATTTAACCAAGCAGTTCTAATAAGTTCTTTATTTATTTCCGAAATTAATTTGACAAATTACAGACCTAGGAAGGTCATCTTTCTTAGTTGGAGGCATTGTGAGAGATCTATGGGTTCTCTATACCATATGACAAACCCTACTGAAGGAGTAACACTTTTGGACTTCAGTTGGTAAAGTAATTAAATTATGTTTTATCCAACACACCAAATATTTTCAGATTATTTATTTTCTTCTGATTTGGGTCACCCACCTTATCCAGTACCTAATTATGTTGTTTTAGCAAAAATTCAATGTGATCTTTCTTGTTCACCCAGTCTTCCCTGAATGTCATTTAAACTTGTTTCTATAATGTGTATACCAGTATTCTGTTACTGGATCATTCAACTTTTCAAGCAGTTTATTGCCAGTCTCCTGTATACAGTCTACCTTACTATCCATATTGTCTGTTTAAGGATAATTATTATATGGATGACAATATTAATCTGTAAATCCTTCTTTATAATGAAGGTCTCTTGCCCATTACTTGAAAAATCAAAATCCCACGTGGTTTATTAATATATATTTTGACAGCATTTTTGAATTATTATTTTTTACTTTTACTGATCCTAAGACAAAATACACATTCCTTCACTCCTAGCATTATCTGGATTAATTTTGATAGTAAAATACTGTCAAAACTTTCTAGTAGTGCAAACCTAAAATGTGCTGCATTCAAGCCACCATCTCAGGCTGTTACAGCTTTCTAATGTTCATTAGTGAATCATTAACACCAAAGATTTTTTTTTTTGAGAGGAGGGGGGGTTAAAAATAAACATCTGCAAATCTGTATTTTCATTTTACATACAATTTTTACCTTTAACTTTTCAGGAGTCTTAGTGGTTTGGCAATAAGCATCATACAATACAAAAAAATGTTCCAACATTTAGTAAAAGTTACATAAGCATCTGTCGGTTACCCAGCTGAGCAGTTCAAGTGCAATGCAGAAGTGAGTAATGAACAAAAGGCAATTACTAGGGAACATCAGAAATGAACTGTGGACAATGAATAAGAAAGCACAGATCAACCGAAGGTGTGATAAGAGATCTGGGGACATAGGTTGACAGCTACCTCTCCTTTGACAACCATATTGCCACTGTGGTCAGAAAGTCATTCTGTGTGGCACATCCCATTACAAAGGGTTTTTCGTCCAGGAAGAAAGAGGTCATAGTCCGTCTCTACTTGTCCCTCATCAGACCTATTATAGAATACAACGCCCCATTTGGCATGTACCTCACTAGACAACTACAACTGGAAAGGTCACAAAAATATCTCACTAAGAGGATCCTGACCCAAACACATACCCTATACGGCCAGACTCAAAAAGCTCCAGCTATACTCGGTCTCATATCGCCTACTTAGAGGCGATCTCTGCTTGACCTACAAAGTCATGTCTGACCCAGAGCTGTTAGATATACTACATCTGAAGAAATCCCAATCCCTCTGTGCCACACGCTCCAGGGACCTTAACCTCATCACCACAATAAACAGAACATGCTGGAGGGACAAGTTCCTAACCCACAGACTACCCATGCTCTGGAACAGACTTCCCATTCACGTCAAGCAGAGCACCTCACTTCAAGAAAAATCTTGACGAGTGGATGGGCAATAGAAAATTCACCCTGGGGATCACTTCAGTGGCCATGCTTGATAGGGGCACTGGGAACTAACATCGGGCAGCAAGATGCCAGGGAATCTTTTTGGGCTAGGCTTACATAGGCTCCAGGGCCGTTAGCCTAGTACACACCTATGAACCTATGTGGTTTTGTGGAGGGGAGGCAAACATTTGACATTAACAGATCACTGAAGATCCAGAGGGATGCACAATGTAAAAAAATACCATTGTTGTTGGTGGGTCTTGATGCATAGAAAGCATTTGACAGAGTAAGCTGGGACTTTATGAGCAGGGTAATGGAAGCATTTGCATTTCCTGAAAAAAAAATGTAAGGTTGGTTAGGAGGATTTATGAGGAATCAGCGGTATAAATTTAAAGAGGGTGAATTTCTGACAATTTCTTCTTGAACAGAGATCAAGGCAGGGATGTCCTCTTTTCCCTTTGTTATTTGCAATATATTTAGAACCATTGACAAAGAAAATAAGGGACTCGGAAATTGAAGGATATAATTAGTATGGTAATCAAGAAAAGTTGGCTCTATTTGCAGATGATATTATTTTATACCTGAGAAACCCAGAAAGAGACATTATAGTGTTGTGGAACATTTTGAGACAGTTTCAAATCTTTGAGATACAAAATCAATGAAGCCAAAACAAAGGCAATAGCAATAAATTATGTACCCACACACAAATTGGTTCAGCTACACCCTTATTTTATGGGGTCATGATAAAGTATTTAGGAGATGGATTAAAAATGATTCTGGTGTGGCAGCTAAGGATATGTGAGAAGAGACTAAACAAAAGATAATATAAAAACTGAGAAAATGGATGCCGTGTTATATGGCTATGGATAGTAAGATAGAAGCCGTCAAAATGTTTTTAGTCCCTTTAATCTTATACACAGGTCAGGCATATTTTTTTTTTATCAGCCAGCGGAGAAGTTGTGGATAGCAATTAATAAAGAGCTGAAAGACTTCATCTGTGGGGGGACAACAGCAACAGTCAAGTGGGATAAGGTGATTCTTCCAGTAGAACCGTGCGGATTGAGATTACCCAATTTGAAGGGGTATTTCAGAGCTACACAATTAAGGCTCCTACACATAGCTAAAGCAGAAAACTATAATTCAAAGTGGAAAGTGATTATGTTGAAATGGGAGCAGGGGAACTCAAGAAACAAGGACAGACTGGGATTTTGGATGCAGGTGTTTAAGGAGACTAACACTCATTCAGAATATTATATCCATAAAATAGCTGCAGGTATTCTAAGAACTATGCCAACACGGGAATGGAGAAAGGAGAGACTGCCAATAGTGATGGCTGCAATTAGGCATATAGGCAACAGGGGGCTGGAATTTATGGGAGAAAACTGGCAAAGGGACCAAGGTATAGGGAGCAAATAACTAGAGAGCGAATATGATAGAATGGGAAGATGGGAAGATGCCAAGAATGTGTTTGAACTGCAGAATAGAGAGTGCCTTCCCTATCAAGGAGTCATATCGGAGTATAGACAAAGAGAAGGAAACAGGGGGGTCCTAAACAAAAAGACCAGCACTGGTAGAGTTTTTAAGTAGAATCTAGAACAGAAGCTGCCATTAAAAAAGGAATAATTAGTATAGCATATAAAATATTGCATGACGACTTTAAGAATCAAGAGGAGGTTAGAAAGAATTGGAAAGAGAGACTGGATAAGCAATTCACAAAGAAACGATGGGAGGATATATGTATTTCTCCCCAAATATGTCAACAAAATCTAGAAGGTTTAGGATTTTTGCTTGGAAATGTTTACATGGATATTTTTATACCCAAAGTAGACACTAGAGAATTTATCCTCAGGTAGATAGCAAATTTTGGAGTTGTGATGGGGAAGAAAGAGGTAATTCAGAACATATTTTCTGAGTACAGTGAGTTGGGGGACTTGAAGGATTCCCTGCAGGCTGCACTGTCGGAGATGCTGGGTGGGCAGATTGGTGTGATGAGGGAAATTATTTTTCTCAGCTATGATACAGAATCGGAACTGCCTAGACATGGTAAGGCCTTGCTGTCTCTAATAATGATGGCTGCCAAAAAAGCAATTACTAAAAAATGGAAATCAAAATCTAAACCAACTATATTAGAAGTAGTGAATATAGCAATAGAGATAAAAGAACTGGAATTGAGATCTTTATAAAAAGGTAGGAGCAAACTACATAAGAAAAATGTGAGTTACAGGAACAATACATATGGGGAGGAAAGAGGTTTAAAAGAAGGCAGAACTTAAATGAGCTATGTAATGTTTAACTGAAAACGATTGGGTAGATAAGTGATGTATAAGGTTTGCAACTGGGAGTCTGTCAGTACAGTTTGTGATGTAAAATGCTTAGAACTAGGATTTTGTGGGTGTGGTTTGTTTTTATTTAGATAAATGTATGACTGCTCATGTTGTACGTGATGGTTTAATAAAGATGTTTCTTGTTTAAGAAAAGGGCAGGAATTGAATAATTTATGTAATGTTGCTTAGGTTATATGATACATAGCAATATATGTGGGCCATAATATTTGTTAATTTTTACTTGTTAATACACTTGATTACTTTTATATAAATGTAAATGTGCCTAAGCCACAAGTGGTAATTCAATAAAGGTGTTTAAAAAGAAACAAATAAGAAGGCACACGGACGCGTACAAACACACACACACACACACACACACACATATTTATAATATATATATATATATATATATTTTTTTTTTAATACACAAACATAAACAATAAACATTTCGACCTGTCTGGGACAAATCAACAACTTAAGGTGCATCACTGAAGTATTAAGTGACTTAGTATACTAGACTGAAAATGTAACACATTTGGAATCACCATAAAAATTCAAAGCATCAATTACCTCCGATCATTTCTATACACTTTATATAACGTATATGTAAAAGTTAACTACCACAAGTGTACATTTTTATATTACACAAAACCACAAGTGCTGAAAGAATCTACTTTCTGGATATAAGTGTAGTAATGATGACGTAGAAAGCTGTAACAGATTGAAAGAAGCCGATTCACATTCATTAGAAAGTGTAAAGACAATTATACATTGTATACAAGCTAAAGCACTGTGTATGCTAGGCATACAATACTTACCTGATTTAATAATAGTCATAATATTTTCATATTACTACACTTACTAAACATGTTTGCAGCTGTTCAGTTATCACTACAATTACTCAACAGTTTTTGCAGTTATACAGCTACACAATGGTCTCCATGCACTATGCATTCATACGCACTGTGGTCATGCGTGAGCATGCAAATCTGTGTCAGAGAGAAAAACAAAGGCAGAGAGATAGCGAGACAGCAAGCAAGTGCATGTACAAATATGTATTTTAGAGAACCTTATTCACAATTTTCTAAATTTGCCCATATAAAGATATATGATAAAGAACATAAGAGCAAACCGAGACATTACTACATGAGAATGAACATTTTCCCTTCCAAACAGTACTAAATGCATATTCTAATTTGTTGCTCACATACGAATAGTGACATCCAAATTATGTCATAGTAATTTGCCAAAAATGTTCTTTCATTAACAGCAAATAAACAGTAAACTGCAGTGGCAAATTAGCACTTGCATCTAGTGTGTATTATCACTGAAAATGGTCCACCGGTAAAGTTAGCTGACTTGCGTAACACATATTTACAAAAAGTGTTTGAGGATTTGCCTGTCGTTGCATCTATCTCAGCAATGCAAATTCAGTAACTCTAATTTACTAACATACTAACAGCAATCAAAACTCCTACTTCAGTCAGCAGCTTTGTTTCTCTTTTACATAAACCAGAGAAATATCTGCTGATTAAAGGTATGCTTTAACTTGATCTGACACACACATACCTCTCAACTGTACAGATTTTCACAGAATGCCCAGATTTTTGCCTCAAAATTTTGGTCCATTCCTCATAAAATCTGTGATTTTCTGGATTTTTGTGGCCAATCAGTTAGGTTTGAATTTATTAAATAAGGACAGTCATTTGAGTTTCAGACTTTATATCCTTCAGAAACTACACTGTAAACACACAACTTTTTATTCTAGCAGCTTTCTACATTTATAAAATTTGTCCCCATTTTTGAGGCTTTGTCTCCCATTATTTTTGGACCAAACAGTGATCAACTCAACTTTATTAATAAAGCAGTACCATTGGCATTAAACATTACATCTCCAAAATGTGGAACACTATGTCTTACAATATGGAGTGGAAAAAAATGGGCAAAATGTAGAGCACTTGCTAATAACTTCAACTAGGAAGCACACATCATGATTAAATGTGTTACTTTATACCTGTAATACTTCTTTTGACGAATTAACGATTCAGGGTCACTTACCATGCATATTACGTGACAGGCCCTTTTCAATGTGGACAGAGTGGAACAAGAGCTACCCAAGACTCAAAGGAAGAAATGTTCCACATACTAAAGGTACATTTGGAAGATATGATCAATACCTATAATAACAGTAAATTAGAATTACCTACATATACGCTATGAAGCAATACGGAGACAAATGACATATTAGAATAAAGGTTTGACACTCACCATTGTAACTCGACTGCAACACTCGAGCTACTAGAAGAGTAGCTCAAGATTCATGTTCTGCACACAGTTAGCTGCCCACCTCACCCCAGAAATGCAACACAAGAGACTGTTCCTTAAAAATAAAAATAAAGTAAAAATTCTTTAGCTATAACCCCTTTCAAAAGAAGCTAAAAAGCAAACCTCTCAAATGTCCATATTTTGATGTACCGTTTGCATTTTCAGGCCTAAATTAACCCTGCATATGATGTACCTATTTTTGGAGCTATGTCTGTATTTTCAGGCTTGATTTACATCTGCACACTACTATGTGACCTCCCCCCATCCCAAACACAGCGAGATGTGATTTTTGAAGCTGCAATAATAATTTAAAGAAAGCACACATATATTACAAAAACAAGCAACCTTGTGCCATAGAACTTTGCAATCAGTTGATTTTGAGTCTACAGATTTTATAGGTTCAGAGGTAGGTACTATGCTATGGGCCCAAGGGCCTAAGTAAGCCTAGCCAACAAAGGCTGTGTATATGACATATTATACAATGACTGGCCACAGAAGTGATACCTGGGGTGTATTTCCCATCTACTCATCAAGATTTTTCTTGAAGAGCGTTAATGAGGACCTTTGCTTGACATAGATAGATGGCTAGCTTGTTCCAGAGTACGGGAAGTCGCTGGGACAGGAATCTATCTTCCAGCATGTCCTGTTTATTGTGGTGACAAGGTTTAGGTCCCTAGAGCGTGTAGCTCGGAGGGATTGGGATTTCTTTAGGTGTAACATGTCCAACAGCTCTGGGTTTGACATAGCTTTATATGTTAGGCAGAGATCACATCGGAGTAGGTGATATGCTACAGAGTAAAGCTGGAGTTTTTTGAGACGGTCAGTGTAGGACATCTGTTTGAGGCCAGTAATCCTCTTTGTGAGGTACTTCTGTGGCCTTTTCAGCTGCTGCAGATATCTTGTGAGGTACATTCCAAAAGGAGCGTTGTACTCTATAATGGGTCTGAGTGTCGAGTAGAGGGGAACAATGACCTCTTTTTTCCTGGATGTGAAACCTTTTGTGATGAGGTGTGCCATACAGGATTTCCTGACTACTGTGGCAATGTGATTATCAAAAGGAGAGACTACTGTCCACCTGGGTCCCAAGGTCTCTTATCGCACATTTGGTGTTAAGAAGACTGCCGTCTATGTGGTAGTTCACGGGTACAGAGTTTTTACCAAAGGGGATAACAATGAATGCACTTTTTGGCATTGAGCTTGAGGCCATGGCTTTGACACCAGGCATCTGTCTCAGTGAGGCCCTTCTGTAGGATGTCCACATCATTTGGGGGCTCTACTATAGCTCCTAGTTTGCAGTCATCTGCTAACTTCGTTAGCCAGAGGCCTTCGGTGTTAGCCTGTACTTCAGAGAAGTAGATACCAAACAGGAGAGATCACATGAGTGAACCCAGTGGTACTCCACTTGTCACTGGTTTGAAGTCTGCAACTTTTACAGTTACTCTTATATTTTCTATCATTTTTGTCTATTTACTAAACTTACTTTTCTGAATAGTTCCCCACATTCCTACTGGAAGCAGAAGAACTATGTACCCTCTGGTATTCAAATTTTGAGATTATTAAATGCCAGATTTTGGCTGGATGTGCCTACTTTCCAATGGACTTTGTACCCGTTTTCAATACTTCAGGTTGATATGTATGGTTAAAACAGATTTTTTTTATCCTTGTTTAAACAACAGTTTTACTAACCGCAGGGACAATGACGTTAAGTAAAGTTGGAGCTGATCTCATTCAGGAATTGTTTGACTGAATGAAAATATAAACAAAGCTGGGGAAACCATACTGGACTTTCACCCCACTGACATAAGCTGTGGCAAGGAGTCAGTTTCAGCTGATTTTTTTTAGTTGTAACAAAGCAGGTAGGCACGCAACAGTAAAGGCACACGTTTTTTTGCTGTCGATCACATAAACTTCCACAAATACTTCTTACAAGCACGAGCACAAACTCAAATTTGAAACACCACATTCACATTAACCAAAATAAAACACACTGCTTGCGCGATCGTGAACTACATGTGCCACTCAGTTCGGAGTTGTCATCTAGATAACTAAAATAATTATTTAGCGCTGGGTTGACTTCATAAAAAGAAATTAAACAGTGGCAACTCTTTAACTAGCTAAAAGTATCGACAGAACAGTGACTACAAATGACTGCCAAGTTGTTTCCGAGTACACATTTTAATTTTCTTCACCAGGTTAGAGCACCGATCATTTAAATGCATTTTACTTCCACTGAGGAAAGTTTGTCAGATAAAAATGCACCAAATCTCAAAGACATTAACAGGGTTAAGAAATGCGCAAGTTGGAAAAGTGAAAAAAAGCCTTAGGTAATATATTAGGAGACGTCCAGCTTCTGATTCAAGTAAACTCCCTCCATACAAAACAGCAGACCGATTTATCTGCATTCTAACCTCTTGCCCCAAGACTTGATCTTGCACAGTGGTTCAGATGATACCAACATTAAAAAGCAATGTCACTATCTCTGATTTGCCCCGTGCAGACTACACAACGTTAGCTCACGAACCGGGCCACCAACAACCATCTTTAGAAGCAAGTCCATTCACCTCGACGAATTCCACTGCTTGAGATAGTCTTTCAGATTAAAAATGATACAACAGCAACAATTATGTGATGAAAAAAAATCACTTACATATTACAAATCATTCCATATCAGCATTGCAATTAAGAAAAAGCGAAAGGACAACGTCTCCTTCCAGTACCAACATCACTTTACCTGAGGGTTGTGCCTGAAACAATACTGACATGAATACTACCCAATCACATATAAAGTTAAAAGTTGTAGTCTATGCTCCTACAATTGCTAAAGAAGTGGGAGGGATTCTCGGTCTAAGATTTGTTGCAGGGGAAAGATGTTCCTTCCTGGTTAGAAGGATGAATGTTCTGATTGGATTATACGTTTGACTGACACGCTCATTAAACTGGAGGTTAAGTAGTGTGGGTTTTCAGCACCATTCATCAGAAAAGCTTTACTAGTAACCGCACAAGCACAAAATCATTTAAAGACGCGTTTGCTCATTTCGCGTTTAGTTGCAGTTTGTATAGCCGTACATCTTTAATGTCCTTGATTTCCACGGCTGGGTGGACATAATCATAGCTCTCAACCTTTCAGTGCAAAAAAATCTGGACAAATCCAAAAAAAAATAATGTGGGGGGGGGGGGGGGGGGTTCAAAATTAGGGACAGATTTTAAATATTCCTCCAATGAACTTAGAATGTTGCTAGAATGCCAGATTTTATATTATTATATATTTTCTGAGTGAAGTCTGAAACTCAAATGTCTGCCATTATTTAGTATTATTTACTTATGTAAATCTTCAATGATTTGCCAGAAAATAACACATTTTATGAGGAACAGACCAAAAATAAGAATCACAAATCTGGACATTCTGCAAAAATCTGGACAATTGAGAGGTAATAGTTCCCAACCTTCCATTTCCAAAATGTTGTACACCAGCTCTCAGGATGTGGAACGGATGTTCAAACTATGGATGAAGCCCATATTTGCAGCTTAGTAACAACTTAAATGTCTTATTTTACAATTATAAAAAAGTTATTTTGATGAATTAATATGATTCATCATTATTTATCCTGGACCTCTGTTAAAAATACATTTAATGCGTGATAGCCCCTTTGAATGTGGAAAGAGGTACATTTGAGAGCTATGTGAATGGATGTCGTTTATCCTATCTCAAAAAATTTTGTTCTTCTCTTTGTGAAAAATGTGAATTTTATGGCAAATTGGGGAGGCATGCAGACCATATCTTAATTTCCAAAATATGGGTAACTCATACCTCCCAAACTCTTAGTGCAATAAATCTAGACAAAGCCAAAAATAATGGGGGGACAAAGGTCCAAAATTGTGGGCAGATTTTAAATATCACTCTTATAAACTGAGTGGTGCTAGCAGCAGAGAGGCAAAAAAGAGTGAGTGCTAAACTGATTTAAGTATACTTTATTGCTACTACCTTTGCGAACGTCCTTTCTCACCAAAAAGCGAGCTATATCTGATGTTTTACCTGTTTAAGCTTGTTTTACTGTTTTTTTCAAATTGCACTTTAACGTTTGTCTTTTGTTGCATTTTATCTGTTGAGGCTGCTCACTCAAGTGCACTAGCCTGTGTTAAGCTACTACTGTGAATTTTCTGCTGTTTGCTTCTTAAAAAAAACAAAAAAAACCCCCCAAAAATCCTTGTTTCCCACCTTTCCCTACCTAGAATAGTCCTTAATACAGGCATTGCTGTATTCCGGACTTTAGTATAGTTCCTGTGTTGCCCATTTCCTTACTTGGATAGAAGGAAGCTTCTTTGTTCACCAGTGGGAGTGGGGAGCTGTGAGCAGCCTATCTGTTCCTGGAGGAGTGATCTCAGCACAGAATCTGGTAGTTTATTGGCCATTTTGGGCTAATTTCTAGCTCTTTCTAGTCCCCTGTATAAAAACCCACTTTGGCACAGTTTTTTGCTTGTTCCTACTCAGCTAAAGCTCCTCGTGGTCCTGCAGAGTGGTGCTAGCAGCAGAGAGGCGAAAAAGAGTGACTGCTAAACTGATTTAAGTATAATTTATTGCTACTACCTTTGCAAACGTCCTTTCTCGCCGAAAAGCGAGTTATATCTGCTGTTTTACCTGTTTAAGCTTGTTTTACTGTTTTTTTTCAAATTGCACTTTAAAGTTTGTCTTTTGTTGCATTTTATCTGTTGAGGCTGCTCACTCAAGTGCGCTAGCCTGTGTTAAGCTACTACTGTGAATTTTCTGCTGTTTGCTTCTTAAAAAAAAAAAAAAATCCTTGTTTCCTGCCTTTCCCTACCTAGAATAGTCCTTAATACAGGCATTGCTGTATTCCGGACTTTAGTATAGTTCCTGTGTTGCCTATTTCCTTACTTGGATAGAAGGAAGCTTCTTTGTTCACCAGTGGGAGTGGGGAGCTTTGAGCAGCCTCTCTGTCCCTGGAGGAGTGATCTCAGCACAGAATCTGGTAGTTTATTGGCTGTTTTGGGCTAATTTCTAGCTCTTTCTAGTCCCCTGTATAAAAACCCACTTTGGCACAGTTTTTTGCTTGTTCCTACTCAGCTAAAGCTCCTCGTGGTCCTGCAGAGTGGTGCTAGCAGCAGAGAGGCGAAAAAGAGTGACTGCTAAACTGATTTAAGTATAATTTATTGCTACTACCTTTGTGAACATCTTTTCTCACCGAAAAGTGAGTTATATCTGCTGTTTTACCTGTTTAAGCTTGTTTTACTGTTTTTTTTCAAATTGCACTTTAAAGTTTGTCTTTTGTTGCATTTTATCTGTTGAGGCTGCTCACTCAAGTGTGCTAGCCTGTGTTAAGCTACTACTGTGAATTTTCTGCTGTTTGCTTCTTAAAAACAAAAAAAACAAAAAAAATCCTTGTTTCCGCCTTTCCCTACCTAGAATAGTCCTTAATACAGGCATTGCTGTATTCCGGACTTTAGTATAGTTCCTGTGTTGCCCATTTCCTTACTTGGATAGAAGGAAGCTTCTTTGTTCACCAGTGGGAGTGGGGAGCTTTGAGCAGCCTATCTGTCCATGGAGGAGTGATCTCAGCACAGAATCTGGTAGTTTATTGGCCATTTTGGGCTAATTTCTAGCTCTTTCTAGTCCCCTGTATAAAAACCCGCTTTGGCGCAGTTTTTTGCTTGTTCCTACTCAGCTAAAGCTCCTCGTGGTCCTGCAGAGTGGTGCTAGCAGCAGAGAGGCGAAAAAGAGTGACTGCAAAACTGATTTAAGTATAATTTATTGCTACTACCTTTGCGAACATCCTTTCTTGCCGAAAAGTGAGTTATATCTGCTGTTTTACCTGTTTAAGCTTGTTTTACTGTTTTTTTCAAATTGCACTTTAAAGTTTGTCTTTTGTTGCATTTTATCTGTTGAGGCTGCTCACTCAAGTGCGCTAGCCTGTGTTAAGCTACTACTGTGAATTTTCTGCTGTTTGCTTCTTAAAAAAAAAAAAACAAAAAAATCCTTGTTTCCCGCCTTTCCCTACCTAGAATAGTCCTTAATACAGGCATTGCTATATTTCGGACTTTAGTATAGTTCCTGTGTTGCCCATTTCCTTGGATAAAAGGAAGCTTCTTTGTTCACCATTGGGAGTGGGGAGCTTTGAGCAGCCTATCTGTCCCTGGAGGAGTGATCTCAGCACAGAATCTGGTAGTTTATTGGCCGTCTTGGGCTAATTTCTAGCTCTTTCTAGTCCCCTGTATAAAAACCCACTTTTAGCACGGCTTTGCGCGAATGTGCGCATAGCGCAGCATCAGGCAGTGCCGCTTAATCGGGTGCAAACCATTCCCGGCTCCATAAAGTCTACTCTTCACTTTTTCCCTTAGAACTGCTCTATCTCTCAAACTAAACACCCTATTCTCAATCTAAGGCCCTGCACTTGCTCATATAAGCAATTTTACAAGTTAGCACTAGTAAACTAAAAGCACTACATCCCTCTATACTCCCTTCTAGCATTTTGTCCCCTATTGGTCCTTCTGATTCAGTGATAAAGAAGTTCCCTATACTATTCTAGCATGTCCAAAGGTCAGTTAATGGCTTCTTCTCCAGTCCACCTGGTGAATCTGGGAATCTTGAGGCAATGTTACAACTGCCTCATGTACACAGACAACCCTCTCCTCCTTCCAATAAGTTCAAATATATGTGAGAGATGCAACCATATAGCCAAACTGGAGGCTGAGCTCTCTCAACTCAGAACTGGTGCAACCAGACAGGAGGAGAAGGTAACCTCGCAGACCACAAATCCAGTCTCACATAGTCCTACCACAACAGCAAACCAAACACATAAACACACAAAAACATACTCGGGGGCTCTAAATAAAAATCTGCCTAAGCAGCAGAGATCTCCAAAGCAGACATCCAAGCAAACGCTACCCCAAAACAAAACACATGCAACACATAGCTCACAAAGTCAGTGTGCCAAACAGTCACAGCCCTTAAGGCTAAATAACACACCTGATACACTTGTAATAGGTGACTCTGTAGTCAGACACACTGACGTCCCGCTCACCAGGCTGAACAAAGAGAAGATCACAGTGAGCTGCCTGTCAGGCGCTAGGATCCGCCACATAACACAAGCACTCAGGTCAATCCAAAGCAAGTACAAATATGACTCAGTCATTGTCCATGCTGGTGTGAATGACCTGAGACGTACCTCCCTGGACTACATGAAAAGAGACATAAAGGAGCTCTCTGTACTTGTAGCCCAGGCTGCTATGACCCTGACCTTGAGCAGCATCTTACCCTCACCCAGAATGATGACACAGTATAAAGACAAAATGATCAATTTTAACAAATGGCTAAAATTTTGGTGTCATTCAAAGGGGATCCAGTGTCTGTAAGCCTGGGAAGACATGCTCAACAAGCCACGTTGCTTCACTAGGGACGGCTTGCACCTGTCACCCCTGGGCTTTCAGATATTGGCAAAGGCTCTTGCCACCCCCATAGTGCCTTTTTTAGGCAAGGCTCAAAAGACAAACCCACCTCCATAGACAACACAATGAATAAGAAACTAAGGGTAATGCTGCTCACTGCCAGAAGTCTAAACCTCAAGATGCACTCACTCAAAGCCCTCCTCAGTATGGAGAGCATCAATATCTGTGCATTGACAGAAACCTGGTTCAAGGCTCCAGAGAGCACCCCAGCACTACCAGGTTATACCTCATATCATGCTTTTTGGCCTCAAAACTCAGACCGAACCATAAAAGGAGGGGGAGTATCCATACTCATCAAATATACCCACACCTCCAGGTTACTGGCATAGCACGAGGAATCGGAGACCATCCATGTGCAACTAACAGTGGGCAAAGCTGCTTTTCAGTTTGTAGCATGTTACAGACCACCCTCTCAAAAACAGGAATCCCACTCGACTTTCCTGAGATCACTAGAGAATATGAAGATCTCTCCAAACACCATTATATTGGGTGACTTCAACTACCCAAACATAGACTGGGAGCACTAATCAAGCCCCAACACCCTAGCCCAAAGGTTCCCAGAATTTATAAACTCAAATGCTATGGAACAACTAGTCACTACTCCCACAAGAGGGGAAAACATACTGCACCTGGTCATCACCAACATGGGGACTCTATGCTCCATACCAGAGGTATACCCCTCATTGGTAAGATCTGACCATAAATTAATCTCACTGGATATCCACATACTGACCCCACCCCCAACCCAAAAAGACAGTGAAAAACTTCACAAAAGCGAACTTCACACTTCTCAAAACCGAGGTGGAATCCTTCAAGGCCCCCAGACCAGTGGAAACTACAGCCCAAACTGCAGAATCCTTTGTAAATGCATTCTATGGACACCTCCAGGAATGCATGGATCATGCTATCCCAAACAAAACCAAGACCCAATCGTCCAAAGGCAGGCGTCCAGTCTGGTGGACCCCAGCCATAAATAAGCTGTACAACAGAAGGAGGAAGCTACTACATGATAGAGCAAAATCCCTAAAAGGGAAGGCATCTCTGATCAGTACTAGCAAAAAACTACGATCCCTCATAAAATCCACCAAGGCCAGCTTCGAGAAAAAAATTGCACAGGACTGTAAAGAAAATCCAAGGCTTTCTTTAGTTATGTTAGTAACCTGGGTGGAAACTCCCAGATATGCTCAGAGTTGATCCAAAATGACAAAAAATACACTGAACCCACAGACATTGCCAACATCCTGGCAGACAGATTCAGTGCAAACCCCCCCCCCCAAAAGAGCAAATAACTATCCCAGCAGAGTGCAGCCTCCCTAACATCCCAGATGCTCAGGTGAAAGCCGCCCTCTCCAAAGCAAAAAACACAGCATCAATGGGACCTGACGGTGTCCCGGGTTGCGTCCTACATGAACTCCAAGAAGAGATAAACCCTCACGTAAAGCTGCTGTTCAATCTCAGCCTTATCACAGGTTATGTACCCAAAGAATGGAGTACAGCGACAGTGGTCCCACTCCACAAAGGTGGTGCGTCTACGCACCCTGGAAACTATCGCCCCATACGCCTGCCTAGCCTGGTCTGCAAAGCTATGGAAAGGATCATCATGGAACTCATAAACAAAGACATTGGGGACCTACAGACATTGGATCCTACCGAATTCGGCTTTGTTAAGGGCAGATCCTGCCTCTTGAACCTGGTCGACTTCTTTGAAACAGTCACCAAGGCCATCGATGAAGGGAAGGTAGTCCACACAGCCTACCTGGACCTCACAAAAGCCTTCAACACAATACCTCACTCGGGCATCATAGATAAGCTCTCCAGCTTAAATATAAACCCCTATGTCATAAGATGGGTTGCAAACTGGCTCAAAGACAGAACCCACATGGTCAGAATTGCTGGAGCCATGTCAGACTCAAAACCAGTTACAAGTGGCGTCCCACAAGGCTCAGTCCTGGGACCTCTCTTGTTCGGTATATATTTTTCTGAGGTACAGGCTAACACAGGAGGACTGTGGCTGACCAAGTTCGCAGACGACTGCAAATTGGGCGCCATAATTGACTCTCCAGCTGACACAAGCATCCTCCAAAAGGGTCTCACAGAGATGGATAACTGGTGCCAGAGCCATGGCCTAAAGCTAAACACCAAAAAGTGTATAGTTATACCCTTTGGCAAAAACAAAGTACCCACAAATTACCACATAGGTGGTAATCCATTAAGTACGGAAAAAGTAATTAGGGACCTGGGGACCCAAGTTGATAGTAATCTCTCCTTTGACAACCACATTGCCAAAGTGGTTAGAAAAACCTTCTATATAGCTCACCTTATCATGAAAGGATTCACATCTAGATCAAGGGAGGTCATAGTGCCCCTTTATTCATCCCTCATAAGGCCCATAATAGAATACAGTGCCCCATTTGGGATGTACCTTACCCGACACCTGCAGCAACTAGAAAGACCCCAAAAGTACCTCACAAAGAGGATAAAGGGACTCAAACAGATGCCATATGCTGCTCGGTTAAAGAAACTCCAGCTCTACTCAGTAGCATACAGCCTACTTAGAGGCGATCTATGCCTGACGTATAAAGCCATGTCAAACCAGGACTTAATGGACATGCTCCACCTCAGAAATTCCAAATCCCTTAGAGCTACATGCTCAAGGGACTTGAACCTAAGCACAGAAATAAATAGGACATGCTGGAGTGACAGATTCATAACCCAGAGGCTCCTTTCGCTCTGGAATAGAATCCCAGTCCATGTTAGGCAGAGCCCCTCACTGTTTCTCTTCAAGAGGAATCTTGACGAGTGGATGGGAGATCGTAGGTTTACCCCGGGGATTACTTCTGTGTCACTACTAGACAGAGGCACAGTAAACTAACCTAAAAAAGGGCACAGTAAACTCAATTCAATGGGTGGCAATAGCCAAACACACTCTGGCTAGGCTTGAAAATGCCCTAGGGCAGATAGCCTAGTATGAACCTATGAAATGTGCTAGAATAGCAGGTTATGGGCATACATAAATTTTTCTGAAGGATAGGAAGTCAGAAACTTGAATGTTTGTCATTATCTAGTGACTTCAGTCCTAAATGATTTGGCAGAAAACACAAATTTTGTGACAAACAGGCCAAAATATAAGGCAAAAATCTGGACATTCTATGAAAATCTGGACAGTAGAGAGGTATGTGATTACTAACTCTTATAATGTGGAATATATGAGCAAAATATGGATCACTTAATAACAAAGAAGTTCACATCATGGTTAGAATGTCAACCCTTATAGGTTCATATGTTCATAGGTAGGTACTAGGCTATTGGCCCTAGGGCCTATATAAGCCTAGCCAAACGGCACCCTGGCTTTTGTTACCAACGAAAATTATTTTCCTGTGCCCCTGTCAAGCAGAGCCACAGAAGTGATCCCCGGGGTGAATTTCCTATTTCCCATCCAATCATCAAGATTTTTCTTGAAGAGTGCTAATGAGGAGTTTTGTTTGATATAGATAGGTAGTTTGTTATAGAGTATGGGAAGTCTCTGGGAAAGGAATATATCCCTCCAGCATGTTCTGTTTATTGTGGTGACAAGGTTTAGGTCCCTAGAGCGTGTAGCTCAGAGGTATTCAGATTTCTTTACATCGAGCATGTCCAACAGCGCTGGGTTTGACATAGCTTTGTATGTTAGGCAGAGATCGCCTCTGAGTAGGCAATATACGACAGAGTAAAGCTGGAGTTTTTTGAGATGGTCTGCATAGGGCATCTGTTTGAGGCTAGTAATCCTCTTTGTGAGGTATTTCTGTCGCCTTTCCAGTTGTTGTAGATGTCTTGTGAGGTACATACCAAAAGGGGCGTTGTACTCTATAACGGGTCTAATGAGTGATGAGTAGAGGGGAACAATGACTTTTTTTTTCCTGGATGAGAAACCTTTTGTGGTGAGGTGTGCCACATAGAAGGATTTTCTGACTACTGTGGAATGTGATTATTAAAGGAGAGACTACTGTCCACCTGTATCCCAATGTCTCTTATCACACTTTCGGTGTTAAGTTGACTACCGCCTATGTGGTAGTTCATGGGTACAGAGTTTTTACCAAAAGGGATGACAATACACTTTTTGGCATTGAGCATGAGGCCATGGCTTTGGCACCAGGCATCTGTCTCAGTGAGGCCCTTTTGTAGGATGTCCACATTGTTAGGAGTTTTGATTATGGCTCCTAGTTTGCAGTCATCTGCTAACTTTGTTAGCCAAAGACCTTCTGTGTTAGCCTGTACTTCAGAGAAGTAGATACCAAACAGGTGGGGACCTAGGACTGAACCCTGTAGTACTCCACTTGTCACTGGTCTGAAGTTGGATTTAGAGTCTGCTACTTTCACAGTCTGGGTTCTGTCAGTGAGCCAGTTGGCAACCCATCTTGTGACATAGGGATTTATACCTAGTTTAGTGAGTTTATCTATAATTCCAGAGTGGGGGGTGGTGTTGAAAGCCTTGGCAAGATCTAGATAGGCTCTGTGAACACCTTACCCAAATCTACAGCCTTATATTAAAACATTATTTTGATGAATTATTTAGATTCAGTATTAGTAATGGTGAGTGTGGAAGAGAGGTGAAGAAGAGACATGGAATGGGTGGAGAAGAATGTCAGGAGTGATTTGTGACAGATGAGTACCAGTAAGAGTGAAAGGGAAGGTCTACAAGAAGCTAGTGAGACCAGCTATGTTATATGGGTTGGAGACTGTGGCATTGACGAAAAGGCAGGAGTCAGAGCTGGATGTGGCAGATTTAAGATGTTAAGATTTGCACTGGGTGTGACTAGGACGGACAGGATTAGGAGTCAGTATATTAGAGGGTCAGCTCAGGTTGGACAGTTTGGAGACAAAGCCAGAGAGGCGAGATTGCATTGGTTTGGACATGTGCTGAGGAGGGATGCTCTGTATATGGGAAAAGTATGCTAAGGATGGAGCTGCCAGGTAAGAGGAAAAGAGGAAGGCCTAAGATAAGGTTTATGGATGTGGTGAGAGAGGACATGCAGGCGGTTGGTGTGAAAGAGCATGATGCAGAGGACAGGAAGAAATGGAAACAGATGATCCGCTGTGGCGACCCCTAACGGGAACAGCTGAAAGAAGATGATGATGATGATGATGATTAATTTGCCATGGATATTAGTTTAAAAAGTTCTTAACAATGAATGTATCAAGGACTTTCAAAATGGAGCAACGAGGAACATGGACTTTTTATGAATCAATGAGGAATGTTCCTCATGTAATTGCTTTTTTGCCAGCCACCATAATTAGACTCAGCAAGGACTTACTATGTCTAGACGATTCCAATACTGTATCATAGCTCAAAAAATCATTTCAGTAGTTACACAAATTTGCTCACCCAGTATTTCTGATAGAATAATCTGCACATAATTTTTAAATTCTGCCAAATAATTACACTCCCAAAAATATGTTTCCAATCACCTCTTCCTTCCCCATCACACCTCCAAGATTTGCAATCTACCTGAGAAAAAATGCTGTGCAAACACTTCCAAGCAAAGATATTAAATGTTCTAGACTTTGTTGCATATTTGGAAATATATATATGTATACACACACACACACACACACACACACACACACACACACACACACACACACACACACACACACACACACATATATATCTCCAATGCTAATATCTTGAACTTAGTTACTTCTGTAGCTCAGTATACCTTGACAATTCTCACACTACTGCTAATAGCCCAGAAACATTTCCAAATTGATTACGGTTATACTGTCACACATTTTCGTAATATGTAAAATGACAAACATTTGTTATTGTTATACATATTTTTATCTGTATATAGTAGCACTACTGGCATTTTCATCCATTGTAAACATCAGAACAGATTTTTTTTAATTGCCATTTCCAGTCATTTGCACATTACTTCCATTTTCACTCTTATAGGTTCATAGGTAAGTACTAGGCCAGCTGCCTTTCCAGGTCATTTTAAGCTTAGCCAGTTTCCCTTCAAAGGTGAGACTCAAACCCTGTACTTTGAATCAGTGAGGTAAGCACCTTAACCATTATGCCAACCACCAATCTTTATAAATAGTACAGCATCCTGTTATGTTTTGATATTGTTCTGGTGTTTCACATTGTTTATTTTTGTTTTAAATATATATCTTCAATGGAGCTTTTCTGTCTAGGGCTCTGCTAAAAAAAGTTTTTCTGCCTAGTTGGACTTTCCTGGTAATCAAATATAATAAATAAATATTTCTTTAGTATCATCTTCTTTGTGTGACCATCATGTAATTAAATCATATTGGAAATAAAATATTTTTTGAGGATAGTCAGTCAGTGGTTGATGTTTTATTTTTATGTGTTTCTGTGACACCTTGTTGCACTTTTCATTTATTATATATTTTTTGAGGATATATTTGATACCACAGATTTTTTTCAAACAGATCGTGCCTGACAAATCTCATATCCTTTTATTTACATAAGAAAGAGACTGTGTTGATGTGTTTGGACTTTCAAATGCCAGTAGCTTACTTGGGTTTGGCTAAGGCATTCACTAATATTTTCCATAAAACAACAACTGAAAGATATACATAGTAGTACTGGTCTTAACATTATGCAGTTGCTACTTATACATAATGAGGAACATATGGCTGAATTACAGACCGAGACTGATACCCTAATAATTAGTAATAAACACCAATGATTGTTTGTCTAAGGTTCATAACATGTTTAGTGAAGCTGGATTGACTAATGATAAATTAATGCAAAGGAAGTTGAAGAAATTAATTTGGTACGGGAAAGATTATGATATGGGGTGTGCTTAAATCCTGAATGTTTCTTGCTTACCTACTAGGAGCTAATCCAAAGTGATTGTTAATAATAATATAGCCAATAAAGACAATGCTACTGATGATGATGATGATGACGACGATGATGGCGACGTCGATGATGGTAATAATGAAGTCTTTTTAGAGAAAGAGATGTTACCAGAGAGATGCCAGTGAGATTATTATGACTGGCTGCCAAAGAACAGAATAGGTTCCAATTAGGTACTAACAGCAGAGGTAACCAAATAAATCAGCAAACATCAGTGAGCAGAGGTTTGAATCACCAGCACAAAAGAAGGGGTTGAAATCAATGAATGAGACTGTCTGTATTCAGGCAATATCAATACAACTTCAGAGAGCAATCAGAAAGATGCCAGGTGTTTTACAATCAAAATTACAATCAAAATCAGTACCAGAATTACCACGGTTCTTATAGGAAGAAATGGAATATAGGACAAGAGGAGAGTTGGAGGTTTTGAGATTGGTAACAAATGAAACTGAGTTATTTATAGTTTGTAATATTTTTAAACCAATACTGATTGACAAGAATGAAAAATATTGCAGTTGGGCTTTTCATTTATACCCAGGAGGACAGCTATATGACTCTGAAAGCAACTTTTTACTAGATAGATTAATTTTAGGCTGTTAATGTCATTGAAGGACTCCATTGTTTGCATTGGCAAGACTTTTAGAAAACCTTGTATGTACAATCCAGTTTTGAATGTAAATATTGATATGTTTGAAAATCTTTGTGAGAATAATATTAGTTCATCCATGGTTAGCAATATATATGTTCTTTTAATTTAACAAGGAAAGAAAATAAATATTCTAATGATTTAATACATGATAGAACAAGGAAATATATAAAATGTGATAAGGGTGGAGCCATTGTGGTGATAGATGCTGAATATTACACTTTTAGAATGAATGAATGAATTTTTAAAGTTTTCAGAAACTGGATAAAGTTGATTTTTTAAAGCTTATAAACATATGGTTGAACGTTTAACTGGATTGTTAAACAGACACATTAATAATGATGGGATTCATGAGTTTCATAAAGTAAGAAATGTTGCCCTTCTTGCTCACTTTTGGATACAAGAGGACATGCAGGATCCCTGTTTTAGACCTATTACTAGTGCAACAAGATCAAGGATGGAGCCCCTACTATTAGTTGTATAGCACATGTTAAATCCTTGTCTTCTCCTTTTACCATCTAATATTGCAGATTATTTTGATTTTATTAAGACTAAAAATGTAGTAGTACAGAAGGATTTTATTTTATTTTAGATGTTAAATCATTGTATATTGTGATTCCATAAAACAAAATGATTGTTCAAGATATTTCCTTTATTCCAAAACATAGAGTAATACCTGATGAAAAGATTGATTTGGTGTTCATTTTTTTTATTTGATATTGGACAACAATTAGTTTATGTTTTACGGTATTTCTAGTAGGTAGAAGGGGCAACAATGGGGCTGTGATGGCCCCTGTGTTTGTCAATATTTTATTGATAATTAGGAGAAGTATTTTGTTTGGTCATCAGTTTGCAGAGATAGAATCTTGTTGTATTTTCATTTTATTGAAAATATTTTTATATATGGAAAGAGGAAGAAAATAAAATTGAATTGTTTGTAGATTATATACATTTGACTATCTGACTACTGACATAATCGACTCTCCAGCCGACACAAGCATCCTCCAGAAGGGCCTCATAGAAACAGACAACTGGTGCCAGAGCCATGGCCTCAAGCTAAACACCAAAAAGTGTATAGTCATCCCCTTTGGCAAAAACAAAGTGCCCACAAATTACCACATAGGTGGTAATCCATTAAGTACAGAAGAAGTAATTAGGGACCTGGGGACCCAAGCTGATAGCAACCTCTCATTTGACAACCACGTGGCCAAAGTGGTTAGAAAAACATTTTATATAGCCCACTTAATCATGAAGGGATTCACATCTAGATCAGGGGAGGTCATCGTGCCTCTTTACTCATCCCTCATCAGGCCCATAATTGAGTACAATGCCCCTTTTGGGATGTACCTTACCAGACACCTGCAGCAACTGGAAAGACCCCAAAAGTACCTCACCAAGTGGATCAAAGGGCTCAAACAGATGCCATATGCTGCCCGGTTAAAGAAACTCCAGCTCTACTCAGTGGCATACCCATTGATACCTAAATACAAAAAAAGATGCAATTTGTTCACTAACATTAATGAACATTTACATTATTAAGAATTTATATTGTCACCAATATAAACAACATATGTTTTGATACCATAACCAAAATACCAATAATAATAAAAAATAATAAATAAATCCCACCACCAACGGTACGACTAAACTAATACCTTATTAAATAAGGCTAAAACAATAACTATTAATGTACTATAGTACCAAATCTATTATTACTACCCATCTGAAATATATTCACTTTTAGCTAACCAACCAAATTATGCTGTCAACATATTTGGTATAGGTTTCACCATTATAATGTTTCATAATTTTCAGATGGATATAACAAGTATAAATCTCAATATTGTAGTGCTACCTATATACACTTGTAATACCAAAGGTGACTATATTATCTACTTATTTTACCAATGGTCATTCAGACCAGGTTTAAATAATGCCCCCAAATTCACTATCCACCTGCGTTCTTTCTGAGTGAGTATACGATGTTTGATTATTTCATTTGTTTCATGCGTTAATACCATGTCCAAACCTATGAAAACAAAATGCGCTGTAGTATGAATCATTTTATGTTTGTACAGAGCACTACGTGATCTCTTGACACTTTATGTCATTTATATGAAGGGCTATTCTCTGCTTAAATACACAAGAAGTCTGTCCCACATAAATAATAGATGACGCTTTGAGCGAAACCGGATACCGGTCTGTGTTTGTGTTGGGCAGGCGAGCCTAATAAACTTCTTTCCACCATGGCTGTTTAATTTTTATTTTGAGTGCTGGATTGTTTTGGCATGTGTTTTGGATGTAC
>NC_056750.1:335752323-335822323 GCF_019279795.1 Protopterus annectens
TGTCCAGCTGGGCAAGCAGCCGGTTTTCAGTGGATACCCAAGAAGAAAAGACCCATAACAATAATACAAAAAAAATTTTTACAAAGATTTACAAATAATATACAAAAGGTTTAACAGTTGCCTATAATCACAATTTACAAAAAAGAGAATGTAAAACAGAAAACATTACATTTCCTAAGCCTTACTACAGACAGTAATATGAAATACATTAGATATATAACTAAAATAAACCATTGTGGTATTATCATTTGGTAGAAGTAAGACAAGGAGAAAGATAGCAGAAAAGAAACATTTGATTGATGGCATGAGAAACTAGCCAGGAGTATTACAGGAGCATAGCCATTGTTAAGTAAAGTAATTCCTTTAGGAATTGCTTGAAGCTATGAGTATCTGTCTTTTTTAGGATATTCTGGGGTATTAGGTTCCACTGATTGGCTACTTTAAATAGAAGAGAGAGAGTCACCAAAGTAATTATGGGACACAGTTACCTTAAGTATATGTTTTTCAGATGATCTAAGCGTCCTGGTGTTGGTATTTAGTTGCACTAGGTTGGAGAGTGCAGGGCAGTTTTGAGTGAGGTAAGGTTTGTCCCTATATAGTGCATCAAGTTTGATGTGAACTTTTTTAATTGTGAGTGATATGTGTTTATCGAATGTTAGGTGGCTGTCTATTGTGACACCAAGTAGTTTTGTTTGGTTAATTGGTTCTAATATAGTACCATTAGTGGGTTAACTGCGGTGGTGGTGCTGCAGTAGCGTTGTTGCCTCACAGTAAGACGTTGTCCTGTTCAATTCTCAGCTAGAGCGTCTTCTGTGTGGAGACATGCGTGAATGGGCGTACCTTCGTTGAAAGTTGTGCGTTAGGGCTGGCAACTCAGCATGTAAAAATCTACTGCCAATCATTAGTGGACCGGAGTTCCGCTGTAGCGACCCCTAACCGGGAAAAGCCGAAAGACACAACAGCAACAACATAGTACCATTAGTGGAGTAGATGGAGAGGAGGTGGGTTTGCTTTGGATTTCCTGTTGGAGAAGATCATTAATTTTGTTTTGTTTGGGTTTAGGATGAGTTGAAGTTCATTTAGGTAACTTTCAATATCTAGAAATGATTTTTGCAGTTTATCTTGGAGTTCTTGGGGTGTGGGATCAGAGCAAATAAGAGTAGCATCATCAGCATACTGAATGATAGAAGCAGATTTAGTGGCAATGTTTAGACTATTTGTGAATATAATAAAAAGGAGGGGGGCAAGGACGGAACCCTGAGGAACCCCAATGGAGAATGGGAGGAGTGTGGAGAGTTTATTATCCCATTTAGTTACCTGTTGTTGATTAGTAAGGTAGCTAAAAAACAGTTTAGAGCTGTAGAGTTTAGGTTGAAGGAGGCTAGAGTGTTGAGTAGTAGTTGGTGAGATACCCTATCAAAATCTTTGGACATATCAAGGAATATAGTAGAGATTAGTTGTCTATTGTTTTTGAGGAGGTTGATATAGTTAGTGAAACTTATGAGGGCTGTGGAGGTACTGTGTTTTGGACAGAAGCCATGCTGTGAACTAGATAAGAGGTTATTTGTAGTCAGGTGGTCTAGGAGCTGCTTATGGATACATTTCTGTAAGATTTTGGCTAGGGGTGAGAGAATGGCAATGGGCCGATAATTAGAGAGATCTTTATATAGGCCTCATTTGTGGAGGGGGATGATATAGGATATTTTCCAGAGTGTGGGGACATATGGTTCTGCAATGGATCGATTTATTAGGATAGATGCAGGATAGGTGATGTAGCTTGCAGCAATTTTTTAAGAAGTCACTAGGGAATTTGTCAGCTGCTAGACAGGTAGGTTTTAGTTTTGACAGAAGTTTTTTTATATAAGAGGTTTGTATGGGTTTAATAGAGAAGTAGTTGGGTTTTGAGTTAGTGGAGGTAGGCACTGTAAGTCGTTGGTTAGATCTGTTGTTGTTTAAAAGTGAAGTGATAATTGTGATGAAATGAGAGTTAAATTGGGATGCTAAGCATTCAGTGCAATTTGTTGTAGATGGTGTAGAGGTAGAGGTTTTTCCAGGGTTGAGGAGGTAGTTAATGTTTTGCCAAAATCTTTGGGGGTATTTATGTGTTTTTGCTGACAGGCTAGAAAATAAGATTTTTTTGTCAGATAATATTTGTTTCTTAGTTTGGTTTCTTAGTTGCTTGTAAGAGGTGAGGTTTTCTGAGGTTTTGAAGGTTTGATAAGCAGTCCGGGCTCTATCCCTTTGTTTAATGAGAGATTTAGCATCTTTGGTTAACTAATGTAGGTTTTTGGCTTTGGAGTGCATTTTTCTTGGTTGGAGTGAGGTTATTAAGGATGTCAAGGAAGATATCATTAAAATCTTGTACAGCTTGATCTAGATGGAGCGATTTTAGAGGTGACTAGCTGCAGTTTTGAAGTAGGGGAATGTAAGATGGGAGGGGGAAGTTTTTTGTTGCATATGTGTTTCAAAATGCCATTACAAGGAAAGTGAATGTGTTTCCTTAGTAGAAAGGTAGGGGAGTAATCATTGAGAGAATTGAGGAGGCACCCAGTATGGTGGGTAAGGTTGGGCTTATTGGTTAGTATCCAGTCTACAATAGATTCTTTCTTAGTGTGTTTAACAATTCTAATGAGGGAGTTTATAATTTGGGTTAACTTGAATAGATTGATAAAATTGGAGCAGTTGTCAGATGAGCAAGATAGCCAGTCCAAATTGAAATTGCCTCGCACTATAGTTTTGTGGTTGAAAGTAGAGGATGCCCAGGATAGGAGACTTTTAATGCTAGGTAGGTTATTTCCTGGTGGTAGATAGGAGGTAATAATTATGATGGTTTTATGTGGATTTACTTCAAATCATGTGGTTAGAATTTCTGCTTCTGATAGATCTGGGGGAGTACAAATTAATTTTTTCATTTTGATGAAATTTTTATACATGATGGAAATGCCTCCATCATGCTTGTTTAGCCTTAATTGTCTAATAATATTATAATCACTAGTAAGTATTTCCTCATCTTTAATGTGGGGTTTTAGCTGTGTCTCGGTAATAATTACTATATCAGGAATGAAGGTAACTAGGGCTGCATGAAATTCACTACTTTTTTTTGTGATATGTCTGAGGTTAAAATTAGTTATGAGTATGTCTGATTTGAAATTTGTTTAGGAGAGGGAGGTAGAGGGTAGTTTTAGCAGGTGTTGTGGGTGTCATTGGGTGGGGTGGGAGTGGTTGTGAGGGCCCTGGGTTAGGATGTATGCCAACTTGGAGTTTGATTTCTGTTAGTGAGTGTAGAAGAAGAGAGCGTTTGAGCTTGGACATTAGTCGATGAGAGAAATTTGGATAGGAAGGAGGGTTGAGATAGGAACATATTTATAGTGGAAAGGTAATATGTTAGAATTAGCGTAGAGGTTAGAACACGTGAAAATGGATATTTTCTTTTGTATGGTATGTAATAGTGGGGAGTGTAGGAGAGGGGCAGTGTGTTATGTTTGATGTGATGAAGGTAGTGGAGTGGGAGGCTAGGCAGAGGGTAATGAGTAAGAGAGAGTTGCTCAGAAGAATGATGATAAATGACATGGTGAATAGCAGAGAAATAGTTAGGAGAAAAATATGGGTGGGTTGACATGTGCAGTTTAGTAGAGAGAGAAGTGTACTGATAAAGTGATGTGGTAGGAGGAGAGTGTTGTGTGGGGGATGAAATATTGGTTAGTGATGTGGGAGGGGAGAAAGTGAAAGAAATAATTGTTTATGGGCGTGTTGGATGAGGTAGCTGCAAGTTATAGGATAATGAGTTAGAAGGTGTGGTTTAGTTTAATTATAAATCTAAGAAAAATGGGTGTGGGTGGGAAATGGGGCAGGGTAGGGGAGCGGATTGAGCCCTAGCAAAGCAAGGGCAAACGGAGTGGGTAGAACCAAACCCAGTGGTAAGCACAGTCCAGAAACAATCAGTAAAAACGCTTTCACAGAAAAATGCTTAGTACTGTTAATAGTACGAAAGAGAGTTTTTGCTGTGTAGTACTATCAGGTAAGAAATGTCTTAAAACAGGCTTAGTCCATTTAATAGAGATAAGTTTTTAGAAACTAAAAGAGAGTCTTTTAAGAATGGGGGAATTCTTTACTGCCTAGCAACTTTATAGTGTACCTACTTGCTAAAGAGTAGATAATGCCTTAAATAAGTATATTTTAAAATATATATTTATATATATGTGTATATGTATGTATATATATATATATATATATATATATATATATATATATATATATATAAATATACACATGCACACACGCATGCATGCACGCACGCACACACTCGCACAAACACACACACACAGATATTTTATATATATATATATATATATCTATATATGGTTTACTATCACAATGCCGACGTGCACTTGCACGGCTATGAAGTATTCGAACAACAGATGTTCGAATACTTCATATTTCGGCAGGTGATGTGAGCGAACGTTACCATTGCGAATGGACTGTGCATTCACAATTCTAATGTTCACTCATGTGAGGGGATCGCGGTACAGTGCGGTTAGGAAAATACATCCCTTTCCTCACTGTAGTGCGATCTCGGAGTTGGAATATTAAGGTAGGGGGGTGTGGGGGGTGCAGGGGGGCTTGCCCCCCTGCATAACTGTGAGTTTAGGCTAGGTAGGTAGGTAGTTACGGGATGGGTGGGAGTGCTGTGTATTGCTGTAAATGTCGAGAGCGACATTTTCGACAATACACAGCTGTTTTCGACTTTAGGTTAATTCAGAAATGTTAATTTCCGATGCATAAATTCGAAAATGCAGACACATTTTTTTCTGATTTTCGAATTTATGATAGTAAACTTATATATATATATATATAGAGAGAGAGAGTATATATGAGTTTGGCTCAGAGAGTGGTCTGTAGATTAGTTAAGATTTGTCAGGCATAGAGGAGGCTGGGGAGAAGATAAGCATGAGCAAGTGATACTCTAGAATCTTTAGTAAGAAAATTTTTATTTCTGTAGAGTAGCCCTAGTTTTTGGTGGGTTTTCTTAATGCAATGGTGGACATATAGGACAAATTTAAGTTGGTCATCGATGATGGCCTCTAGGAGTTTTGTTTGGGGTTCAATGTTGATTATGGTGCTGTTAGATGAGGTGATAGAGAAGGTAGATTTATAGAGGGAGAGAGATTTGTGGTGGAATAGCAGAAGGTTTGTCTTTTTCATGTTGAGAATAAGTTGGATGTTGGTGTGCCATATTTCAATGGAGTTGAATGAATTTTGAGTGAGGGTGTGTATATCAGAGATGGTATCCACAGTGCAGATGATGGTAGCGCCAAGAGAGTAAATACAGAGGACAGGATATTGAGAGGTGGTTTGTGAAGATGTTGAAGAAGAGGAGGTCAAGGATAGATAGGAAGGAAGATAAAGCAGAGAGCCATTTTACTGATTTTTGCTGGTTGGAGAGATAGCTGGAGAACCAAGAGATGGTTGAGGGAGAGAGGTTGAGGTCGTATAGTTTGGAGAGAAGGATGGGATGAAAGACAGTGGCTTTAGAGAGGTTGAGGAAGAGGAAGGAGACAAATTTGTCATTATTTCTAGCAAGAGAGATGTAGTGGGAAAAGGATATTAGGGCTGTAGAGGTACTGTGATTAGAATTAAATCTGTGTTGGGTAGGGGTAAGTTTTCAAGTAGTAGGTAGTCCACGATTTGTTTGTGAACACAATTTTCTAGTATCTTTGATGGGTGAATAATATAGCTATGGGGCGCTAGTTTTGCAAAATCGGTGGCGTTACCTCCTTTGTGAATAGGTATAATAAAGAACTGTTTCCATAGTGAGGGGACAGTGGATTCAAATAAGAGTAGTTGATGATTATGGTTATGGGGTGGGTATGGAGTTTGCAGCAAATCTAAGAAAGAATGGAGTTAGATTGTCCACAGAAGGAGAGCACGGTTTGAGTTTATGGAGGAGATGTTTAATGTAGTTTGTAGATACAGGTTTTAGTGAAAAGGAAGAGTTATTTTGGTTAGATCTGTGGGGTGGTTAAGAGGAGTTAGCATTTGGAATTAGTTTACTAATAGAATCAATAAAGTAGTTGTTAAGCAAGGTGGATGTTTCAAGAGGAGTGTTATCTGGACAAGGGTTAAGAGTATTGTGGTTACCTGGGTGGAGGATTTGATTGATAGTGTTCTAGAAATTTTTGGACTTGTTTTGGTAAGATATTTGTGATTTTAGGTAAAAATTTTTTGCAAGGTAAATTTGTTTTTGGAGAGGTTACAAAGTTCTTTGTAGGTTTGGAGGTGGGTGGGGGAGTTGGTCTTTGTCCAAAATTTACAAGCTCTGTCCCTTTTGTACATGAGAGTTCATGTGGCCTGGGATAGCCATGGGGAGTAGTGGGATTTTACTCTTACTTTTTGAATGGGGGGGGTTGAGTGAGCTGAGCATGTTAAAAAATCTATAATTAAGTTTGAGTACTGCTTTATCTAGGGGAAGTTAGGGTAGGAAAGACCTGTTGATAGCAAAGTGCATGTTGTTGAAAACTTCAGGGAGAAAGTTTGAGTGACTTCATCATTATTTGATTTTTTTGTTGTCTTTGGAAGTGGGGGAGTATCTCTGGACACAAATTGGGGAATGGTCACTAATGGAGTCGGGTAGCATTTCTAGGTGGTGGTACAAGTCAGGATTGGGGACTAGTATCCAATAAATGATAGAGGATGAGTTGGGAGGCTTGGTAAGGTGTGTGGGCATAATGATAAGTTGAGTAAAACCATGTAAATTGATGAAATAGTAGTGATTGGGGGATAGAGAGAGAGAGAGAGAGAGACAGTTAATGTTAACGTCACCTTGCAGAGTAGTTTCATTATTTATGTTATGTTATGGGAAAGCCATGCAAGAGTTTGCTCTAATAACAGAATGCTGTCACCATGGGGTATCTAGATTGCTGCAGTCATTATGGTTTTATGGTCATTGAGCTTATAATTTGTAGTTAAGAGTTCAACTGGGTGGAAAGAAGGGGGTGGGTAAGGTAGAGGGGACAGATTTAGATGGTCAACATACAGATGTTATATCTTGGGGGGGGGATTCTGTGTTAGTGATGTGGGGTTTGAACCAGGTGTCGGTTAAAGTGATTTTGTCAGGAGAGGGGCGGACTATCCAAGCATGGAATTCACTTATTTTGTTCATGATGCTACAAATATTTAGAAAGACAAGGGTTAGGTGTTTATTGGGAGAGTTTGAAAGATGGGATGGAGGCTGTGTGCTAGTACTGGTATTGTAGGGGTTAGAGATTGGTCCAGGGTTAGGGTGAATGTCACCAGAGAGAAGAAGAGAACTGAAGGGATAGAGTAGAGTTTGGGGTGTTAGGAGACAGAAGTGATGTTTATGCTTAGAGTTTGGGAGATTGCATATGCGAGGGGATGTTTTGATTTTATGGAGGAGCCAGTTGGAGGGAAGAAAGAGGGAGGGTTATATGGGAAAATAGTGTTGGGTTTTGGTTCTTAGTGGTGGTATATGTGGAAGTTGGTGGGAAGTACAGGGGTTAAATTTGTAGGTGATAGGAGGAGAGCTAAGATAGTAGAAGTAGAAGGGGAGTGAGAAAGTGGGTAAGAAGCATACTGAAGATTAAAGAAAAAGTATGGAAAGGATGGAAAGGAGTGTTTTAATAGAGTGAGTAAAGAGGAAAGATGGGGTAGAGAAGTAGAACTGAGAAGGTGCATAGATTGGAGGGAGGAGATACAAATCTACAAACCCACGTCTAAATTTGGACGCAACATATACAGCTATCACCCCACTATTGCCTGGAATAGGCTCCCACTTGAAATCAGGACCCTTACACATCCTAAACAATTTAAGACAGCCACCAAAGAGCACTTTAAAAGTCACTGGTCCTGCCACTGCACTCTCCCTCCTTAACAGCTCCTACTTCTCATACCTTAATCTAATTTCTGCCCTTAACTCACTCTTCTCACTAGCTCTCTCTAATTTTCCTTGACTACTGTTTCTACTGTCTACTAAAATCTATTAAGCAAATTGCCTCAGAGAAACATTCTATTGTAATTGTCTTGCCTTTATGCAACTACATCAAGATAAAACTGTTTTTTTTTAACATGAAATAAAACCGAAAAAAGAGCCAACTGATTAAGTACTTCACAACTTTATTACCACATCCACAGTAAGCACTTTCATCCACTAGGGACTTCTTCAGACTGCATAATGTGTAAGAAAACAATACAATCACTTAAATACCTTAAAATCACATGATTAAGACATCACATGACATAACTTTTTCCTTTTTAAAAAGGCAGCAAATTATTTTCTGTCATTTAGCCCAGGTGGATGACAGGCATTCAACCTAACCTGCCATTCATATTCCCTCCAACTTAACTCATCTTCTGCATCAGACTTTTGATCCACATTTGTTATTTCATCTAAAACACAAAACTTAAAATCAACATTACATGCTTTTTCTATGTAATGCTTACTAAGAGCATTTTTCTCATCTTTCACACCAACTGCATATTTATGCTCATACATTCTTTTCTAGAGCTCCCTTGTTGATCGTCCGACATAAAAAGCTTTACAGGACATAAATATAATCAGGTAAACCACATACCTAGATTTACATGTGTATCTGCCCTTTATATGCACAATTATGTCACCCAACTTAATATCCTTCACATCTGTTAACAATAAATCTCACAAGTTGCATTTGCAACATTTATACATTCCAGGATTTGGACATGCACATCTTTTGTTATCTAACTTATTTTGAAATGAGTTTTTAAAACTCTTGCCCTTTTTCTGCAATAATAACTTAATTAAGCTTCACTAAATTCCTGACTGTATCTAAGAGAATTACTATAACCTGAAAACTTACTAATAGGCCAAGACAGATGATGTGGTGAATAGTTCTTCTTATTGTCAGGTCCAAGACAGAATACAGAATGCTCTGTCTCATTAAGTGACTTCTCAAAATAATATCTAAAATATTACTGCTGAGAAAGCTTGCAGAATGGCATTGTTTCTTCTCATCTGACTTCTAGTACCCAGGTAAAACTCCCATTGCTGAAGCTGGCAGGACTTAGCACCTACCTGTAAAAATATACATACAAGGGCTTTTGCTCACAGCTTTGACAGGTACTGGAAGTCATAAAATAATAGCATTCCCTCATGCTTTCAGAGTAGTAATTAGTTCACCTCAAAGACAATACAGAAAGCCTCCTAGTACAGACTTTGTGTCTCCGGCTGCATTGAAACCTGTGAGATAGCCTCTTTATGGCCTAGCCTATAAAGTAATTTAATTTAAGTTATTTTTCTAAAGTTTGCTGGACTGAGGTTAACCCTCCAGTTTCCTCTGTTAAAACAGATACATTTAAACAGTTACAAATGTGCATGTACACTTCTGGTCTCTGCAGTTACATTTCAAACACAGCACTTTACAAATACCTTTCAACCCACACATCTGTACAAAGCAATTTGATATGCAGATGACAAATAGTTCTAATACATTTGTAACACAAGCAACTTATATGACATACAGTTCTAATACATTTGTAATACCAGCATAATGTATAAATTAGTTTGATATTCACAAATGATATATAATTATTTACAAAATTCCAGCTAACTGTGCTGGCAGTACCTCCTTTTGTCACAGCTCCTTAGGTCTGTCACAGTGTCACCTACATGATACTGCAAGCCTGCCTGCAAGAAAGCCCACATCATTGCAGAAGAGAGGGTCAGCATGAGTGGGGCTGCACTATTGCAGGCCACCCTGGTCAAACCATGGAAGAGTTCCTTGCCTTGGAGTTCCATCATTGCGGACCACCCTGACTGCCACAGAGGAGTTCATGTTGTCCCTGTCTGAAAAGAAAGAAAGACCTTGATATCTGGCATAGGCCTGGATGTGAGAGCTGAAATGGATGCACTGTCACAGGCCTTTGTTTGGGATACACCATACTGATATTACCTTATGTCAGTAACATAGTTTAGGGGCATACTTGTACTATAAGCTCAGGGATGCTCAACATCACCATATCTCCTGTACAAGCACATCTGGGATGCAAGCATGAAGCCATACCATGCATGGTACATTTGTTTACATTTTCTACATAGTTGTCAACAGTATTGTTGATGCATCAAAGGATTGTGGGATTGTCACTTATTACTAACTTTACAAATTAGTGGTTTTCTGTCTCCTTTCACAGGTGCTATGACTATGGTCTCCTCCACTATGAAACAAGGCAAGCCTAGGGTCAGTACTACATTGGATACTGACAGTGATGGCAGTCTTATAGTATAAGGGTTTGAGGGCACAATGCTAATGTCTGCAATAGTGACTGTAGAGAGCACACTACCTCCCACATCCTGTGGCACAGCTCTGTTACCTGTGGAACCCACCACCACTTCTCCAGAGATTATGAAAGAACAGGTCAAGCTTGACACCCCTACTCAAGGAGCACCCTCATCACCTACCTATGGTCCAAAAGTGGTTGATGGCACCTCCACCACAGCATGAGTGTGGGAACAGCAGTTGGAAGCAGTGGGCCGGTGGCCAACATAAGCATGCTACTACACAACAAATGGCAGGGGATTCATACAGTCACAGGCAAATGCTATCACCATGATGACAGCAAGGATCAGTGTAATAAGTGGTCTGTGTTATGACATACATGAGAACTATCAATACATCGCCTGACTTATTAGTGTGTTTGATAGCACATGGGTGACATCACTGCCACCCAGAGTCCTTCTGTCTTCTCATGCTGTGGCCGATTCCATTTCCATGGATGTCTCTCATCAGACCCCACTGTAGGTACACCCTATAGGGCCAGCAAGTCATTTTTTTACTGCTACATCCTCCATACCATCCACCAGTGGTATGTCTGGTGAAGCATGGCAAGGATTCCGATGTAGATGTGGAGTTCTTGGCATTCAGAAATATGTCATGGTCATGCTGTCATGATCTTGCAGTTCTGTCTCATCCTTGTCAGTAGATGTTGCTGTCAGTGCCATTCCTAAGAGGGGATACACCCATGGCTAGGGGCATCCATGGATTACTTCTTTCCTACACAAGGTCCCACAACATATACTACACACACACACACACACACACACACACACACACACACACACACACACACACACACACACACACACACACACACACACACACACACACACACACTCTGCAACCACATCTGCTAGAGTATTTTGTCTTAGCACACAGTCTAAACACATATTCAGTACTGCTGAACACCTACCCCCTGTCAAGAAAAATTGTCCCCCTACACTTTCTACCCATCTCCCCAATCCTCCTACCATACTGCACAAATCCTTCCACATCCTTAACCTCTCCCATACTTTGTCAGTGCTACTTGCCCATCCAAAAGAGTAGCAAGGGTGGGATGAAGGAGACAGCCACTCAGGTACAAAGTGTTGGGGGTGTGACTGGGAAGTGCAGTTCCTGCATTATTTCAGTAATGGCATTTGTGAATGCTGTTACAGAAATAAAAAATGTGCTTCTGCCTTCAGCTGTAGTACCATTTGCTACAAAAAGCCTAAGCTATAGCAATCTGTTTGCTACACTTTTTTTGCTCTTCACCTGAACAGCTGACATGTGGGTCCCCAGATGGGGGGACTAGTACTGGGCATTCAATGAGCCAGCTACAGCTCTGCATGCTCATGAAAAGCTGTGTTATAGGAGTAAGTCACGGCTGATACACAGTGTGGCAGTCAGTGCACAATAGAGAATAGACTGCCTGTAGTACTGAATGCATCAGGGTTAATCTTTATTGAGTCTAAGATGGCTCATAGTGGTGGACCAAAGTCTGGCTGTTTGTCAGTGCTGTAGCTTATTGTGCCAGCTTCTGTCTTGCATGGTCTTCCTGTACATCAGGTTCCTCTAATGGCTTCTCATTTGCCACCTTCTCTGCTGTTGGCTCCAGTGTGTCTAGTCCTCCAGGGGCAATTCCTTGCTCTCATTGTCTGTTGTTCTGTTGTACAGAATTGCAAATTCAGCAAATATTTTTCTGCAGGTTTCCGGTGCATACTGCAGTACAACACTAGAGGAATCTAGGCAGCAGATATGGGCTTTCATCAGTTCAAATACAAGCTTGATGTTTCCAGTCTGTGACGGTGAGTGCTGTATTGCATCTCAGGCATGCTCTGAAGGGCTGCGTATTGGTGTCAAGAGCCATGGTTCCTGGGCATATCCAGTTTTGCCGATAAAATCTTCCTGTAGGAGGTCACCCCACACAACTTGCTGGTATAGACTGGGCATGTGCTAGATGTGAGATTCATGGGAACTGCCAAGATGATAAATAGACACGTATATGTTACCCTGTGCATTGCACACCACGTTGATGGAAGAGAAACCTTTATGGTTGATGTACTGTTGTACATCTCTTCCATGTGGTTCATCGATAGGGAGGTTGATACAGTCAGTGGTCCCTAGAACATCAGAAAAATGGACTATTTCATAGAATGTTTACATAGTGTTGTTTCTCTTGGGAACCACATATGGTCCACCACATGCTACAGCATCACATCAATGAACTGGTGTGGTATTCATGATATAATCACTGTGTGCCCTCTAATAGTCACAGGAATGTCCCTGTAGCAAGAATTGTCAAGCTATATACATTAGTGTTCACAGCTATCAATGTTCTATGCAATTCCATGCGAGGAAACCACGTGTATAAGTTGCCATTTAGTGTCTCTGTCCACATAAAAGCTGTTGAATATATGTCCCTGTTGTGGAGGTGATAGCATGCTAGGCATCCTTCTGTGAAGTGAAGGGCAACAACAAGCCCTGTTGCTGACACTGGCTGTGAGAGTGACATTTAATATCTACTGTTTGGCTGTAATGGCTGCTACACCTAATTTCATAGAACGGTTTCTCTGTCACTTTTCAGAGAGAAATAATAGCAGCCATGACAGATCTTGCAATTTTTGTTTCTGAATCTCTCTGCCATATTGTTTACTCTCAGTTGCATTCACAGTGGTGCTCAATTCCATGCAATTATACAGTTAGTATATGATACCATCTGCACAATTTCACTTGCTTAATTGACAGAAAACACCCCTACCCTGTGCACCACTGCTCTCCAGTTTTGTCTAATGCATTTTGTAATTTGTTTCTGAATTTCAGTCCATGTTTGATTTTGATTGTTATTTAAAATGAATTATTTTAGAAAGAATAGTTCATGAATTATACACAATAGGAAATTAGATTGCCTGGCCTGATGGCATAGAGGGAGAAACCCTGACTGTGCCCCGGGCAACTCATGCTCGATTAGCAGCACAGACTGGGTATGGGAGGATGGGAGTGAGCGCCCAAAGCTGGCTCGCCCATTCTAGGGGGGGTGGGCTGCCTAGGCTCACTGCAATAGCAACATTAAGAGCCTGACAAGTTCCATGTTGCAAGTGGTATACTGTTTTTTTCAGAAGGTTGTACACATGCAGAAAAATGCATGTACCTCTCAAAGGCAGACACTTTAGAGATCATAAGGCTGACGCAATATGCTGGGAGTTACGCCCACTCTACAGTAACTGTACCATGCAGCAATAGTGTTCTCAATCTTATTATCACTTATGGACATAGATTGGGTTGAGTCCTGGGGAGGCTACAGTGGGTCCAGTAGATAAAATAAATAAGTAGAGGAGCTGGTGACAGCTGATGGTCAGCTGTGGGGAGGTAGTGGAAGAAAAATAATAGAAAATTAGACTCTTATTGAAAAGTTAATATTTAAAATGCTCATAGAATGTATATGTGAGAGAGGTGATGGCCACAGAGAACACATTTTGTACTGAAAAAACAAAGGCGTCTAATGCTGAAAAAATGTATTATGTAAAAGTGAAGTAAATATAAAAATACCGAAAACACATAAACTGATAATACCTAAATTCAAGAAACATATATCTGAAGAAAGAATTAATTATAACATATGTAAAATATGCCTGCTACAGAAAACTCTGCGAGTAATGATAAAAAAGTTGCATTTAACTTCATTTATACAGAGTTAACCAACATCAGAACCCAAACTATACAGATCCAGTGAAGGAAACATCTTCTGAGCATTTATTAGAGAAACATTAATGGGCTATTTTTAGACTACTTTCTCCTTATTAAATAAGCACTAACAGCATATTGTTGGACTAATTTTCCCAAGTGTAAAGCTGGCACACAAAAGACAATGGTATTGAGTGAAAAAAGTTATTCATAGATTAAAGATTAGCCTTAGCTCCTGCACAGAAATGAGAAATTCTGAAAACTATGAACATGAAAGTGTGCAAGCAAAGAGAGACTTGGTGCATATGAGTTAGAGCTGTTGTATGGTATTAGAGGACATGAAAATGAAGGCTTATACTGCAGTGGGCTTGTGAGTGTGAAATACAGAGAAAAAAACAATTACCGTTTCACAGGCAACTATATATCATTGCAGCAGAATCATGTTAAAGTGCATCAGTTTTTATTTATTTTATTTTATTGTTTTTATATTTGTTAACCATATGGGATGGCTGATCCAAGGACCATTTCGGCCATGAACTGGAACAGGAGCACATACTATACAACAACAATACATACTTTCATATTTCAGCATGTACAAAATGTAGGTGAAATACAGCTGATTTTAATGGCAAATGGAATATCAAGATTTTACAGCAAAGCATCCAGCTAAACTTATTCCAGCAGATATTATTAATAGGTAAATTCATATTTCAGAAAGCTAACACTAGCAAAATGAGCTAGAGTAGCATTTTCCAAAAGGTGAGGAGAAGTTCATTGGAAAGACATGAGCATGTTTCGGAAGAAGCCAACAAAGTTTTCAAATGTTGTATACTTAAAACTGGCATAACGAGTACCCATTTTCCCAACAAAAATATGTTTTTTCAAGAGACAAATTTGCCAAATGTTCAAGTAACACAGCAAACGGAAAGATGTCCTCTTACTTGGAACACTGTTTGGCAACCCCCAGTGTGGCAACAAGATCATTTGACAAGACATCAACAAGGACCACAGCTATTTCCTTTGGTACCATTTGACTAAGAAGGTCCTTTTGTTAACATTGCAATATGTAACTCTTCTCTTCCTTTTCTTGTTGACAAAGGAACAACTTAGGTCTGTGAACACCTCATCAAATGCTGAACATATCCCACTATCCACAAAGACAGTATGAGGTCTGGGACTCTCTGGATTCCCTCTTGATTTTCCAGAAACAAAGAATATCCCCATTTAAACTGGTCCATTAAAAGGGCAACATACCTTTATTGTAGGAAACAGTGCCCTGTTATACCTTTTAGGTAGAGATTTATTATGTAAGTTGTGACGTACTGTTTTTTGTACTCCAGGTGGAGTTTTTCTCAACATTCCAAAATGAACTCTCTCTTCTGAGTCTGTATTTAGCTGATGTTTATGCAGATGAAGATACTATTCGCAATACTGGCATCAGAACAAACCAAAGATGTAGCTGAACTGGAGGGTCTAGAGAAACTTCCTTCCACATAATAATGAGGCAGGACTCATAAAAGATGCCAAACCTGTAAAGGTAGTTTTAAACCTTATGAGTGCCTGCCTATGGTAGTTCAGTATCTGTTGTTGACAGACATAGAGAAAGAAAATGAACCTATAATTTCTGCAATGCTTCAATAAGGAATAACTGTCCCATTTCAAAGCCCATGTAACACACACCTATATTACCAGTTAAGAAGCCAGGAAAAATCACCTATAGATTTTCATGGACTTAAGAGCAGTTAATTCAGCAGTGCTAACTTTTTCTGTAGTACCTAATCCTGCCACAATAATAAGTTCTATCTCACCAACAGCTACTACCTTTTCAGTGAAAGAAGTTTCGTTTGGCTTCTACTCGATCTCCATGCACCTAGACAGTCATCATTTGTTTGCTTTCACATAGGGAAGGCAACAATATAGAAGGACAAGATTACCACAAGGATATGTAGAATCAACTACTCTTTTTCTCCAGAGAAATGGAAAAACAGATAAAATCAAGTTCCCATGTGCATCTACTTTAATATGTGGATGATTTACTTTTAGCCTCAAGCTCTTATCATAGCTGTAGGCAAGATACTATTTTTCTTTTAAGCAAATCAGCAGAGTTAGGCTTCAAGTTTAATAAGGATAAATTGCAGTTATGGAAACCACAAGTTAAATATTTAGGGCGTCTTATTTCATAAGGTTCTAGGGTTCCCATTCAGAAGCCTGAAACATCATAAGCCTGAAAATCAAAATCCTGAAACCAAAAGCCTGAAAATTCAGAATCCTGAAAACTCAAAATCCTGAAAGCCCAAAATCCTGAAACTCAAAATCCTGAAAACACAAAATAGACATACTGATGTCATTGTGGCTTTGCTATTGTTAGCCCTGTGGTGTTAGGTCATGCGTTGGGGTCAGGTAAGTGTGCGGTTGATTTTATGTTAGGGTTAGGGGCGGCTTAAGTGAGTTAGGGTTAGGGCGCAGGTTAGGCATGTATGCAATAGTGACAAATATTGGGGTTAGGGGCGGTTTAAGTGAGTTAGGGTTAGGGCGCGGGTCAGGTGAGTGTGCGATAGTGACGGACCTTAGGGTTAGGGTTAGGGTCAGGGTCAGTTGGTAGATATTAGTGTCTTTATAGTGACATATTAGCATTATTTGTGTTTTCAGGATTTTGAGTTTCAGGATTTTGGGCTTTCAGGATTTTGGGCTTTCAGGATTTTGAGTTTTCAGGATTCTGAATTTTCAGGCTTTTGGTTTCAGGATTTTGATTTTCAGGCTTATGATGTTTCAGGCTTCTGAATGGGAACCGGTTCTAGACACAGTCTACCCTCCTGCATTATCGCTATTCAAGTTGCACCATGCCGCACAATACTAAATGAACTTTCCTGAGACTGACAGGTTACTGTCAATAATTGATTTCTAATTATGCAGCTGTAGTAAAACCATTTTTATCATTATTAAAGAAAGATACTCCTGAACCCCTGCCCTGGCAGGAATATCATGAAAAAGCTTTTATTCAACTAAAAACTTTACTCTCAAATTCTCTTGCTCTTGGATTGCCAGATTATTCAAAAAGATTTTTCCTATTTTGTTGTGCAAAAAATAAGGTACATTAGAATTATTAGCACAACTTAGAAACAATGCTTTAAGACCAATTGCTTATTTTAGTACAAATCCTGATTCTGTAGCAGAAACCCTTTCCTACCTGGCCATGTCCATGTGCCTATTGGAAATGACAGATGCCCTTACTCTCGGGTAAGAGTGTGGTGGCAGTTCCACATTTTGTAGAAGCACAGTTACTGAAAATTAGAACACAGTATTTATCTGCTACATGATTGTCTAAATGAGAATTGTCTTTACTTAACAACTCTTGTTTGTAGCAGATCATCAGATATCCACCTCTGAACCTGCGTCTTTACTTACTTCAGTGGACAAAAGAGAACAAGACTGGATATTTGTAGTTAACTGTGCGCTTCCTTCTAGGTCTGATTTAAAAGATGTTCCATTACCAAACTCCAAATTATTTCGTTTTGTTAATGAATCCTGTGTCTGAAGAACAGAGGGTACATCAGTAGCAGCTTTTTCTGTGTGCACTCAGAATAAAATTGTGATGACGGTGCAATTAAATGGAAATGTGTCTGCCCAAGTAGCTGAACTTGTAGCTACCACTGAATCATGTAAATTACCAAAGGGAAAAAAAAAACAGTGACAATTTTTACAGACTCATGCAATCCTTATTGGGTAGTTAATGATTTTGGGACATTTTGGAGAGAAAGGTGATTCTTGACATTGGTAGGGGCAGTAATTAAGAATTTTGTTTTTGTTCATGAAATATTGAATGTACTTTTGTTACCAAAACAAATACCTGTGGTTAAATGCATGCACATAAGACTGATGCTTCATATATGTCCCTGTGACTAGCAGTTGCTTTAAAACCTGCTGGAAAGCACTAGGAAGTCTTAAACTGATATAAGCACTCAACTCTCCTTGTTAATAAGGAGAAATTAATAGTAGGCACTAAACAGCCTATAATTGCAAATTATCTTGCTAAGGTAAGGGAAAACAGCTCTTGTACCTTACAAAAAAAAAAAAGCACCAAACCAGGCATGTCCAAGGTTCAGCTTCCTGTGATTTCTCCTGTCCACCTGGTGAATCTGGGCATACTGGGGAAATGCAGCAATTGCCTCATGTACACAGACAACTTTCTCCTCCTACCACCCAACACTACAACCTGCGAGAGATAGCCAAACTGGAAGCAAAGCTCTCTCCACCCAAGATTGTGCTAGACAGTCACTACACCTCAAGCAACACATAGCCCTTGCAAACCAACATCACCAACACCCACACATAGCAACACTAAACCAGCATATGTGGAGGCCCTTAACAGTAACCTGCCCAAGCAACAAGAACCTCTGAAGCTGAAACGCAAACACCAATCACAACCAAAGTGTCACATAGCTCACAACACCAGTGTGCTACCCAACAACAGCCCCTAAGGCAAGACAACATACCCAACACTTTAGTCATAGGTGACTCTATAGTCAGGCACACTGATGTCTCACTCACCAGGCTGATCAAGGAGAAAATTACAGTCAGCTGCCTGTCGGGTGCCAGGATCCACCACATAACGCATGCACTCAAGTCGCTCCACAACAAGTACAAATATGACTCTGTCATTGTCCATGTTGGAGTGAATGACTTGAGACGTACCTCCCTGGACTACATGAAAAGAGACATGGAAGAGCTCTTGGATCATGTGGACCAGGCGGGTATGACCCTAGCCCTGAGTAGCATCCTGCCTTCCCCCAGAATGATACCACAGTTTGTTTGTGTTTGTGTCTTTTGGCTTTTCCCGGTTAGGGGTCACCACAGCGGAACTCTGTTCCGCTAATGTTTGGTAGTGGATTTTTACGTACCAGGTTACAAGCCCTGATGCACAACCTTCAACGAAGGCATGGCCCATTCATGTATGCCTCCACACAGAAGACTAGCTGAGAATCGAACGGGACAACTTCTTACTGTGAGGTGACAACGCTACCGCAGCACCACCACCACAGTATAGAATGATACCACAGTATAAGGACAAAATGATTGACTGATTTGACTATTGCCCCTGGGATTCAGGTTACTGGCTAAGTCTCTTGCGACCACTATAGTGCCTTTTTTAGGCAAAGTTCAAAGGACAAAACCACCACCGTGACAGGTACAAGCATGTAAAATCTGAAGGTAATGCTACTCAATGCTAGAAGTCTAAACCTCAAAATGCACTCTCTCAAGGCGCTCCTAAAAATGGAGAACATCAATATCTGTGCAGTAACTGAGACCTGGTTCAAGGCTCCACAGAGCACCCCTGCAACACCTGGCTACAACTCTTACCACACTTTTCTGCCACCAAACCAAGACTGAAACACTAAAGGTGGAGGAGTGTCCATATTCATCAAGGATATTCACAACACCAGGCTAGTTGCCCAACACAATGTGTCTGAAATTCTCCAGGTGCAACTAACACTAAGTAAGACTGTAATCCAAACTGTAGCTTGCTACAGATCCCCCACCATGCCCCAAGATTCTCACTACACCTTTCTAAACATACTGGAAAATATAAAGATACAACCAAACATCCTAATACTGGGTGATTTCAACTACCCTGCCATTAACTGGGAAAACTACTCGTGTACTAACACATTTGCACAACGGTTCTTGGAATTCATAAATTCCAACACGATGGATCAACTAATCCTTAGTCCCACCAGGGGCTCCAATATCCTAGACCTGGTCATTACCAACATGGGAAATTGATGCTTCACACCTATGCTCACCCCCTCGTTGGTCAGGTCTGACCATAATCTAATCACCCTTGACATCCACATCCCACCCCCAATAAGGAAACCTCCGTAATAAACTTCTCCAAAGCCAACTTCATGCTACTCAAGTCAGAAGTGACAAACTTCATGACACCCATGCAGATCGACTGCTAAATCCTACACTAAGGCACTGTACAAGCACATCCACTTGTGCATGAATCGTGCCATCCCCAATAGAACCAATACGCTCTCCTCCAAAAAAAGGAGGCCAATCTGGTGGTCCCTTGCAATAAACAAACTTGACAACAAAAGGAAGAAATTGTTGCAGAAAAGAGGAAAATCCCAGGATGCAAAAAACTCCCTTACCAGCCTCAGTAAGAAGATGAGATCCCTCATAAAATCCTCTACAGCTAGTTACAAAAATAAAATTGCCAAAAGATTCCAAAGACAACCACAAGGCATTCTATAGCTATGTCATGAATCTAAATAGCAATGCTCAGATCTGCTCTGAGCTACAACAGAATGGCATTAAATATACTGATCCCAAGGATATTGCCAATATTCTGGCAGATCGAATCAGTGCAAACTTCACCCCCCTCTCACTCCCTAAAGGGCCCATCTCAATACCGAAAGATTGCAAAATTCCAGTAATAATGGCCACACAGGTAAAAAATGCACTCTCCAAAGCTAAGAATACAGCATCCATGGGACCAGATGACATCCCAGGCTGTGTACTACATGAACTACAAAATGAACTGGTACCTCACCTAAGTGTCATGTTTAATCATATCCTCACCTCAGGCTTCGTGCCTACTGAGTGGTGCACAGCTATAGTTATCCCACTCCACAAGGGGGGATCCAGCTTGGATCCTGGGAACTACTGCCCCATCAGTCTGATGAGCCTGACCTGCAAGGCCATGGAATGTATTATCATGGAACTTATAAACAAAGACATTGGCAACCTTCAAACAATGGATCCCACGCAGTTTGGGTTCATGGAGGGCAGATCTTGTCTCTTAAACCTGATTGACTTCTTCAAATCAGCTTCCAGAGCCATGGACAAGGGTAAGGTGGTCCACACAGCCTATCTGGACCTTGCCAATGCCTTTGACACCATCCCCCACTCTGGAATCATAGATAAACTTACTAAGCTGGGCATTAATCCCTACGTTACTAGATGTGTTGCTAACTGGCTTACTGACAGAACAAACACTGTAAAAGTAGCCGACTCCAAATCCAGCTCCAGACAAGTGACATGTGGAGTACCTCAGGGTTCAGTCCTGGGACCGCTCTTGTTTGGCATCTACTTCTCTGAAGTACAGGCCAATACTAAGGGACTCTGGCTAACAAAGTTCACAGATAACTGCAAACTGGAAGCCATTATTGAATCCCCAAATGATGTGGATATTCTACAAAAGGGCCTTACAGAAACAGATACTTGGTGCCAGAGCCATGGGCTCAAGCTCAATGCCAAGAAATGCATAGTTATCCCCTTTGGGAAACAACATGTACCCATGTATTACCACATAGCTGGCAGTACACCGAAAGTGTGATAAGAGACTTAGGGAGACAGGTGGACAGTGGTCTCACCTCCGATAACCACATCGCCACAACATTCAGGAAATCATTCTATGTGGCACACCTCATCACTAAGGGCTTTTCATCCAGAATAAAGGAGGTCATTGTCCCACTGTACTCATCCCTCATTAGACCCATTATAGACTACAACGTCCCATTTGGTATGTACCTCTCAAGACATCTGCAACAACTGGAAAGGCTGCAGAAATACCTCACTAAAAGAATCACAGGCTTAAAGCAGATACCTTATGCTGACTGTCTAAAAAAACTCCAGCTATACGCTGTCGCATATCGTCTACTCAGTGGCGATCTCTGCTTAACATACAAGGCCATGTCAAACCCAGAGCTGTTGGACATACTACACTTAAAGAAATCCCAATCCCTCAGAGACACACGCTCCAGGGATCTAAACCTTGTCATCACAATAAACAAAACATGCTGGAGGGATAGGTTCCTGACCCAGAGACTCCCCAGACTCTGGAATAGACTGTCCATACATGTCAAGCAGAGTGCCTCTTTGGCCTTCTTTAAAAGAAACCTTGATGACTGGATGGGAGATAGGAAATTCACCCCAGGGATCACGTCAGTCACCCTGCTAGACAGGGGTCCAGGGAAGTAAATACTGTGGGAAGAAATAGCCAGGGAATTGTTACAGCTAGGCGTGTATAGGCCCTAGGGTCGATAGCCTAGTACCAACCTATGAACCTATATTTCAACGGGCAATAGTTTTGATGATATGATGCCCATAGAAGTTGCATTGTCTTGTCCTGCTTTTTGCAGCAACTAAATGAAACTAATGCACCTGTTTCTTTACAGGAATTGTTGTCTTTTTAAGACCAGGCTAATGACACTGAAATTTTAGGGTGGGTCTGAAATGGCTCCAGTCACTCTTTAGATCTATTGTGGCACCAGCTGGAAGGGAGACTAGCAGCCCCACATGCTTTTCTAAATCAGTTGGTTTGAGCCTACCATTTGGCTTTTTGTTAGGGAAGAACTGCATTAATAAAACAAATATTGAGTGGTTGATATGCCCCTTACATTCTGGAGGTCATTCAGCATTATATCAATTGAGAGTTTGTTTGTTTGGCATGCAATGTGTCAAAAAGTGTTCCTTTCCCTACAGAATCTTTGAAAAAACTGTGGGGACCATCTTGTTGCATATAGTGGGGTTTTACTGAAATTCCAAAGACACAAAAGTTTGAATATGTTTTCATGATTGTTGATGTTTTTTCTGGATGGGTTGAAGTTTATCCCTGTGCCAAAAATGTTGTGATTACTGTAGCTAAGAAATTGAAATAATACCCAGATTTGGTGTTCCTTGTTACATCCAGTACAATTAAGCCACACATTTTACAAGTCAAGTGATACAACACATAAGTAAAACTTTAAACATTAATGTACAGTACCATAGCTCACACATACCCCAAGGTTCATGAATTATTGAAAGGATGAATTAAACAATGAAAATCAGATTTGCAACTTATGTGAGGAAACTGGTCTTAAGTGTCCAGAAGCTTTGCCCTTAGTTTTGTTTAGTGTATATAGTGCAGTTAGCAGTACTAAAAACACTTCCCCTCATGAAATTCTCGTGGGGAGACCTATGATGTTGCTTGCCACACCCCTACCCATACATTTGGATTTACAAAATGTTGATGAATCTGTTTTTTTTTTTTTATTGCAGATGTCTCCTTTCTCTCCTGCAGCACTTACGCAAACACGTCTTTGAAGCGCAGAAATACCCCAATCCGGACTAGCAGCATGACCTAAAACCTAGATATGCCATTTTTATTAGATTCTGCTCAATAAAACATTAACTTCAACCAAGATGGAAAGGACCCTTCCTGATTTTACTCACCACAATCACTGCCATCAGATGTGAAGGATCATCCACTTGGATTAGTGTATTGCATATCAAGAAAGCCCTCCACAGTGATGAATGCTGATGAGATGTCAGCAACACCAATCTTTTCAAAGCTACTCAACCAACTGCAACCTGCATCAGATGAAAAAACAGGAAAACCATTGTATCCAGAAGTGGGGCTAGTGATTTTTCAGCAATGTCATTGTGATTGTATCTGGAAGTTAAATCTGGTGATTCAGAAATGTCAGAGATATGGCTTGATGATTCTTCTTCAACATCAATGATATTTTCATCAGTTTCACAATCAAAAGTGGAATTAATGATTCAGCAACATTATGTTTAATGGACAATGACTGGTAGTTGGCCCAAGATCTGAACACTGAAACAGGTGACCAGGCATCACTTGTGGAATCACAGGCAGCAGAAACTTCAGGATGCAGTTTGTTTGGAAACTGATTTTATACAGACTACTGAAAGACAGTTTATCATCCATGTTTGCAATTTTTTGAAAACCTTCTTCAGGTCTGACCTGCTCAATATTTATATGGACTTGCTGGAGTAACTGTTGTGGTTTTTATCATAATTTTTCTGCATTTTCTTTTGTTATCTGGAGCCATCAAAACTGTAAGCACCAATTTTTTTAACAAAAAATCAGGGGCAGACATTTGGTTAAAATTGAGCAAAAGACTCCAGACTGGTATCCTAAATGTAATACTTTCTCTGCTGCCTTATATACATATGCAAAAACTATAAATGTTAGTGACTGTTAAATGTGTGCATATATATATATACGCACTGCACACTATAGGGGTATTCCATTAATTCTAATGCCATTAACTGATGTAGAAATTGGATCAGCATTTATTACTAATTTCTTAAGTAGAGGCCAGATAGGAAAACATAATTCTTATCAGCAACAGTTAAAAGACATACTTATTATGTAAAAAATGGGATACTTTATCTCAGATGGAGTACCTGCAACTTCAATCAGAAAATGCAAGATGGGGCTGGGGGGGGGGGGGGGGGGGTGTCAGTGCTACATGAATTCCGCTATGTTTGATGAGACCAAGCTCATCCTTGGTTACCAATAGACTGGTGGGATTGTTGTTAAATAGGTTGTATCTTCCAACTATATGCCATACAAAGACTTTACCCAGTGGGATAGTTTGCAATGCTCACTGCAAGAAGGAGACAAAGAACATTAAAAAATCAGTTGGAAAAATAAATGCGTCATAGGTTTATCATCATACTGTAGAAAAGACTGAATTTAAAGGTTTTGCACACATGGATCTTGTTGATGTTGTTATTTCCTGAGCAGGAATTATATCTGATTATGAGGCAGTAAAATCAATATGAAACTTGAGAAAACTGATTAAACGTAGACATTTTAAGTAATGCTACTTTTGAATCAATTAATCAAATTACAGTTGAAATGACTGCCATGCACAGTGTGGTGCTGCAGAGCAGAATGGCACTAGATTTCATCCCTGCTTCTAAAGGTGGTACATGCGTGCTTATCAAAACAAAGTGCTGTTTGTTTATATCTGACAATAGAGATGACATTCATAGTGGGCAGCCACGGTGGTGCAGCGGTTAGCGTTGCTGCCTCACAGCAAAAGGTTCTCTGGTTCGATCCTCGGCTGGGGTGCCTTCTGTGCGGAGTCTGCATGTCCTCTCTGTGGTTGCGTGGGTTTCCTCTGGGTGCTCCAGTTTCCTCCCTCATCCCAAAGAAAAGCTGTAGGTGAATTGGACACTCTAAATTGGCCCTAGGTGTGAGTGTGTGCATGTGTGTGCCTTCTGTGGAAGGTTGGGCGCTGGGCTGGCAACTCGACACTGTAAAACTCCACTGCCAATCATGAGCGGACAGGTGATCTGCTGTGGCGACCCCTAACTGGGAAAAGCCAAAAGAAGAAGAAGAAAGTTGTTGAATTATCTCATGCTAAAGAAGCAGACAGTTTTCTCTGGCATGGTTAGACAACTGATTTTCTGGTTTGGGGGGAGGTATTTTTAAAATTCTCCATGTTAATTGCAATCATTATTATTCTTTTAGGAATCATTTTATTCATGTGCAAAATGTTGATAATGAAACTCTTATGATACAGAAAAAACAACAAATTGCAAAATGTTCATATTAAAAATCGAGCAGAAACATTGCCAGTGACAACAATTGTAAGAAGTTATGATGAAGAAAATAATGAAGAGAATGTGCTGAAGGGTTTTACCAGATTGTATGAAAATCTGCTTGTGGGAGAATATGTAACCAAAAATATTCAAACTGTCTTTTTATTCCATCAAGACATAGACATGTTTTATTACCAACAAAACTATATTTTCAAAGCATTTGTGTAAGCATTGTGTGTGCCAGGGACAGAAGGAAACTGCATGTGATGAATGTTTGATAGCATGTGAAACAGTGTCCACCCATTTAGAAACGTTGTTGCCATTGTCCAGTCATTAAAAAGTATTTAAATAGCCAGCCACAGATCCCAATAGCTCGAGCAGGAATAATCCAATAAAGTAAATCCACGGAGACCAAATAAACCGTTTAATGCAAGTTAAAAAAGCACAGAGCTCCAAAAGTAGAAAATCAGGTTTAGCGCTTTCATCTGTCCACAGCAGATTTCATCAGAACCACATAACAATAATTAATTACATCTTTATATAGCCTGTTTGGTGCCAAACTGCTATCCAATGATAGTTATAAAATGGTTTAAAAATATTGATTAAAAAACATTGCAATGTAATGAACACTATATGTGTAGAAACCCATCCATATAACAAATAATAATTGTAACAAGATCTCTGAACTACATCATAAAATAACACTGAAACCAGTGCATATGACCCAATATGACAATGAATGTGTATATATAAAAATGTGTATATATAAAAATGACATATCAAAACCTCAAAGTCAATATGTGTGATACTCTGAAACCAAATAAAAATATATAAATATAAAAATATAAAAATATATACATATAAATGTATAAAAATATATATAACAATTGTAATAATGTGTGCCTTAAAAAAACATCCTAATATAGTACTCTAGCCACGGTCTAATAATAAAAATGGTTTGATGCTAATACTATTATTAAGGCCGGGCCAAGTAGTGGCATCACAAAATATCTGCCATTTACTTTCTAAACAGGACAACCCAACTTTCCAGTTGCCCCCACATGCAACTGTGTCAATAGAATCAATGATAGTAAATTTAAATGTATGCTCTTGACCCTTGTCACTAATGTGTCTACTTAATGCATTTTTCATATCCCCTTTTTTGATTTTATATAGATGTTCATATATACGGGTTTTAAACTTCCTCTCTGTTTTGCCGATGTAGAAGGCATGACAGCATGAACAAGTAGCTAGGTAAACAACTCTCTTTGTATTACAATTCCCCCTCCTACTATGGCAGACTGTTCTAGTTATATTCTGAAGCTTGATGATCCTATTCTCATTGACAAATTGACACTGACTACAGGTGCCACATTTGGAAGTGTGATCCTTGTTGTTCGTCATGTTGTCCATTTTCTTGGCACCTTCTAAAATTCTTTTTAAATTGTACGAAGTTTTGTATACACAGATAGGACGATCACCTAAAAATGTACCGATGCTGTCTGAGATAGTCAACATATCCCAGTGTCTGTTAAGGATCTCCCTAACCAAATTGGTATAAGGGTTGAACATAATAACACACACATGCCTTCTACTATCAATATCCTTCTTTTTCTTATCAATGAGTTTCTTGCCCAGGAGAGGGGGATACATATTCCCCCAATTTTCCTTAACAAAACTGGTCACCTGATCCAACATATTTTTGGGATAACCTCTACTTGAGAACATATCAGAAACTATATTAATTTGGTCCTCCATGGTATCCCTAGTAGAAGACATACGGGCAGCTCGAATACATTGCCCTTTGACCACATTTTTAAAGATATGGGGAGGATGACAGCTGCCATATTGTATGTAATCATTAGAGAAAGTCGATTTTCTGTAAATTTTAGAAGCAAACCCATCACCGGTGTTGCTAATAAAGGTGTCCAGGTAAAATATACCCAACTTATCTGTTTGATATGTAAACTTAAGAAAAGAAGACGTGTTGTTTAAGCAATAAAACATGGTATGTCTTCAGCTGGTCCATTCCAAATGATAAATAAATCATCCAGGTAGCGAGTGTATAGAGCAATGTATTTGAAATACTCACTGGGAAAAACAAAAGTGTTTTCCCACTCAAGCATCACAAGGTTGGCAAAAATTGGGGCACATGATGCCCCCATGGCCACACCCCGGGTCTGTCGAAAGTATTCGCCTTGAAATTGTATGTAATTGTGGTCAAGTACTAGCTCCATCATATCCAAGATGAGGGAAATCCTGTCCCAGGTAAGTCCAGAAAAATTCCTAAGACTATTACCAAAATATTCAAGGCCGATGGTGCTTGGGATACAAGAGAATAAATCTTGGACATCGATTGTAAGAAATATAAGATCAGCAGACCACTTGTCAGATGTTAAGTTACTAAGAAAATCCCAAGAATCCTTAGTGAGATGGGGAACATTATTGTACACATGTTTACACCAATGGTCAATAGTAACTCCAATGTTGAATGTTTTGGATTTAGAACCCGAAATGATGGGTCTAAACGGGGGGTTGTCTACACATTTGTGAGTTTTAGGGATACCAACAATGTTCGACATCCTGGGGTATTCATTCCTTATGAAGGTGTAAACCTCATCCGTAATACGGTTGTCCAGTAAATATTCTTCTATTGCCAGATCAATCCTGAGATACCCTATATTAATTTGGTTCAGGGAAACCTCTTCATAATTCCCGGAATGAAATAGGATGTCGTGAATGGCTTTAGAATAGTTGATGGTATCATAAATAACAAGACCACCCCCTTTGTCTGGCTTCATGATTCTAATGGCACTGTTGGCCATGACTTTGTCTAGGCATACTCTCTCTCCTTCAGTAAGATTGTCAATAAATAATGAAGAGTACCAGGGATCAGTCTTGATGTTTACATGTAGCCTATATAAGTCTTTACAAACCATTCTTTCATAATATGCCACTTGAGAATTTACTGTAGGTATGTAGGCACTTTTTCTAGTCAACTTTTTAGAGGTATCCAAATGTATGTCATCTCTAAATTGTAACGCTAAATGGAGTCTACGACAGTATAGCTTAATTTCCTTTATTATGTCGACCACATTAAACTGTGCTGTGGGAATAAATTTCATCCCCTTACTAAACAGGGTAAAGAACTCATGCGCAATATATGTTTCAGTGAAATTGTACACTTTAAATCCAGAATAAAAAAAAATAGATACTTTCCGACTAGTACTAGTAACTATATCCTCTGAAGGCAAAATATCAATACATACTTTACCTGCTGGTTGTAAGGTGTTCTCTTTAGAGGTATTCATTCCTTATGAAGGTGTAAACCTCATCCGTAATACGGTTGTCCAATAAATATTCTTCTATTGCCAGATCAATCCTACGATACCCTATGTTAATTTGATTCAGGGAAACCTCTTCATAATTCCCAGAGTTGAATAGGATGTCGTGAATGGCTTTAGAATAATTAATGGTGTCATAAATAACAAGACCACCCCCTTTGTCTGGCTTCATGATTCTGATGGCACTGTTAGCCACAACTTTATCTAAGCATAATCTCTCTCCTTCAGTAAGATTGTCAATAAATAATGAAGAGTACCAGGAATCAGTCTTAATGTTTACATATAGCCTATATAGGTCTTTACAAACCATTCTTTCATAATATGCCACTTGAGAGTTTACTATAGGTATGTAGGCACTTTTTCTAGTCAGCTTTTTGGAAGTGTCAAAATGTGTATCATCTCTAAATTGTAACGCTAAATGGAGTCTACGACAGTATAGCTTAATTTCCTTTATTGTGTCGACCACATTAAACTGCGCTGTGGGAATGTATTTCATTCCCTTGCTAAACAGGGTGAAAAACTCATGCGAAATATATGTTTCTGTGAAATTGTACACTTTAAATCCAGAATAGCTAAAAATAGATACTTTCCGACTAGTGCTGATAATTATGTCCTCTGAAGGTAAGTTATCAGTATCAATACATATTTCACCTACTGGGGGTAAAGTGTTCTCTTTGGTAGAATCTAAAACATGGGAGGTGGATTGAAAATCCAATATATTTAATGTCTCCTTCTGTAATACTTTGGTGCCTGGTGAAATCTCCCTCCCTGAAAATTTGTATCTTCTTCCCCTCTTCTAGGTCTACCTTTTCCTGAATAAAGGTTAAAATCAGAGACACTTTCCCTATAAATTTTAGGCTGAGGCCATATATATGTCTTTCCCAGTGAGTATTTTAAACATATTGCTCTATACACTCGCTACCTGGATGATTTATTTATCATTTGGAATGGACTAGCTGAAGACATACCATGTTTTATTGCTTACTTAAACAACACAACTTCTTTTCTTAAGTTTACATATCAAACAGATAAGTTGGGTATATCATATTTGGATACCTTTATTAGCAATACTGGTGATGGGTTTGCTTCAAAAATTTACAGAAAATCGACCTTTTCCAATGATTACATACAATATGGCAGTTGTCATCCTCCCCATATCTTTAAAAATGTGGTCAAAGGGCAATGTATTCGAGCTGCCCGTATGTTTTCTACTAGGGATACCATGGAGGACCAAATTAATATAGTTTCTGATATGTTCTCAACTAGAGGTTATCCCAAAAATATGTTGGATCAGGTGACCAGTTTTGTTAAGGAAAATTGGGGGAATTTGTATCCCCCTCTCCTGGGTAAGAAATTCATTGATAAGAAAAAGAAGGATATTGATAGTAGAAGGCATGTGTGTGTCATTATGTTCAACCCCTATACCAACCTGGTTAGGGAGATCCTTAATAGACACTGGGATATGTTGACCATCTCAGACAGCATTGGTACATGTTTAGGTGATCATCCTATCTGTGCATACAAAACTTCGTACAATTTAAAAAGAATTTTAGAAGGTGCCAAGAAGATAGACAACATGATGAACAACAAGGATCACACTTCCAAATGTGGCACCTGTAGTCAGTGCCAATTTGTTAATGAGAATAGGACTATCAAGCTTCAGAATATAACTAGAACAGTCTGTCATAGTAGGAGGGGGAATTGTAATACAAAGAGAGTTGTTTACCTAGCTTCTTGTTCATGCTGTCATGCCTTCTACATTGGCAAGACAGAGAGGAAGTTTAAAACCTGTATATATGAACATCTATATAAAATCAAAAAAAGGGGATATGAAAAATGCATTAAGTAGACACATTAGTGACAAGGGTCAAGAGCATACATTTAAATTTACTATCATTGATTCTATTGACACAGTTGCATGTGGGGGCAACTGGAAAGTTGGGTTGTCCTGTTTAGAAAGTAAATGGCAGATATTTTGTGATGCCACTACTTGGCCCGGCCTTAATGATAGTATTAGCATCAAACCATTTTTATTATTAGACCGTGGCTAGGGTACTATATTAGGATGTTTTTTTACGGCACACATTATTACAATTGTTATATATATTTTTTATACATTTATATGTATATATTTTTATATTTTTATATTTATATATTTTTATTTGGTTTCAGAGTATCACACATATTGACTTTGAGGTTTTGATATGTCATTTTTATATATACACATTTTTATATATACACATTCATTGTCATATTGGGTCATATGCACTGGTTTCAGTGTTATTTTATGATGTAGTTCAGAGATCTTGTTACAATTATTATTTGTTATATGGATGGGTTTCTACACATATAGTGTTCATTACATTGCAATGTTTTTTAATCAATATTTTTAAACCATTTTATAACTATCATTGGATAGCAGTTTGGCGCCAAACAGGCTATATAAAGATGTAATTAATTATTGTTATGTGGTTCTGATGAAATCTGCTGTGGACAGATGAAAGCGCTAAACTTGATTTTCTACTTTTGGAGCTCTGTGCTTTTTTAACTTGCATTAAACGGTTTATTTGGTCTCCGTGGATTTACTTTATTGGATTATTCCTGCTCGATCTATTGGGATCTGTGGCTGGCTATTCACGTATTTTTTTGGTTTTGAGCTGCTTGTTTTACTTATTAAAAAGTATTTGACTTGAATGATGCATTAAAGGTAAAAAGCATAAAATAGATAAATGTAAACATTTTATGAACAGTAAAGCTAATAAAACTGTACAAATAGAGATGTTATAAGTAAATATAGCATATAATATAGCATTATTCTTTAAAGTGAGAATAGTCAGTGCATGCATAGTCTTTCCATTAATAATATAATTTATTATAATTCAAACAAACCTCAAATTATATTTTTTGCTAAACTTTCACAAATTGTAATATCTTGGAAGCTGTACAACATTTTTGTGAACCGGATATAAGCTTTCATATGACAACAAGAAATTCCTCTATGCATGCATGTTTATTGAAATATTTACAGAAACATGAAAATATATGCTTAGTTGTGTAATTATCAATATAAATACCTCTAAATATCATTCAAGATGTGCATCTTACAGTGGAAATATCACTGACTGTTTTCTTAATAACATCTAAGGTTTCACCTGATGTCATGCAACAGTTTGTAAGTCACTTAGTTTTTGAAGTATTAAGTACATATGGAAATATTGTTTATTTCATAATCACTAACATACAGCTAGCAATATCTCAGGTATAGTGTGATATAAATGGACATTAATAATAAAAGTTCCTGTCTCCCTCAATGGCATAGTACACCATACCCCTAAATAACATCCAGGTCTCTCAGTTATGAAAATATGAACATAAATACGAAAATATGAATAATAAGTGACAAATAATATATTGACCTCACAGACACAAGCTATAGGTTTTGATTCTCATGTGTGAGGGAAACTGGCTAAGCTTAAAAATAGCTCACAAGGGCAGCTAGCCTAGTAACTTACCTATGAACAGAATGTATTATTTCCCCTGCACAAAAGAGGTCCAACTACTGATCTGGTTAACCACAGGGCAGAAGCCTTACCAGCCTCGTATGTAAGCACATGAAAAGAATCATCATGGACATCATAAATGAGGACATAGGTAACCTGCAAGTGCTGGACCCATCACAGCTCAGCTTTGTTAATGGAAGGTCATGCCTATTAAATCTGGTGGACTTTTTTGAGACGGTCACCAAAGCAGTGGATGAAGGTAAGACTGTGCACACAACTTACCTTGACCTGGCCAAGGCATTATAGACAAGCTCAATAATTTAGGTATAAACCCTTTTATCACCTGCTGGATAGCAACTGGCTTACTGATAGGACCCATGAGGTCAAAATAGGTGAAGCCACTTCCACAAAGAGGCCAGTCACTAGTGGAGTCCCTTAGGGCTCTGTAATGAGCCAGCTCCTTTTTGGCATCTACTTCTCTGAAATGGAAGCAAATCCTAAATGTTAATGGCTGACTAAGTTTTCAGATGATTGCAAGATGGGGATTATTATCAACTCGTCTGCAGACACTAGCATTCTTCAAGAAGTTCTATCTCTGACTAAGAAATCATGCCAAAGCCATGGTCTTAAACTCAGTGCTAAGAAATGCATACTGTAATTGTACACTTTGGGAAATCAACCATCCTGGCTAATTACCATGTTGGTAATACACCCCCTAAGAGGTGACCCAGTGGTCAGGGATCTGGGTACGCATATAGACAGTAGCCTTACCTTAGACCACCACTTTGTCACAGTTGTGAGGAAGTCCTTTTATGTTGCACAACTTATAAGTACGGATATGGCATCTAGGTGCAAAGAAGTCATTATCCCACTGTACTCCACCCTTATCAGACCAATCACCGAGTACAGTGTTCCCTTTGGTATGTACCTGACTAGACATATGCAGCAACTAGACTGACCTCAAAGTTTCCTTACAAAAAGAATACAAGGCATAACAAACCTGCCTTATGAAGAGCACTTTACAGCCATTTTCCTCTTCTCATTCTCCTATAGATTGCTGAGGGGTGATCTATGCCTGACTTAAAAGGCATCCACAAGCCCCACACTTTCAAATCTCGTAAATATCGTAAGTCAAAGAGTACCAGAAATACAGGGTCTAAGGACATGAATTTTGTCTGTGACTTAAATAGAGCATGCTAGAGAAACAGCTATTTGTCCCAGAGATTGCCCCTCCTATGGAACAGGCTTCCTATCCATGTGAAACTCAATTTGTCTGTTACCCGGTTTAAGCACAACCTAGACAAGTGGATGGGGAATAAGAAATTTACACCGGGCCTGGCACCCATGACCCTTATTGACAGAGGTAGCGTATAAATGCCTGGCCCTCAATGTCCTATTTGGATGCAGGACATCATTATTCTTTTGGAAAAACTTGGCCAGGCTTAGAAAGGCCCCCTGGGTCATTAGCCTAGTAACAGTCTACGAATCTATGAATCTATGGAACAGTGACTCATTTCTGTACTGCAACACATCCTAGATTAACAATCTTAGTGTCATTTTCTTAATAAATCCTTGCAATTTCTAATACTGCTTATTATCAGCTAATAAGTTGCTTAGTTAAAGAAGCTAGACCCAAAAAAGGTCTGGATTCTGTAAGGAGTCATGGATGTAAAGTGGAAACATACAAAAACGTGCTTTAGACTTGAATGAGTTAACTATGTATTTTTTGTATGTACATGCTGCCTCCTGTAGCTGCACTACTTCACACACTGTAATTCTTTCTGAGTTTTTGCTTATTATGTAAAAGGTCATAGATGAAGCAAGACTATTGCTCTCTTCTAAAAAGTAAGTAAGTTAGATACCGCTGAGTTGAAATTTACTTATAGAGATTCTATGGGTAGGCCCATAGGGTTCTTGTGGCATATTATAGAAGCTGATCACCAGTCCTTTCTTCCATGCAGATACTGGCCTTTCTTCCATGCAGATACTGCTGTTGTCTAGTTGTGCCCCAGCCAGGTTTTGAACCCAGGTCTACCATTTGATAATCCCACCTATTAACCTCTGTGCTATCAGGCTGGGGTTACCCTAGTCTACATACCTTAAATAAAATTAAACATTTGTACATGTTGCTGTGGTTGCCTGTTGTAATTCAGAGGATTATTATTAGGATCATTTGAACTAAAAGATTATCATCAGTGAGAAGGAATACACACTAAATCCAAATTTGCTGTACCTAAGAACATTTCCACTGCTTTAAGGTACATTAACTTTAGAGGTAGTGCGTGTGAAGTTAGCTAGGGTATCGGATAACGTTTCCCATGTTAGGAGGCGGTTGTCTGTATAAAAAGCTTTAGAAGTGTAAGGCAAAGTTTTTAATGCTGAAATTAAAGTTTGCTTTTTAAAGTTATGACACTTACAGTATCAGGTCTTGCATTTATTATTTCATTTATGATAGATAGCATCCTTGCCTCATTGCTGTGCCCACTATGTGTATGTGTATGTGCTATATAATGGGCAAAATGTCTTAACACTGCAGTCAACAGCAAAGTAGCACCTGTACTGAGTATAGTATATTCCATATAGAAGTCACCACAATCACCAAAGTCATACCAATACACTTTGACAATATGAGTGACAGCAGGTTCAAACAGTCAAGTCAGCAGCTATAACTCAAGTGGCTATTTGTCAGATGGCGGGCCAACAGTTGCATGAAGAATTCATATGATGTAGGGTGACACAGTTGTACAGTAGATAGTGTTGCTGCCTCACAGTAAGAGATGCCCTGGTTTGATTCTCAGTGGAAGTGCTTTCTTTATGCAGTGTGCATGCCCTCCCTGTGCTCACATGAGCTTCCTCTGGGTGCTCCAGTTTCCTCCCACTTTCCAAAGACATGCAGTAGGTGGATTAGACACTCTAAATTGGCCATAGATGTGAGTGTGTAGTATGGAAGAACTACCATGGCAAGGCTAGCCACCTGGTGGTGTAAATCTCAGCTCTAAATGATTGTCACTGTTGAAGTGACACCCCAAGCCCATATGTAAAAATGGGAAAAATGGTGATGGATGGGGGGTCTATATCACTTCAACGAACCATCACTTCAGCAAATGGCATTTCATTGGAAATAATGTTAATTGAATTTCCCTCATGTGGGAAGCTGTACCTCCCACCCCCGATAATTATAAATAACAACTTCAAAATCGTACTACAGTGGGGAAGGGCAAATTTTCTGATCCTCACTGTACTGCAATCTCAGTATAAACAGTTTGACGAATTGCATGTTTGATACAATTGCACTGAAAATGCCATTCGATGAACTGACTTTACGCTGCACTGATAGGGACCCGATGGATGGATATATATTTTGGCACTAATGTAGCAAGCTGCAGCAGCAACTGTATCAAAGAACCTATAAATACACAGCTAGCTGTGAAATGGAGTGCCAAGACTATATATATATATATATATATATATATATATATATATATATATATATATATATATATACACACACACACACACACACACACACATATGTATATATATATATATATATATATATATATATATATATATATATATATATATATATGGGTCTATATCACTTCCTCGAAATGGCAGACCTTCGAACACCATATGTTCAAACTTCTAACCTCAAAGTGCAAAACCATCGAAGGCTTAGAACAGCGATTTTCTTTCCCAGGGGAAAAAAATTGCTGTTCCAAGAAACACACACACAACACAAGCACACCAAAAAACAGCAATCCACACACATACACTTAAAATCCTACATCTAACCCTACACTAAACTGTACATACACTACTATCCATTCACTTACCTTAACCCAAACCCTAACCCTAAGGTGTGTCACTATCGCACACTCACCTGACCAGCGCCCTAACCCTAACTCACCTATCCTGCCCTAACCCTAAAGTCTGTCACTATCGCACACCCACCTCACCCGCGCCCTAACCCTAACGTCCACACAATCGCACACTTACCTGAACCCAACCCTTAACTTTCCACCACAGTGCTAAAAATCACGAAGCCACAGAAATGGCCACTGAATTCTTTCCCTGGGAAAGAATTTGGTGTTCCGCGGCTTTGCGATAATCAGTTTTTGATCTTCACAGTTCGAACATATGGTGGTCAAACTGCTGAAGTTTCGATGATCTGATAGGAACCCTATATATATATATATATATATATATATATATATATATATATATATATATATATATATATATATATATATATATATATATATATATATATATATATATATATATATATATATATATATATATATATATATATATATATATATATACATATACATACATATACATATATATATATATATATATATATATATATATATATATATGTGTGTGTGTGTGTGTGTGTGTGTGTGTGTCCTTCACATGGTCGACTTTTCAGAAAGTCGACTTTCATATGGCCGAGACCATATGATCGACTTTCAAATAGCTGACCATGGGTAACCGCTATCTCCGTACAGTGCGGAATGGGAAAATTTCCTCTTCCGCACTATAGTGCGATCTCGGAGTTGGTATATTTAAGTTACAGGGGTGTGGGGGGCAGGTGAAAGGTAAGTGTTTGGTGTGTATGTGTTTATTTTACATGGTTGGCTTTTCAAAAATCGATCATATGGTCTCGGCCATATGAAAGTTGACTTTCTGAAGAGTCGACCATGTAAAGTAGACCCATACACACACACACACATATATATATATATATATATATATATATATATATATATATATATACATATATATACTAGGACAGAGCATATTTTCAGCAGAGGCCCAGGGAGAAACACTCTAGATGCATGTTTTTGAAATGTGGGAGGAAACCACACGAATGCAGGGAGGACATGCAGACTCCAAACAGAATGCACCCCGTCCAAGAATCAAACCGGAAAACCTCTTGCTGTGAGAGACAACGTTAACCGCTGCACCACTGCATCACCCATCTCTATTGCTGTATTCACTGCTTCTAGTCCAGTTGGTTTAGACTTTGATTTCCATTTTCTAGTAATTGCTTGTTTTGGTAGCCACCATAATTAGACTCAGCAAGGCTATGCTATCTCTAGGCAGTTCCAATTCTGTATCATAGCTCAAAAAATCATTTACTTAGTTATACCAATTTGTTCATTAGTATTTCTGATAGAGTAGTCTGCAAGGAAAATGTGTTCCCAATTACCTCTTTCTTTCCCATCACACCTCCAACATTTGTTGTCTACCGGAGGAAAATTTCTTTGGAGTCTGATTGGGGTATAAAAATACCTATGTAAGCACTTCCAAGCAAAGATCCTAAATCTTCTACACTTTATTTCATATTTGGGAAACATACATATACCCCCCATTGTTTTTTTTTTGATTTCCTTATCCAGTCTCTCTGTTCCCAAACTTTCTAACCTCCTCTTATTGATTCTTATCATTACCATGCAACAATTTATATGCTCTACTAATTATCCTTTCTTTGACAGCAGTTTCTGTTCTAGACCCTGCTAAAAATTCTGTCACTGCTGGTCTTTTGTTTAGGACCCCCTATTTCTTTCTCTTTGCCTATACTGTGATATCAATCCTTGAAATAAAAGGCAATCTCTAACCTACAGTCCAAATAAATGCTTGGCATTTTCCCACTCTATTACCTTTCCCCTCTCTAGTTATTTGCTCCCAATACTTTGGTTCCTTTGCCAATTTCTCCAATAAATCCCAACCCCCACTTGTTTCTTGAGCATACCCCTGTTTCATCATCCTCACTTTTGACTTTAAATTATAGTTTTCTGCTTGTGCTATGTATAAGAACCTTAACTGTGTAACTCTGAAATTCCCCTTCAGATTAGGTAATCCCAATCCAGCTTGTTCTATTGGAAGAATCAACTTATCCGACTTGACACTTGCCATCTTCCCCTCCCAGATAAAGTCCTTCAGCTCTTTATTAATTGCTGTCCACAGCTTCTCCTCTGGTTGATAAAAATATGCCTGACCTGTGTACAAGACTGACGGGACTAAGAACATTTTAAATGCTTGTATTCTACTATACATATCCATATAACAGAGCTTTCAGTTTCTCAGTTTTTGTATTATCTTTTGTTTAGTCTCTTCCCACATATCTTTACCTGCCACACCAGAATCATTTTAATCCGTACTCCTGAATGCTTCATTTTATCGTGTCCCCATAAATATGGATACTGCTGAACCATTTCATGTGTGGGTACATAATTTACCACTATTGCCTTTGTTTTGGCTTCATTAATTTTGTATCCCAATAAGATTTTAAACTGTCTCAAAATATTCCACAACATTGTAATATCCTTTTCTGATTTTATCATGTACAACATAATATCATCTACAGATAGAATCATCTTTTCTTGACTACCATACCAATTATATCCTTGAATTTCTGAGTCCTTATTTTTTGCCAGTAGTTCTAAATATAATGCAAATAACAGAAGGGAAAGAGGACATTCCTGCCTGGTTCCTCTGCTCAAGCATAAAGTATCATAGAGGAAGCCATCCACTTTAATGCCTCCAATCCCTCATATATCCTCCTAATCAACCTTATACTTTTATCAGGAAATGCAAATGCTTCCATTACCCTGCTCATAAAGTCCAAACATACTCTGTCAAATGCTTTCTGTGCATCAATACCCACCAACAACAATGGTATTTTCTTACATTCTGCTTCCCTCTGGATCATCAATGTTCTGTTAAGGTTGTCAAATGTTTGACTCGCTTCCAAAAAACCACATTTATCCATGTCTGTCAATTTTGGCATCACTGTTGCTATTCTTTTAGTCATTATAGACATAAATACTTTATAATAATATTTTAAGATTGAAATGGGCCTTTATGAAGCTGGGTCTGATGGAACTTTACCCTCTTTAGGTATTACAGCTACCACCGTTTTCTTCCAGGATGTTGGTACTTCTCCTCCTCTTACAATCCTGTTAAACAAAACCTTCCAGATCTTTATCAGTTTTTCCCCTCTTAGCTTCCTAACTACTATAGGAATTACCATCAATTTCCAGTGACTTTCCTATAGATTGGTTATACATCACCATTTTTATCTCATATCCTGTCCTCTTAGCAATTGAGCCTCATCTATCTCTAACCTTGGCATATTTAATTCTTCCATAAACATTTCCATTTGTACCTTTTCCTGATTTCCATATTTATATGGTTTATATAGACTTCCATATAATTTCTAAAATATTTCTAATACTTCTACAGGTTCTCTTGTTATCTTACTTGCTATAGGCTCCCTAAGCTTGGCGACAGCCCTTTCTACTTTCTGTTGCCTGAGTTGTGCTAAAAGTTTTTGTGCTCTAGAGTTATTATCAAAAACAGTTATTTAACAGCAATCTTTCTAAACTCATGCATATAATTGAGGTAATCCCTTATTTTCTGTTTAGCATTCTGAAGTTTCTCCTCTTCTTGTTCTGTCAGATTCCCCCTGAATTGCAATACTTTAACATTTATCAATCCCTCTAAATAATTCTTGTTACTTCTTAACCATATTTCCCTTTATTTTATTTCCACCCTATTTTTAAACCCCATTTTAATTTTATCCCACACCCTAGCTATATTTACAGAAGAAATTTCTTTCTTGTCTAATAGCTCCTGAATATTTTCCACTACCCATTCCTTAAATTCCTCTCTTTTGATTAGATAGGTGGAAAAGTGTCAGTCTCATTTTTATTTCTTTACCCTGTGTGTTTATTTAAGTTATTACTGGTGCATGATCTGAAATAGTTATTGGGTGTGTATCAAGACATTCAATTAAATGCACATTTTCCTGGGAAAAATAAACTTTGGCTAGCCTAGCCCCGTTTTTGAATCTTGGGGAATAATATGTAAATTCACTCCGAACTCCTGGTACTAAATTCACATCTTCCATGCCAAATATTTTCATAAATTTCTTCAAAAATCTACCCTCCTTTGTTATATCTTTCCCTTATGGGCCGGGCCCCCCAGACACATTTTCAGTGTTGGAAATCAAATTCCAACCCTCACCTATAAGTAATATTCCTTGCTGAAAGTTGATTATTTCTCCCAGATTTTTCTTAATCTCCATTACAGTAGTTTTAGGCGGAATATAAATATATGCCAGTGTAATCTTCCTTCCCTGCCAGTGGGCCCTTAGTACTAATAATTCATTTATTTATTTAACATTTGTTTACCAGGAAAGTTCTACTGTGACAGAAACCATTTTCAACAGAGGCCTGGGGAGAAACATTCTAGATACATGTTTTTGGAATCTACCATTATTATCTTTTTTATCTTCTTCTATCACTATTTGAGCTCCTCTTGCAATTAATATAGTACTCTTCTTTTCATTTGTCCTAAGTATTCTACTGAATAACCATCCTGAAAAACCTTTCTTTATCAAATTCACATATTTACTTGTTTCCAAGTGTGTTTCCCGTAGCATAGCTATTTGCACTCTGCACTTTTAATATATTTCACTACTCTTTCTTTTTTGTTTTTATCTCTGAGATCATTGACACTTAAAGACATTTCAGAAAGCATCACTATATTAAAAGTTATTATTCTCACCTTTTAAATGTAACAGCTTTTTTTGTTAAATGTCTAGTTCCAGCTTTTGTGTTACATGTATACACTGTTTGGCATTATACAGTTGTTTCTTGTCATATTCATTTGAGCCTATGTCACATCTTACAACACTTTTTGTTTTAGTGAAAGCCCTCAAACAAAAAAAACAAACACACACCCAATACCCTCACAAACAAAAGTATTAACTTAATGATAACACACAACACTATGTACATCTTCAAATATTGAAGTTTTACCCACCTAATATGAACAAATGCTCCAAAATTACAGCCACACTCACACACTTGAATTAAGCTAAAACAATGGTTATCCACGCTAAGACACATGGTGCAGTCTGTGATTCAACTAAGTGCTGACTAGTTTTGCCTTATCTTTATAGCTCTCCCAGCTGAGTAAACACTTGAATGCTTTCAGAGAACATCATCCCCTAGACATTTCTTTTTATCAGATTGTCTCCTGGAGACATGAGGACCAGATACAGAAATGCTATTAAGCATGTTCTATGTTTATAGGTTCATAGGTAGGTACTAGGCTATTGGCCCTGGGATCTATATAAGCCTAGCCAAAAAAGCTCCCTGGCTTTCACCATCCAAGAAAGTTATTTTCCTACGCCCCTGCCTAGCAGAGCCATAGAAGTGATCCCCACGGTGAATTTCCTATTTCCCATCCAATTGTCGAGATTTTTCTTAAAGATGGCTAATGAGGAGCTTTGCTTGACATGAATGGGTAGTCAGTTCCAGAGCATGGGAAGTCTCTGGGACAGGAATCTATCCCTCCAGCATGTTCTGTTTATTGTGGTGACAAGGTTTAGGTCCCTGGAGCGTGTGGGTCAGAGGGATTGGGGTTTATTTAAGTGTAGCATGTCCAACAGATTTGGGTTTGACATGGCTTTGTATGTTAGGCAGAGGTTGTCTCTGAGTAGGTGATAAGTGACAGAGTAGAGCTGGAATTTTTTGAGATGGTCTGCGCATGGCATCTGTTTGAGGCCAGTAATCCTCTTAGTGAGGTATTTCTGTGGCCTTTCTAGTTGCTGTAGACGTCTTGCAAGGTACATGCCAAATGGGGCATTGTACTCTATAATGGGTCTGATGAAGGATGAGTAAAGAGGAACAATGACCTCTTTTTTTCTGGAGGTGAACCCCTTTGTGATGAGGTGTGCCACGTGGAAGGATTTTCTGACTATCAAAGGAGAAATTACTGTCCACCTGTGTCCCAAGGTCTCTTATCACACTTTCGGTATTTAGTAGGCTACCCCCTATGTGGTAGTTCATGGGTACAGTGTTCTTTCCAAAGGGGATGACAATGGACTTCATGGCATTGAGCTTAAGGTCATGACTTTGACACCAAGCATCAATCTCAGTGAGGCCCCTTTGTAGAATGTCCACATCATTAGACAATTCTATTATGGCACCTAGTTTGCAGTCATCTGTGAACTTCCTTAGCCAAAGACCTGCTGTATTAGCCTCTGAGAAATAGATGCCAAACAGGAGGGGACCCAGGACTGAGCCCTGTGATACTCCACTTGTCACTGGTCTGAAGTTGGATTTGTAGTCGGCTACTTTCACTGTGTGGGTACTGTCAGTGAGCCAGTTGGCCACCCATCTTGTAACATAGGGATTTATGCCCAGTCTATTGAGTTGATCTATAATTCCCTAGTGGGGCATGGTGTTGAAAGCCTTGGCAAGGTCAAGATAGGCTGTGTGCACCACCTTACCATCGTCCACATCTCTGGTAACTGTTTTAAAGAAGTCAATCAGGTTTAGGAGACATGACCTACCTTTTACAAACCCAAACTGAGTGGGGTCCACAGTTTTGAGGTTACCTATGTCCTTGTTTATAAGCTCCAAGATGATACATTCCATGGCCTTACAGACCAGGCTCGTCAGGCTAATGCAGCGGTAGTTCCCAGGGTCCATGGTAGTGCCCCCTTTGTGGAGTGGGATAACTGTCGCTGTGCGCCATTCAGTAGGCACAAAGCCTGAAGTGAGGCTATGACTGAACATGGTACTTAAGTGAGGTGCCAGTTCATTCTGTAGTTCATGCAGAACACAGCCTGGGATGTTGTCAGGTCCCATGGATGCTGTTTTCTTGGCTTTGGAGAGTGCGGTCTTAACTTGTGCAGCCATGATTACAAGGGTTTTGCATTCTTCCAGTTTAGTGATGGGCCCTTTGGGGGGTGAGAGGGGTGAAGTTTGCAATGAACCTATCTACCAGGATGTTGGCAATATCAGTTGGTTCTGTATATCTAGTGCTATTGTGCTGTAGCTCAGAGCAGATCTGAGTGTTGCCATTGAGATTCTTGACATAGCTGTAGAATGCTTTGTGGTTGTCTTTAGAATCAGTGGTGATTTTATTTTTGTAATTAGCTTTGGAGGATTTTATGAGGAATCTCAGCTTCTTACTGAGGCTGACCAGGGAGTTCCTGCAATCAGGGGATTTTACTATTTTTTGCAACAGCTTCTTCCTTTTGTTGTACAGTTTGTTTATGGCAGGGAACCACCAAATTGGCTTCCTTTTTTTGGAGGATAGCATCTTGGTTCTGTTGGGGATGGCACAATCCATGCACTTGTGTATGTGCTTATGCAGTGCATTTGTATAGGATTCATCTGTCGTACCTCTATTTTCTGTCTGTATGGGTGTCGTGAAACTTGCCACTTCTGCCTTAAGAAGCATGAAGTTGGCTTTGGAGTAGTTTTTTTACAGTGGTTTCCATAATGGGGGGGTGGGGGCAGGCTATAGAGGTCTAGGGTGATTATCTTGTGTTGGGATCTGACCAGCGAGGAGTTGACCTCTGGTGTGGAACAGTGGTTGCCCATATCGGTAATGACCAGGTCCAGGATATTGCTGCCCTTGGTGTGGGTATGGACAAGCTGCTCCAGGGCGCTGGAATTTATGAATTTCAGAAAACATTGAGCAAATGAGTTAGTACATGCGTAGTTTTCCCAGTTGACGGTGGAGTAGTTGAAATCACTCATTATTAGGGTATTGGGCTGTACCTTAATATTACCCAGTATATCAAGAAATGTGGAGTGGGCACCCTGGGGCATGGCGGGGAATCTGTAACAAGCTACAACCTGGAGTGCAGTCTTGCCCAGTGTTAGTTGCACTTGGATAATTTTGGATGAATTATGTTGAGCAACTAGCCTGGAGGTGTGGATATCCTTAATGAATATGGACACGCCTCCTCCTTTAGTGTTTTAGTCCAGGTTAGGTGGCCGACAGGTGTGGTATGAGTTATAGCTTGGTAATGCAAGGGTGCTCTCTGGAGCCTCAAACCAGGTCTCCATCACTACACAGATGTCAATGTTTTCCATTTTAAGGAGTGCCTTGAGTGAGTGCATTTTGAGGTTTAGACTTCTAGCATTGAGTTGCATTACCCTCAGATTTTGCTTGCTTACCTGCTATGGTGGTGAGTTTGTCATTTGAACCTTGCCTAAAAAAGGCACTATAGGGGTGGCAAGAGCCTTAGCCAGTATCCAGAATCTCAGGGGGTGACAGGTGCAGGTCATCTCTGACAAAGCATCATGGTCTGTCGATCATGTCGTCCCAGGCAGACAGACACTGGATCCCCTTAGAATGACACCAGAAGCTTAGCCAATTATTGAAGTCAATCATTTTGTCCTTATATTGTGGTATCATTCTGGGTGATGGCAGGATGTTACTCAGGGCTAGGGTCATACCTGCCTGAGCTACATGATCCGAGAGCTCCTCCATGTCTCTTTTCATGTAGTCCAGGGAGGTACATCTGAGGTCATTCACACCAACATGGACAATGACAGAGTCATATTTGTACTTGTTGTGGAGTGACCCGAGTGCTTGCATTATGTGGTGGATCCTGGCACCCGACAAGTAGCTGACAATAACTTTCTCCTTGTTTAGACTGGTGAGTGGGACATCAGTGTGCCTGACTATAGAGTCACCTATGACTAGTGTGTTGGGTACATTGTTTTGCCTTATGGGCTGAGGCTGAGTGATTTTGTGTGCTATGTGTCACTTGGGTAGTGTTGGGGGGTGGTGGTTACTTGCATTTCAGTTTTGGAGGTCTCTGTTGTTTGGGCAGGTTTTTATTGAGAGCCTCCGTGAATGTAGGTGTGTGTTTTGTGTTACTATGTGTGGGTTTAGGTGGTGTAGGTTTTGATGGACTATGTGTTGAGCATGGTGTGATGCAGGTGTTTACCTTCTCCTCTTGACTGTCTAGTACAGTCTTGGCTGGAGAGAGCTTGGCTTCCAGGTTTGGCTATATAAGTGCATCTGTCACAGGTTGTAGTGTTGGGTGGTAGGAGGAGAGGGTTATCAGTGTACATGAGGCAATTGCTACATTGCACCAAGATGCCCAGATTCATCAGGTGGACAGAGGAAAATACCGGGAGCAGACCCTTAGACATGCCTGGGGCTTATTAATTTAAGTACTAAAAACTGTTTTCCTCATAACAAGTGAGGAAAGTTGAGTGCTGCAGTAATTTGTAGATAAGTGTTTGCAATGAGTTTTGAACAAGTGCTGAGCACAAGGAAACAGTTTTGACTGATAAAACTAGAAAACTGGCTAGTTCTAAGGGAAAATTATAACAGCAGACCTTCTGAAACCAGGAATAGTTTAACCCTAGTTAAACGGTGCTGTGTGATGCACAAAACCGCACAAACATGGGTTTTTATAAGAAAGATGAAAGGGATAGAAATAGCCCAAAATGGCCAATAAAACTACAGATTCTGAGCTGAAACCACTCCTCCAGTGACAGGCTGCTCAAAGCTCATCACTCTCACTGACAAAACAGTAAGATCTGGGCAACACAGATACTACAGAAGAGCCCAGAATTCAGCAAAATCTGAAAACTGGACTCTATTGGTTATAGAAAGGTGGGAAACAAGTAGAGAAATAAGATTTTTTTTTTGTTTGTTTTTTTTTTTTTCAAAAATTAAAACAGATACAGTAAAACAAACACTTTTAAAGTAGAAAATGGCTATCACATGTGTGTGTGTAACCCTCAATAGTTCAACAGTTGAAAAACACTTAAAATGATCATTTAAAGTGCAAACAGTATCAGAATTCAAAAAAAAATTCAACAGTTCAACAGTTTTCTCGAAAAAAGCCTTATAATATTCAATATTTTTTTCATTTACTTGCTTTCTCTTTTGTCTTGCTCTTTTAACCAGACTTTTGTTCTTTCTTTTTTTTTACATTGCAGTGGCTACATTTCTTAAGCCTGAACAAGGAGAAAGAGAGAAGAAAGGAAAAAGAAAAAAAAAAACAGGAACACCTGTTTACATTAGTATCCCCATTACACTTAAAAATAACTGAGAAAATGTTACTTTATAGCAGGCAAATAAAATAGTGAACCATAAAGATAGTGCCATTAAGAAAAAAGTTTGTTTTACTTACAGTTTACTTTCTCCCTCCTCTTCTCCTTTCCTAAGTGTTTTTGAACATTAATGACATGGAGTAGGGCATATGTTTTTGAGTCCCCTGTAAGTTTAACAAAGTCCAACAGAGTCCAATATTTCTATATTTTCTTGTTTTGTCATGTTTCCCAAATATAATTATTGCTTTGTAATCTCACATTTGTCAATTTCCAAGTTATTGGTTTTATTCCTGTTCAACTACATCTCCCAAATCCTGTCTCTGCTTCATTTCCAACATTCTCACAATTATTCTAGTTGACTCTTGTGCTTTTTTTCCTTCTCTCAGACATTTTCTGTTGTAACATTGGAAAATATTTCACTGGAACAGTCTCTCTGTGGCCTTTATTACCAAAACAAGAAGCATACTCTCCTTCTGTTTAACAGCTTACTTTTTGTTGGACAATCTTCCGTATTTCCTCCTTAGCATGTATTGCATCAAAAATGATTTTGTCTCTCCAAGGAAGACTATTTTGAAGATAGCTGGGTACAGCAGTTTGAATCTCATACCTGCTTCTTGACATTCCCTGAATAATGGAATACATTTACTCATCTTGTGCTGGTGTACAATGAATAATCATTCTTCACAAACACCCTGTTATTTCCCACTTTTAGTATTTTTTCCTTCTGCCACGGTTTTGTCAGAATCAACTCCTTCTCCTGGTAGGATTGCATCTTTACTATTAAAGGTCTAGGTTGCTTTCTCATAGCCAGGTTTGAAGGATACACACAATGTGCCCTTTCAATTAACAACTCCTCGTGTGGAATACCAGTCCAGTTGCATATTGGTGCTTTCATAAAATTAATACAGTCTGTTCCTTCCAGCTTCTTTGGTACGGCAAAAAATTGCAGGTTTTTCCTATGAGCTCTGTCTTCTAATTCTATTATTTTTTGAAACATCTGTTCTTCAGCAATCTCCTATTCAGCCAGCCTTTTCTTCATTTTGACCTCTGATTTTTGCAGTTTTATCATCTCTTCTGAATATTTGTTTAAAGCTTCATCCATTTTTCCAGCTTTCCCAATCAATGTTTTTCCTTACCTTTTGCAGCTGATTTTCCTTCAGGTCTGCTGTATTTCTTTTTTCCCAGCATCCAGGCAGTGCACTCACTAGCCAGTTACTGAAATTTACCCAGAAATATAAATCCACTGACTTTCACTGCTAAGTTTCTGTTTTCACAAAGAGAGAGCTATTGTTAAGCTGATACTCAATGTGCAGCCTCCTTGGAAGTCTCCTGCATTCTAGATGTTTAATATAGTGCACTACTCTTTCTTTCTTTTTTGTATATATCTGTGAGACCATTTACATTTATAGATAATACAGAAAGTGCTGCCATTATGTTAAGAAGTTATTATTCCCACCTGTAATGTCTAGTTCCAGCATTTATGTTACATGCATACGTTATTGTTTGGCAGGTTTATCTTTTATGCAGTTGTTTCTTTTCATATCCATTTGAACCTGTGTCACATCTTACAAAACTTTTTGTTTTAGTGAAAACCCTCAAACAAAAAAACAAACACTCCCCATAACACCCCTAAAGCTTATTAGCTTAATATTATAACATAAAACTATGTACATCTTCACATACTGAAGGTTAACCTTATTAATAGGAATAATTGTTTCAGACTGATAGCCACACTCACAAACTTGGGTTAATCTATAAGAAAGGTTATCCATGTTAGCCTGTGCTGCTACTAAATGCTGTCTGTTTTTGTCTTATCTTTATTTCTCTCCCAGATTGGAAAATACTTGAATGCTTTCAGAAAATATTATCTCCTAGCCATTGAAAGAAAGAAGTATTCTGTTTCTTATTGCCCCTTACCAGATTGAGAACCAGATACACAGTTAGTTGCCTCTTCAAGCAATAATTTATTTGCTAGAGGAAAACCTTTCATTATATTCATTTTTTATTTGCTTTCCCTTAAAACTTGTTACTAGATCAAACAGGAGAAAGGAAAAAGAAGGGGAAAAACACAGACACCCGTTTAGTATTCCTATTATACTTGAAAATAACTGTGAAAGCTTTAGTTTATAGCATGCAGATTGTATCATGGATTAGAAAAACTACTGTTAAGAACAAAATATTGTTTTACTTACAGTCAGTGCTTTCCTTCCTCTTCCCCTCTTCCCCTCTCCTAAATGTTCTTCCAAACATTAAAGACATGAAGTAGGGCATATACTTTGGAGTCCCCTACAAGTTTAAGAAAGTCAAAAAAGTCCAATATTTCCATATGTTTTTGTTCTGTTATGTTTCACAAACATAATTAATGATTTGTAATCCCACATTTATTTGCATCTATATTACGGCATCGAATGGGCTGTTAATCGAATGCCCTTTTATCAACACATATTAAGCGAAATACAAAAACCCCAAACAGCCACAAAAGTGAATTTTTTCCAAGGGGAAAAAAATCATTTGGCCAATACAAAAAAAAAATAAAAATTCAGATCATACAAAGTGGTGAAGCCCCCCCAACCCCCAACTAAATATATCAACTCCGAGATTGCACTTCTGGAGGAAAGGGCAAATCCCCGATGATGGCCAAGCGATTTTTTTCCCCTGGGAAAAACTTCACTTTTGTGGCCATTTGGGGTTTTTGTATTTTGCTTAATATGTGTCAATAAAAGGGCATTTGCTTAACAGCCTGTTCAATGCTGTATTTGTCAATTTCCAACCTTATGGTTTTCTTCCTCTTGATCTCCATCTCCCAAATCCAGTCTGTGCTGCAGTTCCAATGTACTCCTATTTTTCTAGTCAACTCTTGTGCTTTTTTCTCTCTATCAAACATTTTCCTTTGGAACATTGGGAAAGTTTTCATTGGCACAGTCTCTCTATTGGCTTTATTAGCAGGAGAACAAGAAGCAGAATCTCTTTCTGTTTCATATCTCACTTTTTGTTGGAAAAACTTTTGTATTTCCTGCTTAGCATGTTCTGCATCAAAAAAAGATTTTGACCCCTCAGGAAAGAATATTCTGAAAATAACTGGATATAGCAGCTTGAATCTCATACTTGCATCTCAGTATTTTTTGATTAATGGAATAAATTTACTTCTCTTCTGCCTGGTGTACAGTGAGTAATCATTTTCCACAAACACTGTACTGTCTCCCGTTTTTAGTACTTTGTCCTTCTGCTACAGTTTTGTTAGAATCAACTCTTTCTGCTGGTAGGATTGCATGTTTACTATTAAAGGTCTTGGTTGCTTTTTCATGGCCAGGTTTGGGGCATACACACAATGTGCCCTTTCATTTAACAACTCCTGCTGTGGAAAACCAGTCCAGTTGCTTATTAGTGTTTTCGTAAAAAAATTAATATAGTCTGTTCCTTCCAGGTTTTCTGGTACAGCAGAAAATCTCAGGTTTTCCCCACATGCTCTGTCCTCTAATTCTATAATTTTCTGAAACATCTCTTTTTGAGCAGTCTCAAATTCAGTCAGCCTTTTCTTTATTTTGACCTCTGATTTTTGCAGCTTTATCACCTCATCTGAATATTATATTTAAAGCTTCTTCCATTTTTTTCAAGCATTTTGTTATTTGATTTGATATACTCCTTCAGTGTTTCATTTATTTTAATCAGCTCTGAGTACATCTGACTTATTTTTCCTCTAGGTTACAGGAAGTCATGTCTTGCACTAAAGCTGGAGCTTGCACTGCTTTTTGATGAACAGCTGCAGAATTCTTCCCAGTTAGTGTTTTCTTCTCACCTTTTGTTATTGATGTTCTTTCAGGTTCTCTAAATTTCTATTTTGCTAGCATCCAGGCAATGTACTTACTAGCCAGTTACTGAAATTTACCCAAAAAGACAAGTTTACTGGTTGTCTTTTCTGGATTTCTTTGTTCTCACTGGGAGAGATGAAATTAAGCTATTACTCAGTGTGCAGCCATCTTTGAACTCCAGTATATATTCATTCTTTTAAAGGAATCTATAAGCACCAAATGCATTTCAGTTTTTATTTCATTTATTTATATATGCACTGCTGACTGGGTTAGTCCAACTAGGCCAATGGCATCTTTTTAGGGTATATACAAGGTGCTACTCCTGCTGACTAGGGGAACTTCTACTACTGTTTTCAACATGTGACATGGTATCTTTTGCAGTCACCTGAAATACCACTAACTCAGATGGACAGGGCCTCACTTTAATATCTCATCCTAATGCATAGTGTACTTGTCATATAACAATATGTTATGATACAGCAGAACATGAAAAATAAGTATTATTAAAAAAACAAGCATTGTTGTACATTAATGCTGAATAGAATTATAGCATCCTTCATTTCACTTCACCTTCCTTCCTTCTTGTTTTCCTGATGATGATATGATGACAATAGGCTAAGCAAAGCAGACCAAACTCCATTGCCCATGCTCAAATTCCAAAGCTTATCCCAGGGTATTATCCAGTGCCCCCAAGACAGCAGAGAAATATAATTTCTTCAGTGCATCCTGAGTTTACTTTCCAGCCTCCTACCAGTGCCCCGTGCCTGTGAGATCTGCAAAAGGTGCAACCCCTTGGTCATCCTTATATGACGCTTACTTTCAATCTGAATTAGCAGCAGCTCTATTTGGATGGCCACACAGACTCTCACCTTGTCACAGAAAGTAAGTGCAGTGTTCATACAAAGAAATCTCATTTACACTGCTTGTATCTGTGGTCCCATTCTTGCTATCACTGTACACAATATCCAAGGCTCATGATCATAGGTGTGAAACAGTAGGAGTTGGAAGGGAAAGAAGTGTGAGTTGTCTTATCCAACCACTACGGATAATATGTTTATTTGTAGTTTAAATTTTTTTTCTGGTTGCTTTCATAAAACTAAAGTTGTCAACCTCTGATTAAATTGTTTATTAAAATCTGTTAATTGGTTTACAATTGAGATTTATTGGTTTGGTTCTAGTTTACAGCTGTTTTTTAAACATGGGTGTGCTGCTCATTTTCTGGTATCTTTGAGACTAGCTGATTGTGAATGTAATTTTGAAATGCAGCCTGATTTATAAGTGGTATACAGTATAAGACATGGTATATAATTTCCGAGAAAACATTTTAAGGCTTTTTATTTTAAGTCTGTTAATTTATTTTTACTTTACACCCATTTACAGCTGCTAGTTTGCAAATCAGATTCCAGTGTGTATAAATATGTTCTATACATATGCATAAATATGTACATTATATACAGATAAATACATGCACAGTTTTCTGCTTTACACACACATACATGCACACACACACACACACACACACACACACACACACACACACACACACACACACACACACACACACACACACACACTCGCACACACACACACACACACACACACACACACACACACACACACACACACACACACATTTTTTTTTACTTACCTCTGTTTCATTTCTGATATGAGCTCTAAGGTAAAAAGACAATTATTTTGTTTGTATGTGTGTGTTTGCAGCCTTTTGAGCTGAATTAGATGTTAAAAAATTTGCTTAAGTCAGAGTGAGTTTCAGATGCATATGATCTTACTGTCCCTAGGCAATGTATTACTGCGGTGAATTAAATGATAATTGTTGGCTTGCTGATGTTTCCATTTTTTCCTATGTGCTTTTCCCAGCCATGCATGTTGGCCATCAAGTCTCCTTATTATTAATGCAGCCTGTTTGGTTCTCCATCTTGGGTGATTTCCAGTGAGGGCAAATGAGGGCAAAGGGAGGTAACATATAATTATCCACTGCCATGCTTGTTGTGCCCTCACTGGCATCCTCATAAAAAGGGAATTAAGTTTTTTTGGCATTAACCTCATTCCTGATGACAGACGTGTACCATCACTACAGGGGCATCCTACACCCCTGTCTTCTATGTGTGTGTGTGTGTGTGTGTGTGTGTGTGTGTGTGTGTGTGTGTGTGTGTGTGTGTGTGTGTACACTAACACACTTGTCCATGAGGCCTACTGCATCTGGCTTCAGGTCCCAAGGACATGTCCATTGGTCCTACAACCACTGGAAACATGCAGACCTCCAGTTGCATGGGAGTAAGTTATCCTAGCCAGGACTACCATCCCTCCCCTGTCCAGCATAAGTGAGATGGTAAATGCTGCATAATCTCATTCTCCCCCTACCCATCTTTTCTAATACACCAACTGCAATTCAAGAACATGTTGTCTGGGTTTTAGTTGGGGCTTTTATCCCTCTTTGTCAAAGAGCCAGTCACCCACTAATTTTATTTGCACTTTAACTTGCTGCTTGTCTGATATTTGCTTAGCAAGTTAGGAATAATAATTGAGGTACAAAGGCTGAGCTAAATAAAACATATATTATATAATTAAAAATGACTAAAACATGGAAAAGTGAAGGGTCCAAGAAAGGGACAGCATGAAAGGAGCACTATGAACTAAATGAGATGAACAGGGAAGAGATCTGTTAGATGCTGAGGATGTGTGGCAGCTGTTGGACTCAAGGATCTTTAGTTGTTAAAGGATATCAAGTCTGCAGGAGAATGAGAGAGCTTCAGGGAAAAATATGAAAATTAGAGATCATAGTGGGATGGCTATTTAGGTAAGAAAGAATAGAGTGGGTCTGGAGAACAAGAGGCAACAGGAGGCCTAAAGACAGAGGTGACGGTGGTGGATATGGGGAGAAAGGCAAAGAACAAGAGAACATAGGTAGGGGTTGTCAGAGGTACGCAGACAACTAGGCTGGTACAGATTAACTTGAAGGAAGAACATGGTAAGTGAGGTCATGAAAGAAGAGGTAATGAGCAATAAGCCAGGGAATAAGGGCAGGTACAGACAGCAGTGACAAGTAATTAAAAAGGAAAGAGAAAAAGAGGTGGTCAGATAGAAGACTCCACCACAAGGAAATCAAAAATGAAGTGGGCAGGAAAGGAAAACAGTCAGATAAGAGAGGTAAAGAGTGAATGGGATAGTAGAGTTTAGAGGGCTTGATTAAATATTTAGGATTTTGGTAATAGGTGAATCAGATATCAAGGGGAATAAAGAGTCATACTAATGAAGAAAAGATAGCTAAAAACCCATGAACCTGGTGATAGGGCTACTCCTTAGTAACTCATGAAAGACAGAGACTAAGGGGGAGGGATAAGCTCATGTTGTGACACAAATATGTGTCAGTGACTTCTCAGAGGAGGTAGTTAAGGTGGCAGCAAGCAAGGCCAGTGAGGTTTCAAAAAGATGCTAGGATTAGGGAGTAAATGTAGACTTGTTAGATGAGTTACTTATGCCAGCAACTAGAACAAGTGCTGTATGTGCATTCAGGTCACTCATTATCAACACCAGTTCATGTCCATCATTCTAGACGTCTGTCTGGCAATTGGCTTACTGGTGGCCAGCACATGGTTCAGCAAGAGAGACAGTCACAAGATAACCTGTAGACTATGTCTAGGGCAGTCAAGCTTCTGCAGGGTTTGCTTCATTCAAAAGCTGATGGAAGTACTCCTTCTTTGAATGGCAGCAACTCAAAACAGCATGAGTAAGGACTGCAGAACAGATATGCAGCCGAGCCAGGTATAGAAATAAGGTAGATAAGGAAAGCTTTTAGTGGAATGCAGAAGTCCAAGAGTTCATCAGAAATAAGCACGAGTGCAGAAAAAGGTGGAAGATAGAAAAGACAGACCTGGCTAAGAAGAAATGCTGGTTGACTAACAAAGAAGTTAATGGAAAAGTGGCAATATAAAAAAAAAGGCACCAGAGGCACTCTACTTGCTTCTAGAAAGTGACTCTGTAAATGGCACAAAGAAACGCTATCAGGTTACAAGGTAAAGACAGAAATATAAAAAAGATTTCAGACACCTTTCATAGGGATGCCAGTAACAACCTGCTCACCAGCCCACAGAACATCAAAAGCAAATGGAAGGAGTGCTTCCAGCAGCTTTTGAATGAAGAAACCCCCACAGAAGCTTGATTGCCCCAACACAGCCTACAATGAAAGAAGAAGAGGAGCACACTCTAGAAGAAGTAAGAAAATCACTTACGAAAATTAAATCATAGAAACCAGCAGGCTCAGATGAGGTTACAGCAGATATGATTAAGATGTCAGGTGAGTTAAGGGAGAAATGCCTCCTGAATGCATTCATAGTATTATGGAGAGAAAGTCATATCCCAGATGTCTGTACAAGAACAAAAGGGACATCCACAACTGTGGAAAGTACAGCGGTATGAAACTCCTTTCACACTGTATGAAAGTTCTATAGAACGTGCTTGATAAACAAATTCACAGAGTAGTAGAAAGTAAGATGAGAGATGAGCAGTTTGGATTTTTATCAGGATGAAGCATGACTGACCTGATATTTGTAGTGAGACAGATAGTTAAGAAGAATCTAGAAATGAGGAAAAACTCCAACTGTCCATTCCTAGATTTGGAGAAAGCATATGACAAGGTCCAAAGAAAGCTGATTTGGACAGTTCTGTTGCAGCTCAAAGTCAGAGAAAAAATAGTGGAATTAATGCAGGCTATGTACAAAGACCAAATGGCTCAAGTACAAACAGTGTTCAGACTCACAGAGGGATTCCCAGTGGGAATGGGTGTGCATCATGGTTCAACTCTGAACCTACTGCTGTTCATACTGGTGATGGACTACATTAGTAAATGGCCAGAGGGGACAGATCAACAAAGTTGCTCTGTGTAGATGTTGTGACATTACAGGCAGACTCTTGAGTAAGAACTTTAGCAAAGGTTATGGGAATGTCATGCAAAACTGAAGGCACATGGGATGAAACTTATTACAGATACGACAGTTGTAATGACAGCAAATGGGAGAAATCAGAAGAAGCTGAAAATCGAGATAGAAGGGAAAATAGTGGAGCAGGTTAACAGCTTCAAGTATCTGGGAGGGTTGATTGATAAGAAGGGAAGTGTGAATGAGAGGTTCAAAGCTAGAATCAGAGGGGCTGCAACCAACTGGCACAGAGAGTCAGGGGTAGTGTATAACAGAAGAATGCTAACGAAGCTGAAAAGTAAGGTGTACAAAACAGTGGTGTAACCAGTACTACTGTATGGTACAGAAACTGTGGCAGTAAAGGGAGAGCAGTTGAGAAAGTAATGGTGATGGAGTTCAAGTACCTGAGATGGGTGGCAAGATGCAGACTGTGGGAAAATGAAGAAATGAGAGCAGAAGCCAAAGTAGCTCCAATTGCAGAGAAAGTCAAAGAGAACATTATGCTGGTTTTGGCATAAGTCCAGAAAAGCCAAAGACAATCTGGTAAAGATGATTTGGAACAGACAGGAAGAAGGCAAAAGGAAACAAGGGCATCCAGCAAAGAGATGGATGGATTGTATGAGAAAAAACCTGTGAAGGCTGGCATGACTGTCACGAAGGTAGTAGAGTAGCACAGAATTGAGATATAGATGGTGACAGTTGGCATGAGAACCCATCTTCATGTAGAAAATGGGAAAAGGGAGGTTCATGATGATGATGATGTTGATGATGATAGTTATCTATCCATCTGTGAGTCTTAAAGTCTTTTAAATTAAATATTAAGTTTTACTAATGGGAAGCAAACACAATAAATAAGAACTTCAAATGAGCATAAAAACAGTGAGCTGCCTAAACAAAGTATTTGTGTAATGCAGTTTGTTTCAATGTCCTTTTAGCGCTTGTGCAGGCTATGGACTCATTTCAGTTGCTCACAACAAGTGTTCCTCCATAACAGAAAACAATACATTTCCTTAGCACATCCTAATAAAAACACATTCTTTAAACAGTTCAGTTCCAGAAGGCAAAAGTGAATCAGCTTTTCCCCAATATATAGCAGGCTTAAGCATAAACTGTAGAATGATAGGCAAGTTTCTACTTGTCAGAAAATATTGGACCTGTTTTCCCATCAGTCTTATATGTAGCAGAATATAGCAGAGTCACCAGTGCTTCAAAAATAAACTGCAGCTAGTCTGACATGTATATGTTTCCCCAGAAACTAGTGCTCCTCAGTTCTAGGGAAAAATCTAGCATTCAAGTCCACAATTGAAGGTAACAGGCAAATGAAATGTTCACCACAAAACTGCAGTATAGAACAAGAGAGCACTCCAAACCATTCCAAAACAATGAAAATTCAATAATACAAAGTGTTTGAGTACAACTCTTTCTCAGTGCTAATAATACATTCAAGATAATACAGACATTACCTATTATATATATATATAAAATTGAGTATAAAAACAAACATTATTGTATATAAAAAGTAATGTTATCTACAATTTAATATTCTTTAGTTTTAAAACCAGCTTAATACTAGCTATGCATTTTAAGCATGGATAAGCATCTACACATAAGTAACAAAACCATTTATATTCAATATTTTCTATCATTAAAACAACTTCACCTTCTCTAGACCTAGGCAATACTCTCTGAATCACGTCAAAAGTAAATATGTGTTCACTATCGGACTCCATAACATGTGTTGCAAGTGTATTTGTATTAAACGTTTTTCATATGTCCAATAAGTGTTCATAAATATGTTTGTTTAACTTTCCATTGTTCTTACCAACATAAAAACAAGATTTCCTGTCCATAGCTAAATAAACAGTATTTTCAGATGTACATGTTGCAAAATTAAAAAAGAAATTCCTTACCAGTAACAGTATGTTTAAACACGTTATCCAAATTAATATAACTACAAAACTGACAGTTATGACATAGTTCAGTAGACCCTGTTTTCAGATTGCGTCTGTATAATGTATTCATCTCATTATACATAATTTTTGTGGTAAATTCTTAAACGCTTTCAACACAAAAGAGCAACACCTAAAATGTCCTCAGGAAGTGAACATAGTATAGGCTAATTCTTTTTAATAATATCCATTATCTGTGTTGTTTTTCTGTTAAACATAATAGTATGTCTAACAGGAGATACATTCAGTGCATTGTAAGTATTTATACATCTATAATTCTCATCTCTTGATAAATATGGTTTAACTAAAGTACTTCTCGATGAACATTTTTTCTCTATTAGTTTTTTAAAATCTCAGTCGTATACATTCTCTATACAAAACCATTTGTCATTTTATTAATTTCATATATACAATCTTCATTTCTTGTACATAGATGACTAGCTCTTAAAAACTGGACATGTACTAGCCTTTCTGGTGACATGGAGGGATGCCCTGACTATGACCCTGGCAACCCAGGTTTTATAGTGGCTCAAGCAATTGACAGAGTGGTAGAGAGGAATGAGTGCACCTGTCCTGCATGGGAAGGCACTCATCAAAGATACTCCTTTAGGGGAGAAGTGGTCCATAGAGGGGACTTGCCTTTGAATGTAGTCAGTGAATGTGTTGGGGAGGGTGAGTTCAGAGAAAGGGGTGGGTAGGCCATATGAAAGAAACACCCTCGGATGGAAGGACAGATGCCCAAGCCCCCAGGCCACCCTTAGGATTGGTGACCAGTCTTAAAAATACTGGAATGATCCACATTCTAAGACAGTTACAAGTCTTTCAGCATACAAAATTAATGAACACAAAACAAAGGCAATAGCTGTAAACTTTGTACCCCTACACAAACTGGTTCAGCAATACCTATATTTATGGGGACATGGTAAAATGAAATACTCAGGAGTATGGATTAAAAGGGATTCTGTTATGGCAGCTAAGAATATGTGGGAAAAGACTAAAAAGATAATACAAATGAGAAAATGGAAGCTTTTGTTTATGGATATGGATAGCAAGATACAAGCAGTGAAAATGTTTTTAGCCCCTTTAGTTTTAAACACTGGTCAGCCATATTTTTATCAACCGGAGGAGAAGCCGTGGATTGCAATTAACAAAGAGTTGAAGGATTTTATCTGGGTGGAGGGTGAGAGGGCAAGATTCAAATGGAATTAGCTCAGGGGCAGCTTGTGCTATTGGGCTGCAGTACTGTAGCCCCTCCAGCTATAAAACATAACAGAAAAGACAGGAAAAAAGAAAAGAAAAATAAAACAAAAAACGTGAGTTGCAAAACATCGTGCATGCGCACTCGTGGCATTTCCAATATCTGGACTGCTGTTGAACCAGTCTGGAACATGCGCACAGAATCCAGACTGTCTCACCAGCAGTCCGCATTAGGAAGACAGCATTCAGCAGCAATATCCCAGAAGTCTATGCTGTTGCAACTGCATAGACTGGAAGGGTATCAGACTGCAACGTCTGCAGGCTGGGTAGCACCCAGCTTGCTTGCTCTGCTCTTGCGGGAAGAACTAGGATGAGCCTTGCAGGCTTTTACTGAATGGACTTGCTCTCTTTTTATGGATGTTATGGGAAGGAAGGACTTGCTTGTTATATGGACCTTTCTGCACTAACTTGCTCTCAGGTATGGAACTGCAGGAGAAGGGTGTGTGTGTGTGTGTGTGTGTGTGTGTGTGTGTGTGTCTGTGTAAAATTCCCCAGTTGCTATATGGTGGTGGGTAGAGAATACACAGGCTTGAACTCTGTACCTTGGGCCCAGGTGGCAAGAGTCTGAATTCCCTACCCACCACCATTCATAAAAAAATTGCAGATTTTTGCCTCATAGTTGTTCTGTTCTGTTCCTCATAAAATCTGTGGTTTCTGTATTCTTGTGTCTTTACACAGTCAGTAGAGCAGTGGTAGCTTTGTTGTCTGACAGCTACAGGTTCTCTGGTTTGATTCTTGGCTGGGGTGTCTTCTGTGTGGAATCTGCATGTCCTCCCTGTGTTTGTGTGGGTGTGCTCTGGTGTCCTCCCATCTTACAAAGACATGTGTCTGGAGTGTTTCTCCCTGGGCCTCTGCTGAAAATTGGATTTTGTTCCAAGTCAGACTTTCCTGGTTAACAAATGTTAAATAAAAATGACAAGCATTTGAATTTCAGATGTCATATTCTTCAGAAAGTACATGGTGTAACACAAAACCTTTTATTCTAGCAATTTTCTAAGTTTATAAGATGGATATTTGCAATTTGTCCCTATTTTTGGGACTGTATTCCCCCATTATTGGCTTTGTCCAGGTTTTTTGTGCTACGGTTGAGAGCTAGGGTAAGAACTGAATTCACTGAATATGTTTGAGGGTTGTATTCCCCCATTACTGGCTTTGTCCGAGTGTTTTTTGCTAAAAGGTTGAGAGCTATGATGAGAACTGAATTCACAGAATATGTTTGGGCGCTGTGTTATTCCATTATTGGCTTTGTTCAGGTGTTTTGTGCTAAGAGGTTGACAGCTATGGCGAGAACTGAATTCACTAAATGGTAGCCATTTAAGTTTCAGTCTTCCTCTCTTTCACAAAACAGCTGAATTGTCATAGTGGTATGTTGCTTTGATTGTTTTACACAGGGTCCTGGGTTCAAGACTGGGCCCTGAAATGTATGGTGGTAACAAAGCATTTTATTCTAGCAACTTTCCAACATTATGCAAGCAATGTTTAAAATGTGTCCCTGTTTTTTGGGCTTTTGCCCCCCCCCCCAATAAATTTTGGCTTTTTACGGATTTCTTGTGCAGCAAAGTTCAGAGATACAGCTGAGCGTTGAGTAGATTTTACAAGGAGCTGAGAGCTGCAGGGGAGCAAAAGTTTAATGTTGCTTATGCTGAGTTTTCTTGTATTAATAGCACAACAGGTAGTGTACTTGCTTTTGATGCAGAAGGCTGTGGGTTCTACTCCCATAGTAGGTAGATTCATTGCTGATACTGTACTGTGTTGCAAAAGGGGTGGATGCTGCAGTCCTTTTTGGTGAAGATACCTAATAACTATGAACCTGTTATCAGTTTGCCATCTATTCCCTATTGCAATATTGCTAGCTTATCGTTTTTTAGTGTAACATAGGCAATTTATTCCTCAAGGGCAACAGGCACTTTATTTGTAGATGAAACAATGAAGTATAAAGTTGTTTGCTAGCAGCAACCTCTTCATTAGTTACAGATCTCTTTAATGTGGAATTATTTAGATGACGTTTACTTCTTCAGAGAATGTGCATATTTACTGATACTGGTGGACTGTAAAAGTTTGAGTAGACTTTTATCATGGAAATGTTCTGAATTGGGCAGTTTTGTCACTATTGGTGCATGCATTTTGTTTCATTGTTTACTGGAAAATGTTCAAAACAATACATTTAAAAAGCCCTCTAAATCTGTACTGTATTGTACAAGGAATATAATTTAATACAATCAGGAAGGTGTATCAAAGATCATGTGTATGTTTCGTGTGCAAGGGGCCTGTGATTTGAAAACAGCCCAGAGTTAATCTTTATCTGCCACTGGCAAAATGTATTTTCTTTGAATGTGGGTTTCAATGCTGTTTCAATGAATGTGAGTTTCAAGGGCAGAGAAGTTTTAATGCTGTCTGTTTTCATTGTGAGACTGCATTGCTTTGTTTAGCAGATATCTATTAGTGTTTATGCTGTAAAATCCAAAATAAAAATTTCAAATGAAGTCCAAATCATCGCAGAAGTAAAGCAGTATGCACATTAATGTTTATGGTAAATGTGGTGAAATTGTCAAGTAATGGGTCATTGGAATGGCTGCAGGGGGGAGGCTCCATTTGACCATGATTTTGTGAGGGGGGAAGGGCGGCAAACTCAAAGACAACCCCGGCTGAACTATAACTCTCAACTGTCCAGATTTTTGCAGAATGAATAGATTTTTGCTTCTTATTTTTGGTTTGTTTCTTATAAAATTTGTCATTTTCTGGCAAATCATTTAGGAATTAAGTCATTAAATAATGACAGACACTGAGTTTCAGACTACATAACCTTCAGAAAAATGCATGCTAAAGCAAGACCTGTTATTCTATCAACTGTCTCAGTTTATACAAGAACAATTTTTAGTACTGTTTATATGTTCCCCCAAAATATTTGGCCTTGTCCAGATTTCCTGCATTAACAGATTGAGAGGTACGTGCAAATAAATTGCTTTATAGAATTAGGCATATCCAAACATCTCAACTGTCCCCGATTTTGGCTCAAAATGTTGCTCTTCCCCTAATAATCTCTCCTCAAAATGGCAATTTTGGAAGAAAACATGGAGGGTTTACAATTAATAAATAACTGTAATAATCAGAGTTATAGATTACTTTTATTTCAGAAATGCATGTAGATTCTTTTATTTTGTCAGCTGCTCAAGTTAGCAGTACTAATATTAAAAAACTGTCCCTTCTTTGACAGGTTCCCAGCTGTATTGTGTGGCTATTTTATATTTTTGCATCTCATTTTTGGTCTGTTTTTCATAAAATTGTGTTTTTTTTGGCAAATTAGTGGCAAATCATTAAAGACTGAAGTTAGAAAATAATGACAGACATTTGAGTTTCAGATTTCATACCCTTCAGAAAATTCATGCTAATGCAAGACCTACTATTCTGTTATAAGAGCAATATTTAAAAGTTGTCCTTATTTTTGGGCCTTTGTCCCACTTCTATGTATAGCTTTGTCCAGATTTCTTGCTCTGAGGTTGAGAGATATGACAAGTGTGTCAGGGCCATCACAGTCAGCCAGAGACATTTCAAATTGTGACATACTTGTCGCACTCCACTCCCCCATGTAGTGACTCTGGATGTGTCCAAGCATGGCAAGGAGCAGTTATGCAGTATAAATGTGCAGAGTATCCCCCATCCAAGGCAGACACAAGTACTACAGTGGCTTTTCATCTGTCCTTGATTTTGCAGAATGTTCTGGTTTCTGTCATATTTTTATACTGCTGATTTATGCTTATTATTATTCAGAAAGTGCCTGTTGCTCTGGGTTTAAGTAGCAATGCTTTAATGACCATCAGGTAAGCTTATCTGAGATTGTAAGATGCAAGTAAGCTTTAATAAGTGTACTGTTAAAGAATTGCTAACATCAAAAGCCTTTCTGTTGTTGCCATGTAGAGAATACTTACACAACTAGATAACGTGTAAGCCTTGTGTATTGAAATGCATATGACAGTATTTGTAATAAAGGACAGCATTACATTATTTTAAGAAGCTCATTACATTTGTTGGAGACTTGCACTGATCTTTGCAGGCTTTACCTGTAAACTAAACAGAATGCCAGTCTATCGTGTGTGGTCCATAACCTGTGCAGTAATCCTTTAAGCAATGTATCTTGAGCTTGTTTCTTGTTTGCTGAATATAAATTATAATTAGAACTGCAGTGCAAGGAGAAGTGCTTTGAGTTGATGCTGCTTGTTTCTCTTTTACTTGATTTTGATTGGCATTCCAGTAATGTATTTAAAAAGTAATTTATTTTTTCATGCCTCACAACCTTTTTTTCCCATCTAAATATTAAGTAAGCTGTCATGCAGCCAATGCATTGAAATATTTTTTTTCTTCTACACTTCATTTTGTCTTGATTGGACTCTCATAATGACAGTTTGGCACCCAGGGCAGCGTATTTAATTAACGTTACAGTTTTTGTGGTTTTGAGCATAGCCCCTCCCCTTTCTAGTTGGCCGCAACCCTTCCCATTGACCCCACCCCTTCAGCTGTCTCCTGCAGCCCCCCTTTGATTTGAAGTCACCAGTCGCTACTGAATAAGCTGATCTTTCTAATAAAACAAGGTGGTTTGGGATTACTTGATTTGAAGGGGTATTTCAGAGCTACACAGTTAGGACTCCTATACTTAGCACAAGCAGAAAGCTATAATTCAAAGTGGAAAGGGATGATAATGAAATGGTAGGACTCGAGAAACAAGGAGAGACTGGGATTTTGGATACAGATCCTTAAGGAGAATAATAATGACCATACAGAATATTATATTCATAAAGTAGCAAAATGCATTCTAAGAACTAAGCCAGCATGGGGATGTTGAAAGGAGATTCTGCTGATAGAGATGACTGCAATTAGAGATACAGACAAATACACAAGAAGAGATTAGAATTTATTGGAGAAAACTGGCAGAGAACCAAGGTATTGAGAGGAAATAATTAGAGAGGGAAAGATAATAGAAGGGGAAGAGGCCAATAATTTATCTGGACTGCAGGCTAGACGTTGCCTTCGTTGTTAAGGGTTGATATAGTATAGGTAAAGAGAAAGAAATAGGTGGATCCTAAGTAAAAGACCAGCACTATTAGAGTTCTTAGTAGAATCTGGAACAGAAACTGTTGTTTAAAAAGGGATAATTAGTAGGTCTTATAAAATATTTCATGATAACTACAGGAATCAATCAGAGGAGGTTATAAAGGATTGGGAAGAGAGATGGATAAGCAATTCACAAAGAAACAATGGGGGGGGGGGATATATGTATAGCTCCAAAATATGCAACAAAGTCTAGAAGATTAAGGATCTTTGCTTGGAAGTGTTTCCATAGGTAGTTTTACAATTACTAGAAAATAGAAATAAAAGTCTAAACCAACTGTACTAGAAGTAATGAATATAGTACCAGAGATAAAACATGTGGAAGTGGGATCTTTAGAAAAGGATAGGAGCAAAATACATTGAAAAAAATGGGAATTATGGGAGCAATATGTGCAGAATAATGTTTTGGAGGTGGAATGAGGTTTAAGGGAAGGCAGGAATTGATTAAGCTTTGCAATGTTTAACTGGCAATGTCTGGATAGATTAAAAATGATGTATAATGTTTGCAACTGAAATAATGTCAATATGCTTTAATTTCATTTATATAAATGTATGATTGCCTATGTCATAAGTGATAATTTAATAATGATGTTTTTGTTTGAAAAAAAAAAACAATAGCTGAGTAATCAGGGAATTAGGAGCATGGCTGGCTAGTAGACGCTGCATGGACAAGGGGCACTGAGGGCAGGTAGGATGAAGTCCAAGGGGACCAAAAAATTGTCCTTGTACAATTCCATTTAGTTATTTATATACTATCTATATTTGTTTACCTGGATAGTGCACTAATCAATACTGACCAATTTCAGGCTCAGCTCAGTGAAACACAAAGCATTTCACAAACAAAAAATGCAGAAATGTAAGCAATAACATGTAGAATACAGACTAGTTACATTGAAAAAAACTATATATATATATATATATATATATATATATATATATATATATATATACATAGAGAGAGAGAGAGAGAGAGATACAGTCTAGTTAACAAGCACAGTGCAATGTATAGTCAGAGTGTAATGTAATAGTATATACATTTGTTTCTAAAGTAGGTCAATCTTCAGTAAATCTTGAGAGGGGAGAAGCTACATAGAAAGGAAACAGGGATAGTGTGTTAGGTAATATATCCTGTGTTATAGCAGGAGCATTTGGCTTGGATTAAGTGCTTTTTGAGTTGCATTCTGAATTTGGAATAAGTGTTGATTTCCTTTAGACTGATGGGGAGAGCTTGAAAAAGAGTAGGTACTTAAGAAGAAAAAGCATGTGCAGTACTGTGGAGTTTGGTTCTAGGGGTAATGAGAGTTGGTACGGCAAGTAAATAGGTCTCAGGTTGTATTAGGAGGTTTTTATGAAATATAGCTGCAAGGGGAGTAAATATATACAGATGGAGTAGTTTGCAGAGTTGGGATCCTAACATTTGGTTAGATCTTTGTTTTATGGGTAGACATTTGGCTTTTTCTAGGGAATACAGAGATGCTCACAGGAATGCCAGTTTGTAATGAATCAGCAGATGCTGTTAGAGATAGTCTAGACTGTGGAAATGTTTTTCTTGAAGGCAGAAACAAAGATTGAAACCCTGTGTTCAAGTTGAGAAAGGATAACTCCTCCAATGACTGCTTTGGCTGGTTGGGATAGAACAGAGGAGATTTTTTGGCTCAGAAGAGGAGGGAGTTTATTTTGGCTGTCACCTTATCTGTGTGTAAATGGAAATTTAGTGACTGATCAAATCATAATCCTAGGTATTTCAGGGTGTTGGTTGTCTCTATGACATGGTTGTGTAAGTCAAAGATAATTAGAGTCAGGCTCATGGTGAATTTTCTGGGTCTATATTAGATCACTAAATGCTTAAAAAAGCGAACGATAATTAATCGACCCTATGTAAGGGAAAGCTTACAATTTCAAACTGTCAGAACAGCGATTTTTTTCCTAGGGAAAAAAGTCGCTATTTCAACAGCAAAAAATAAATAAATAAAACACTTTAACATTACATTAAGTGGGGGGCTTCACCCCCACACCCCCCTACTTAAATATACCAACTCCGAGACCGCACTACAGTGCCGAAAACGGAAAAGTAATGAAGCGGCCAAGCAAATTCTTTCCCAGGGAACAAATTCACTTAAAAGCCACTTCGATATTTTGCAGTTTCAGGCTTTTGAGTTTGACCAAGACGTATTCGAAAGAATGCGTCTTTGGTCTTCTAATAGGGAACCAATTTTCTGTGGAGTTCCAAAAAGCATAGTTTTGTCCAGGTGAGGTTGAGAAATAGCTTATGGTTTATTAACTATTGGTGGGGCTAATGACTGGAATTGACATTGAATGTTGGTGTGAGAGTGACCTGACTGGTAAATGACAATGTCATCAGCATAGAGTTAAGTGAGAGATGGGAGGAAATAACAAGCAAGTTTGCTAATGAATATGGAGAATTTGAAAGTATATTGTGGGTGCATGCTGTTCCTATGCAAATATCTTCCAGCCTGTACCTCTTTCATAAAACCATTTTGAATAAATATGGGTGTATGTAAATAATGAATACTATGTGGTAAAAATAACATCTTAAAATTTAAAGAATCAGTAGTAGTCTGTAAGAATGAAATAAATTAATTTAACTTGAAAGCTTCCAGACCAAACCAAAAAATGTCATCTACAAAATGTTGACACAACTTAAAAAATGAATGATATTGAGTATTGTCATTAAAATTACACTCTTACTCCCATGTTGATAATGCACTATCGACATAAGTATCGGCCACTGGTGTTCTCACGACCACTGTCATTTTTCAATGGTAAATAATATAATTAAATAGAAACATAATATTTGTAACCTCCTGTTAGATATGCTATTACATTTAATTATTTTTCCCTGCAATTATGCATTTCTTTCTATACTTATTTAATATTTTATGCTATATTTCCACTATTTCTCACTGAGCCCAGGTCATGACTGAAAAGAATCAGTGGACCAGCCCACCTACATGGTGAACAAATAGCAAGTAACTAACTAAATAAATAAATAAATACAAAAGCAGGGCAGCACATTCACTAGCTGGCCTTATAATCTTCTGATTAACAGATGCATCTGCAAAGTCACTATCCATCCTCACAAGGGAGCACCACAACTGACCCAAAGATCTTCTGATCTATTGCCATTTTAAGAACAGTTTGCAAGTCCTCAGAACACATACTATATTAACCACATGCTGTACATATATAGGAATGCAAGAGCCTAAAGAAGTCCCAAAATGTTTTTCTCAAAGATTTTCAGTCAGTCACTTACAAAATCTCTAAGGAAAGAGCTTAATGTCAAAGAAGTATCTAGGTTGTTCTTTTTTTTTCAAAACAAGTTTATTGTTTTAACATATAAGAGAAATATCATAACAATTTTATACAAATAATTAAAAATAGGTATTATTATAATATTCAACAAAACAACTAAAGTATTTACAAAGACATCCACTACAATCAGATCAATTAATTAAACTAAAATACTGTGCTATTGAAATTAGAATTTTTTTAACAAATTTTGTAAATTATCCCATACAATAAAATGTGATGTTTTTCTAGTTGTTCTCATTCTAATTGTGCTTATTTCCATATGACACATTATATTCATAACATTTTTAAATTCATTGAACGAAGGAGGTGTATCTGAAATCCAATTTCTAGTTATTATTTTCCTAGCCACTGCTAGGATAGACCATAACAAGGGAAGCTTAATCTTTTAACACATTGAGGTACACGTGTGTTGAATAATATAAGAGACATAGAAATAATGAAATTATCTGTAAGAAGAGCCTGCAAAAATTCATTAATTGACTTCCAGTATTCTTTCAACTTCATACAGTCATAAAACATATGAGCCCAGTCAGCATTAATTTCTACATTACATCTCTTACATAGATTATCTTTACTATTAATTTTATTCATCATCAAAGGTGTATAAAAAGATCTATGTAAAAATTTCCATGTATAAAGTCTCCAGACAATGGAAGATGTAGTTCTATAAGCAGATTCCAATATATATTGTTTATCTTGTTGAGTTGGTGGGTCCCCATTAATAGAGGTGAAATAATTCCAGTATGAATCTACATTGTAAAAAGTTTCTTGTCTGATAATTTTATGTATATATGAAAGTTTACCTTTATCAGCAACTTTATGCTGTAAATTTATTATCAAGTAATCAATCAGTTTTGGAATAGATTCTTTAACTGTTATAGACATTAGATCTATTCTATCAATGAGATGTTGTCTAAAGATCTGAACCTCTAACCAGCAAGTTTCTCTTAGATCAAATTCTTGTTTTAAGAAATCTAGATTTTTAACTTTATTATCAGATATCAGCTGATACCAGTACTTTAGATTATTATCTATAGCTAAATGAGCTCCTTCAGAAGTAGATGACATAAGCATACCCTGAGTATAAATTATAGGAATACAATAAAATTCCATTCCCTATACTTAGGGTGCATGAATATAAAGTTACGATAACTAATAATAATATTTAATGGGTAACAGACCATATGTTTAGGTGTAATAGGTGAAGTACAAAATTCCTTTAGCAACCACAACATGGAGTTATTTATAATCATATTTTTATGTGTTAAGGAGATTTTCATGAAGTGCATACTAATTAGCTCCCAATAATCTTTCCATTTTGACATATGACCGATCTATTAATAAAGTAATAACTTTTATAATAGAAGAGATAATATATAAATTAAAGTCTGGAAAAGAAATACCCCCTTGAGACCAGCTATTAGTATGTTTCTTTAATGCAATCCTAGGTCTATTAGGTGCCCATAAGAAATTTAACATTAGTGTATTCAGTTTCTTGATAGTTATTTTTGTAGGTGAAAGTATTATTGATTGTATTAAGTATAAAATCTTGGGGAATATTATCATTTTAATAATTGTAAGTCTCTCCTCCATAGTAAAAACATATTATTCCAGGTATTAAAAAGATTTTGTATATTAAGAAAACAGGTATTATAGTTATTATATATAATAGATTTAATATCTTTAGATAGTATTATACCTAAATAAGTTATCTGACCTGAGTTGGGTACATATTTAGTAAAATCACTAATGAGAGTATTTTTTCGTGCATATATAGGTAGTATTTTAGTTTTTTCTTCATTGAATATTAAACCAGAAATACTTTTAAAATTCATCATTTTATCAAATAAAGACTGCATAGAAGAATTAGATCATGCTGATGTAATTAGAACATCATCTGCAAAAAGTTGAATTTTGATGTTGTATTTTCTTCTATTTCAAAACCCTCTATGTCAGTACTGTTTCTAATCAAATTAGCCCAAGGCTCCATTACTAAAGTGAATAATAGTGGAGAAAGTGGACATCCTTGCTTTGTACCTTTAAGAATGGGTATTTTTGTGAAACATATGTTCCTACCTTAATATAAGCCAGCGTTCCTTTGTATAAATGCTCAATTAAATTTACAAATGCATCAGAGAAATTTGTGCATTTCAGTAAGGTAAACAGATAGTCCCAACTTACTGAATCAAATGCTGAACCTATATCAAGACTAATAAGTGTTAAATCTTTCTTTTTCCTATTTGCAAAATCAATTAATGTTAAAGTTCTTCTTATATTATCAAAAGTATTTCTATTTACAATGAAGCCCGTCTGATCTATGTCTATAATGCCGGGATAATTGTCTTCAATCTATCAGCAAAAATACTCATAAACATTTTATAATCAACATTAAGTAATGAGATGGGTCGATATGAAGAACATCTAGTTGGATCTTTATTAGGTTTTAAAATTGGTGAAATAAATGTATATTGCCAAGATGGGGGTTATTAACTCAGTTTGGGCCAGAATAAAACCTTATGTATTAATGAATATGTAGTTTTAGAAAGGATTTTATATATCTCTGGTATAATACCATCATTACCCGGTGCTTTGTTTGATTTAAGCTTATTTATTTGTGTAATAACTTCTGTATATGAAATACTCTTGTCCAATAGTTTAATCTGTTGTTTATTAAGCTTTTTATTCATGTTTGTGGTTATAAACTCCTTTATTTTATCTTTAGGTTCCATGTTAATGTTGTTATGGTTAATCTTGTGAAAGTGATTTCTAAATTCGTCCAGTATTTCTGGTATACTAGAAACATTCTTCTTTTTCCTTAGAGAAAAGATTTCTTTGATATGGTTTTGTTTATTCAATCTTTTTGTTTTATTTTTAAGTCTATGTAAGTATTTGGGGCTTATTGAATAAGACAAAACTTGTATTCTCTAAAGTTATTTTAACTTTATGAGTTAAAATTTCTTTGTATTTCTCATTTAGTTTGTTTATTTCTTCAATAACTTTCTTGTCCATAATATTTTCTTTATTATTATGCTTATAAGAGTCCAGTTTACTTTGAATATCTAACAATTCCTTATCCCAAGATTTCCTTTTGTTATTATACCATCTGATACTTTGTCCATATAGATATGATTTTAAGGCATCCCAAACATAGACAATGGAGACTTCAGGAGTATTATTTATGTCTAGAAAATGTTGTACTTCTGAAAGTATATATTCTTTATAGTCTTTTAGCTGAGTTAAGTATGCTGGTATCCTTTTGATCTGAACATTATGAGTATTTTTATCATGAATTCAAAACAATTGAGTTATGATCAGATATAGGACATGAAATGATTTTGGAATTAATTAAATCTGTTACCATCTGGTTAGAAATAAAGACCCTATCTATTTTTGAATAAGTTTTGTATCTGTTAGAAAAAAGGTGTATGGTAATGATTTTGACTCTATCTGATTATTAATATCATTCAAATGATAAGAATTAGCAAAATCATTTAAATGTTTTGCATTAGATGTAATTCTTCTTTTCTTTATAGTGGTAG